>NW_026294540.1:26996699-27479199 GCF_007827085.1 Peromyscus californicus insignis
GAGCCACCACCACCTGGCACCTTTTAAAATAGTTATTGTTTGCATTGTATGCCTGGAACCCAGGGGACTCCTGCATGCTAGGCAGGTGCTCTACCACTGAGCCACACCCCAGCCCCTCACTGGGGGATTCAGGGCAGGTGCTCTACCATTGAACCACACCCCAGCCCCTCACTGGAGGATTCTACTTTCTAGTTCAGATTCAGCTGTTCTTGGCAGCTAGCATGTATGAGGGGCTGATGTTCTTCACCTTCCTTTTAATCACCATGTACTCAAATTAGTGGAGACCCCAATGTGATGTTGGAAGGACAGCTCTAAGCCTGAATCTGGAAGCATTGAAGTTCTGAGTCCCTCCGAGGGTGCTCGAAGGTAGAGCATCTGCTTAGAATCCCCCAGTGAGGGGCTGGGGGCGTGACTCAGTGGCGGAGTGTTTGCCTCCATCAGTGGTTCTCAACCTTCCTAATGCTGCAACCCTTTCATACAGTTCCTCATGTCGTGGTGACCTCTAAGCATAACATTTTTGTTGATACTTCATAACTGTAATTTTGCTACTGTTATGAATAGTAATGTAAATATCTGTGTTTCCCTGTGGTCTTAGGTGACCCCTGTGAAAGGGTCATTTGACTTCCAAAGGGGTCGCCATCTACAGGTTGAGAACTAATGGCCTAGCTAGATCAATGCACTGATTAGGTTAGAGCTCTCCCCACACCGCATCTCAGAGATTGAATCCTCCAGTTGAAAAACCAAGACTTAACCCAGAAGCCTTTAGGGAGACACTTTGTGTCCATGGCCCTTTCTCAAAGACACATTGTATCAAAGTGATTCAAAGCTCCTTTCTTTTCGTATCCAAACCACAGTGGGTCTTGAGCCACTTTTTTTTTTTTCCAAAGCCGAGTGGAATGATTAGCTGTTGCTGCCCAGAGCTCTAGACTATGTGCTTGTCTAGAGTCCCTACCAGGTCACCAAATCAGCCCTTGTTCTAAGCAATACTCAGGGACCAAGGAGTGAGTCAGGTGTGAGGGCTGCCTTAGGGTTTCTGCTCCTGTGATAAAACACCATGACCCAAGCAACTCCAGGAGGAAGGGAGGGTGTATTTCACCTTACAACTTACAGTTCGCCATGAAGGGAAGTCCGGGCAGGAACTCAAGGCAGGAACCTGGAAGCAGAAATTGAAGCAGAGGCCAATGGGGGTGGGGTGGGGAGGGATGCTGCTAACTGGCTTGCTCCCCATGGCTTGCTCAGTCTGCTTTCTTAGATCACCTGCCCCAGGATGGCACCCACCACAGTGATCTGGGACCTCCCATATTATCAATCAAGAAAATGCCCTACAAAATTGGCTGTGGGCTTATCCTATAGAGACGTTTTCTCAGTTAAGATTCTTTCTTCCTCCTGGCCGTGGCGGTGCATGCTTTTAATTCCAGTGCTTGGAAGACAGAGGCAGGCAGAACTTTGTGAGTTCTAGGCCAGCCTGTTCTACAGAGTTTCAGGACAGCCATTTCAGTTACACAGAGAAA
Source organism: Peromyscus californicus insignis (assembly GCF_007827085.1). NCBI lineage: Eukaryota > Metazoa > Chordata > Mammalia > Rodentia > Cricetidae > Peromyscus > Peromyscus californicus. The sequence goes on from NW_026294540.1 coordinate 26,998,211, forward strand.
CCCTGTCTTGGAAAAAAAACAAAAAAGATTCTTTCTTCCCAGATGACTAGCTTGTGTCAGGTTGACATAAAAACTAGCCAGCACAAGGGCCTTCTTTTTAAAATATTTTAAAATATTTGCCTGTGTATTTATTTTTATTGCATATGTATGAATGTTTCACCTGCATATGTGTATGTATGTGTATGCCCGAAGAGGGTGTCAGATCCCCTAGACCTGGAGCCATGGACAGTTATGAGCCACCATGTAGATGCTGGGAACCAAACAAGAGACTCAAGTGTTCTTAATCACTGCGCCACCTTTCCTGCTCTAAAATGTTATTTATTATTACTACTGGGGGCAGGGGTAGAGACACATGTGCCACAGTATATGTATGGAGGTCAGAGAACACTTTATGGAGTTGGTTGGGGGATCGAACACAGGTCATCAGACTTAGTGATGAGCCATTTTGTCAGCCTCCTATTGAAATGCCCCAACCTGGCCTGGTCCCAGGAGAGATTCACAGAAGTTTAGATAGCCACTGGGGACATCTGGCTGTCAATTCCCGATAAGAGTTGTAAGAAGAAAGGTATATAATCCCAGCACTTGGGTCTCCAGTTTGAAACCAGCCTGAGCTGGTGAGACCCTGTAAAAACAAATGAGACAAAAGTTACTGAGGACTGTGCTCTGGGATCTTTAGCAAAGATGGATAGTGAGGTGGGTATGGTGGAGTACTCCTGCAATCCTAGGACTTTGGAGATGGAGGCAGGAGGATCAGGGGTTCAAGGTCATCCTCGGCTACATAGTCAGTTAGTGAGTCTGACATGGACCTGGACTACATGAGACCTCGTCTCAAAGAAATAAAATTGGAAGTTTGATCAGGGCCAATGAGACGGCTCTACAGGCAAACGTTTCTGCCCCCAAGCCTGAAAAACTTGAGTTCATTCTCCGGGACCCATGTGGCGAAAAGAGAGACCCAACTCCCACAAGTTGTCCTCTGACCTCCATATGTGGGTCATGATACCCACAAGCTGACCCCAGAATAAATAAATGTAATTAAAATAAAATTTAGATAATTGCTCATTGGCTGCGGGGAGCTGGATGAAGGAGTGAACAGTGTCTCTGGGGCCTGGGAGTTGGGTAAAACGCCCACTTTCTATAGCCTGTCCTAGCTCTCTAAAGCCAAAAGACCAAGCCACTCCTTTGAGGTAGGAGGGAGGGAAAGGGAAGACAGGAGGAAGGTTGCTCCAGAGAGTGAACTGGTGTGTGTGTGTGTGTGTGTGTGTGTGTGTGTGTGTGTGTGTGTGTGACATTCCTGCCCTTGGGAACTCATGCCTCTTTGCCGAAGCCACCAGCCCTCATCCAGGGGCTTCCCTGCAGCTAAGCCAAGCAACCCAGCCTGGGACAGCCTGCTCTTCACCCAGCTCTTTTTTTTTTTTCTCGAAGCTTTCCATTCAAACGTTCTGAGCACAGATGCCTGGTGCATCCGTCCAACGCTAAAAAGACACAGCGAGTGATATTCGCGCCATATGTCAATACACATGTTTGAGTCTCCACAAATGTTCGCTGTGGTTTTTATGGTACTCAGAACGGTGGTGTTTATACCGTTTTGAGGGGACTTGGAACTCAAATGTGCAAATGATTTTTTTTTTTTTTTTTTTTTTTACAAGATGTGATTCAAGGACGAGCTGTAGTTGGGGTCGGCTGCCAACCAGATGGCGGAGGCTTGCGGCCGCTTTGAGCTTGCCACTTGGGAGCCTGAGCAAAGCCTTTTTGTCCCCAGCATCTTCTTCCGCTTCCTGTTCCTGGCACTGCGAGGACAAGGCTGGTAGCGGCGAGTGGGTCAGGACAGGGTTATCTGGGATCAGGGTGGGTATACCCTCATAGTGAGCCATTTGGGCTGTCACTTGCTAAATGAGACCAAGGACTGAGAGGGAGGAGGTATCAGGAGAGGTCTGGGGCAGGAAGAGGAAGGAGGGAAGACCAGGGGAGTGTTAAGAGGTAGTTGGGGTACAAGAGGTCCAGGTTGCCGGCAGTGGTGGCACACGCCTTTAATCCTAGCACTCGGGAGACAGAGCCAGGCGGATCTCTGTGAGTTCGAGGCCAGCCTGGTCTACAGGGCGAGTTCCAGGACAGGCACCAAAACTACACAGAGAAACCCTGTCTCAAAAAACAAACAAAACAAAACAAAAAAACCCAAAAAACAACAATAAAAAAAGAGACCCAGGTTGGATGAATGCAGGGTTGTAGGAGGAAATGTGGGCTAGAGGATGGAGTGGAAGCTGGCCCTTCCGATCTCAAGTTGCTCCCAACAATCCTCAGTTGGAACATGCCCCGGATGATAGAATTCCCAACTGTCTCACATCCCAAACCATCCGTCCCTGCTGCTCCTCCCTGATTTTGAGACACCAGCTTATGTTGGTTAGACTGATCTTAAACTCATTATGTAGCCAAGGATGGCTTAGAACTCCTGATCCTCCTGCCTCCACCTTCAGAGTGCTGGGATTACAGATGTACATACCATGCTCAGTTGTATGCGGTACTGGGGATCAAGCTCAGGGCTTTGTGCATGCTAGGCAAGCACTCTACCCACTAAGTACATTCTCAGTCCTCTTCATGCCTTGATCAAAATTATTTTTGGGCTGGTATCTTCCACTCACCTCCCTGAAAAGTTCCTGGTGATCCCTCCTGCTCCCGCACCTGCCTTTTCTAACCAGCCCCACCACTTGTCATTGTCTGATTCCCAAGTCTTGCCTACTGCTCTAAAGCCTGGTTGATTTAAAGTCACGGTCTTTGGGTCTTGGACTGTTCTCTCCTAGCTCCAGAGAAAGAGGCTTCTCCTTTGAAAGTCTAATCTCCTAAGCCAGAGGAGTCCATGAAAGGAAGGGAGGAACCAAGTCCCTAGTGGGATGTAAAGGGAGGATCTTTATGCTCCCCCAGAGGGTTCAGAAGCAACTGAATTTGAACACAGGGACCTACCTGGTGGCTCAACACTATCTCAGCCAGGCCCAGCCCGAAGGCCACCCTGCAAGATGATGCAGATATATATGACCGACCCTGCATTGCAGCAGTACCCAAGGAATGGCCATCAGGACATGAGGGTATCTTTGGGAGTAACAGTGCACACACACACACACACACACACACACACACACACACACACACACACATACACACGCGGAAACAACTTCCATCCATGCCTGGCTTTAGTATCCTGTTGTACATCTCGGAGTTCCTTCTGGGGCTCCGAGACCCAGGGTGGCTCCGCTGTCAGTCTTGCTTGTAGATTTTTGCCCTCACTTGTTCAAATTTGTTCTTGCCAATGCCTCAGACTTTGTGGGTGCCGTGGGGTGCACGGATCTACCCGGGGGGAGCCCGGGGGTGTGTATACAAGAGGATAGAAGGGGGCGTCTCTGTTGTTTTAAGCAAGCGTCTGTGATATTTGGAAATCAGTAACCTCCCCTCTCGCAATAGGCTTTCTTTCCCAAGGGACTGAGGGGCGAGAAGGGACGTAATCTTGGAGCCTCGATCTCCTTCAGGGGGGTTGGCATATACGTTGCCTGTAATTACAGCTCGATAATGATATAATTTATAGTATGTATATCATCATTTGTGAGTGACTGGACAAGCTGGCAGGCGAGCAGGCTAGAGCCATGTCATAAGCTTGTAAAAAGGTAATTATATTTCTTTCTGATCTACCTTTCGCCTACCCGGTCAGATCGGGCTGTTGTGAAATCCGTGCAGAGGGAGTAAGTGCCAGGATCGTCGGAGGTTCTACAGACAAGGGAAGCTTCTTGCCACAGGGGTCCAGCAAACCTCTGTTTGGGGGTCTAGAGACCCCAGAGGCATCATACCTGAAAGAACTGAAAGCGTCCACTCCACTACATCAAAATATGGTGAGGGCTTAATTGACATGTAGATGAGGTTGTGAGCACCCCTAGAACTGCAGCTTTGGGGAAAGGATCAGGCTGGTGACGTGGCTCTGTGGGCAGGATGCTTGCCTAGCATGCAGGAAGCCCTGGGTTCTATCTTCAAATGAACTAGGAGTGATGGTATGTGCCTATAGACCCAGAAACTGGGAGGTGGAGACAGGAGGATCAAGAGTTCAAGGCTATCCTTGGCTACATAGGAATTCAAATTTGAGGCTAGACTGGGCTATATGAAACCTTCTTTCAAAAAGAAAAATATTCCCACCCACTTACAAAAACCCAAATAAACAACAAAAAAAACCCTACAGAGATCCGAAGTGAGTCTTTCTCATCATTTCCCTTGCCCACCCCTGTGGGAGATCCTGGGGCTAGAGACACTTGTATCATGCCTTCCAAGCCTGATAGAATCTTCCAGAAATGGAGAGGGAGATAGGCCTGGAGTTTTGAATGATGGTTGGGAGCGATTAGGTTTATCTGCCTCCCATCGCCCATTCTCAGTAATAAGCGAAGCTGCAGAAAGCCCTTGGCCCACGATATAATGGTGTCATGTAATTACCGTAATAATACTTTGTACTTCTGCATAGCCTTTCATCTGCAGCGCTCCACGGCCTTTATAAACATTAATTAATTCCCATAACTGGGCGATGAGGTAGGTAAGTATCGTCATTCCCATTTCACAGATGAGAACAGCCAGCACCCAGGAGGGTGGGCCACCAGCTCTCAGCTTCTTGGCAGAGCCCCTGACATAACCAGCACCCACCAGGGGTGGTGTCCACCTAAACCTGATATTTTCCAGGCTGCCAGGCCTAGTCCTTTACTATGCGAGGACTGCAGAAGCCCCGGGTGTCCTTTACATACTCTCTGAGGACAAGCAGTATCCCCCCCCCCTCCTCCCTTCCCATGGCATACTCACATCCAAGCCCTAGGCACCAGGGGAGGTCCGAGATGCCCTCTGGATCCCTCCATCAGGGAGGCGGCAGCGGGGGAACTTGTAGAATCGAGGAGGCGGCAAGGGAACTTGTAGAATCGAGGTCCTGGAAGAGACACTGAGATCAAGTTTGAGCCTCTCACCCTGTCAGACAAGTTAAACCCTGCTCTGCTTTCTCTCCATGATGTCCCCTTGAGTAATGGTGGCCTAGTCCCCTCTTGCTAACATCTATACCCCATCCCAAACCACAATCAATTGATAAGCTCTGTCATTTACATTAACCCTCTGTACTGCTATCAATCTAACACAGGACATGCATCAAACCAAGGCCACATTTGACTACTTAATTGATTTGTTTTATTTCAGTATTAGAGCTTGAACTTAGAGTCTTGCACACCATAGATAATTGTTCCATTACTGAGCCATACCCCAGCCCCTCACTGGGGGATTCTAGGCAAGTGCTCTACCACTGAGCCACACCCCAGCCCCTCACTGGGGGATTCTAGGCAGGTGCTCTACCACTGAGTTACACCCCAGTCCTCTTTGTACTTACACTTTTAAAGTTACATACATTTATTTATTGTGTGTGGGGAGGTTGGTAGACGTGGGTGTGTTTACTTGCATGCCATGGCACTCATGTCAGCGGACAACTCGCAAAAGTCAATTCTATCCATCCACCACGTGAGTCCCAGGGATAGAATTCAGGTCACTGGGCCTGACAGCAGACTTTACACACGGAGCCATCTTACCAACCCCAGGTTTTTGCGGGGAAGGAATTTCAGACAGGGTTTCTCTGTTGTATCACTGGCTGTCTTGAAACTTTTTCTGTAGACCAGGCTGGCCTCAAACTCAGAGATCTCTGCCTCCCAAGTGCTAAGATTAAAGGAGTGAGCCACCATCACCTGTCCTGCCCCAGTTTTTAACTTTTTATTTTGACATAGGATTTCACTAAGTTGCCTGGGCTGGCCTTGAACTTTTCATACTTCAGCTTGCTGACTTAGAACTACCCATGTGCATCACCAGGCCCAGCAATGGATGGATATAACCAGTGCGACCATGCAGGCCTGCAACCCCAGCACTGGGGAGCTGGAGGCAGGAAGATCCTGGACCTCCCTGGCCGGTCAGTCTAGCCTAACCACAAGCTCCAGTTTTAAAATGAACAACAACAAAGCCGATGAGGATGTAGGCTAGAGAGACGGTTCAGCAGCCAAAAGCACAGACCGCCCTCTCAGAGAACCTGAATTCAGTTTTCAGCACCATGCTGGGCAAGTCACAATTACCCACAGCACCAGCTCCCAGAGGATCTGGTACCTCTGGCCTCTGTGGGCACCAGCACTTACATGTACATACCCCTACACACCCACCCACCTACACAGATACACACACACAGACAAACAGACAGACAGACAGACACACACACACACACACACACACACACACACACACACACACACACACACAAATACTTGGCCCTGAGTGCTGCTGTGAATACTAACTGTCTGTACAAATGGCTGCAGGTGGGACTGAGCACACATCTGTCACGGTGCTGGGGACTTGCTCTTGCAACACGTGGCTTGAGTGGACCCTCCAAGCCCAGAGCCAGTCTGGTTTGTGTAAAGCTTCTGGAATAGCGACTGGGTCCCCCAGCCCCTGAGACTCACCCAACCAGACTAAGCCTACCAGAAGCGGTCTGCTTGACATCCCGGTCTCCTGCCGAGGTCTGTGGGGCTGTCACTCTCCTGGGTGGGAATTTTAAAAGAAGAAACCATAGAGAGGGAAAGTTGTCTGACCAGTCCAACTACATTCCAAGAGAACAGACTCCTGAAGCTTGTTGAGGGATCAGAGGACTTTAGCGAGCTGCCAAAGTGTGGTGGGGCACTTCCTCTTTAAGTCAGGTGGCAACTTAGGCTACAGAACTCTAGGCCTGGAGGAGGCTGGGGGTTTGAATGCCTGTGTTCTGGTCGCCCATTAGCTGCGTGGCCTGAGGAGAAGTTACTTAACCTTTCTGTGCCAGAGGCTGTTAGGGTTCAGAGTGCTAATTGAGTCTGCCTCAGTGGGTGGTTGGGAGGATTAAATATTTAAAGAGACAGGATTGTTAAAGGGTTTGCAGACTGTACCTGGGAGGCGTGAAAGACATACCCGTTGTTCTAAAGGCAGTTTTAAAAGGAGTCGGTTAGGGCTGGGGTGGAACTCAGTTGGTCAGTGGCCCACCCAGCATACATTGAAGCTGTGGCTTCCCATCTCCAGCATCACGTGATTCAAACCCAGTAGTGTGTACCGGTCAACCCAGCCGTCTGGAGGAAGAAGCAGGAGGAGCAAACATTCCTCTTGCCTCAGCCTTCTGGGTACTGGGACTGTAAGCAGGTGGGGGCTAGCAAGATGGTTCGGCAGCTAGAGGCACTTGTCACCAGGCCTGATGGCACTACTGAGGGAAGGAGACATTAGCAGACGATGGGTCTGCTGGCAGGGGGCAAAAGCCCTGTGCCTGTGTTAGTGCACACAGACTTCAACCGTGGAAAGGAAAGATATGGGTGCCGGGCTCCCTCTGCTAGCAGACTGCTGCTGCGTGTCAAAGGCAATTTTCTCTCCCTCTCTGGGCTCTTTTGTCCTTGTGAAATGGAAACTGGCCTGCGCCTCCTGGGTGGGCTATAACGAATACGAACTTGTAAATTTGAAGCCATCCACCAGTGTACAATTAGAAAGTGCGGGGTACAGACGTAGTTTCCAGAGAGGCTGGAAACAGACCTTGGTTAGGCGTAAACAGCAGAGAGATAGGAAAAGAGACGGCCCCTGCTACCAACTGCAAAGGAGCCATTCCAGGAAGCCTGCCCGGATGGTGGAGGCCAAGCTTCCCCTAGCTCCTGGATTGATGCGCCAGGCTTGCTTGGACTGATACCTGGAAGGCTTCTCCAGGTGTGGGTGTTCAGGGCGCTGAGCGACTGTTCCTGGAAGTCAAGCTGGCTGAGCAAGGTGTGCTAGCAAGCCACAACTTGTCCCAGGGAGGCCTCAAACCGTGGCACCCTTCAGAAACCAGTGAAGACCATCGAGCCCTACCCTCTATGGCCCACCGATGTCTCTGTTTCGATAGTGGTGGCAGGGCTGGGATTGAGTTCTGAGCCTTGGGCATGCTAGGCAAGAGCCCTCCTACTGAGCTACATCCCCAGCCCTGCATGGGATCTCTTTGTATGTGTGTGTTCATGTGTGTGTGTGGGGGGGAGCATGCATGCATTTGGGGCCAGAGGTCAACGCTGGATGTCTTCTATCATTCTCGGCCTTACTCTTTGGAGACAGGCTCTCTCACTGGCCTGAGACAGGCCAATTGGTCTGGAGAGTGGCAGGGATTCTCAAGTGTTTGCCTCCCCAGTCCTAGGATGAGAGGGGAATGCTATTCTGTTTCTCCCCCTCTTTCGTTTTCCTGTTGGTTCTAAAGATTGAACTCAGGTCTTAATGTTAGTACAGTATCTAATGAACTATTTCCCTAGCCCCCGCCCCGCAAAGGTCCTGGGTTAAATCTCTAGCACCACAATCAATCAACCAATCCATCAAATTTAGCTTATTCCCTATGAATTTCAAACGGGGAATGATATCTCATGCTGACATCACACTGTTTTCTAGGTCTCCATCAGCGACACTTAAGTGCAAATTCAAGATTGTGGGGAACAGGGTTCCTTGTAGCCTAGGAGCCTTGTGGCCAAGAATGACCTTGGATTTCTGACTCTTCTGCCCGACCCTCAGGAGGGCTGGGATTACCGGCATGTACCACCGAGTCCATGCCAGGTTCATTCAGTCCTGGGGATGGCACTCAAGGCTTTGTATCTATTAGGCAAGCGCTCTACCCACTAAGCAACACCTCCAGGCTTGCAGATTAATTAGGAGTGATAAGGAATACTTTATACCTGGGGGCTCTCTGTTTTCACTCCATCATTAAAAAATGAGAAGCGGAGTGAGAGGGCTCAGCAAGCAGGCCTGCTGCCGTGCCTGATCTACTCGGTGGAGGGCGAGAACCACCTCTTGTAACTCGCCCTCTGACTCCCATACATGGGCATGGGTCGTAGCTCTCACCCACCCACCCACATACATACATACATACATACATACATATATACATACATACATGCACACTAAATGAAGAGTAATAAATAATACTTTTGGGGAGCTATGGGGTATCGCTCAGTTGTTTAGTGTGCACAAGGTCTTGTATTCCCTCCTCAGCCTCAAAAGAAATGAGTTTTCCTATCCAGTCATAATGGCTCATGCCTATAATCTCAGCTCTTGGAAGGCCGAGGCAGGAGGATTTCTAGGAGTGCGAGGCTAGTGTGGACCACAGAGCAAGTTCCATACCAGCCTGGGGTACAACCGGAGACTCTGTCTCAACAAAAAAGTACTTGGGCCAGTGAGACCACTCAGTGGGTAAAGGTACTACCACTGAGTCTGATCTGACTTCAATTCCGGAGCCACATAACTGGAGCCACATAACCGGAGCCACATAACGGTGAGAATTGACCCCTGCAAGCTGTCCTCTGACCTCCACATGTGTGCTGTGGCATGTGCACAAACACACACACACACACACACACACACACACACACACACTAAATAGATAAATAAAATAAATGTAATGTAAAACAATAACAAAAAAATTTTAGTGTATGTGTGTGTGTGTGTGCATGCGCACTTTCGTGTGTGTGTGTGTGTGTGTGTGTGTGTGTGTGTGTGTGTGTGTGTGTGTGTGTGTGTTCCCTAAGAGGCCAGGAGAGGGGTCAGATCCCTTGGAGCTGAAGTTACAGGCATTTGTGAGCTACTCATTGTTATGGGAGGATCTGAACCCAGGTCCTCTGATGGAGCAGTAAGCATTCTTAATCATTAAGCCCTGAATAAATGTAATTTAAAGATGAAAAGAAAAACCCACGTGGTGTTTTCTAAGTATGAGATCAATACCATGAGGGGCAGATTGTTCCCTAACTCAAAATTCTTACAACCCTGCTGTCAAACACATATTTATTTACTTAGACACGGGGGTCTCATTATGTATCCCTGGCTGGTCTGGAACTTGCAGGAATCTGCCTGACTCTGCTTCTGGAGTGCTGGGATTAAAGGTGTGCACAGTACACCCACCCTCCACACACATGATTTTAGATCAGCCTCATGGAAATCCGAATGCAGAACTCGTTTTTGCTCTTGAGGTTTATTGATTGGCTGATTTTATGTGTATGCGTGTGCCCTTGTGAATTTATGTGCACCACACATGTGCAGGTGCCCACACAGGCCAAAGGGTATTGGATCCCCTGGAGCTGGAGACACATGTGCACCACCTGATGTGGGTGCCGGGGACTGAACCTGGGTTCTCTGTAAGAGCATCAAGTGCTTTAACCACTGAAGCCATCTTGCTAGCTCTGAATACAGACTTGGATTTTCACATATTTTTCCAATAATCACCGTCACTCAGAAAGCTGACTGTGACCAACATATATGATCATCAAAGACAAGGAAGACATTTGTCTTACCAGCCATGCAAATGCATGCGATATCAGCATGAACGGGCGGCTTAGCTGGGCGAGCAGGTGACACATTTGTCAACCCAGAGACAGTGCTGATGGATTCACTTCCATCTGTCTCCTACTACAGCAGAAGGAGAGGCATGAAGGGTCCATCACGTCTGTGTAGCTAATTCCGGGTCTTCTATGTGGGTTGCTGCTGGTGGTGTTGTATGTTGTTATTGTTGGTGCTGTGTGTGTGTGTGTGTGTGTGTGTGTGTGTGTGTGTGTGTGTGTGTGTGTGTGGCTGCATACATGACCCAGCACCTGCATGGAGGTCAGTGGACAACTTGTGGGAGCAGATTCTCTCCTTTCATTATGAGTCCCAGGGATCCAACGCAGGCCATGGTTTTTGACAGCCAGTGCTTGTATCCACTTGAGCGATTTCAGCCGTCCAGTTAGTTAGTTTGTTTCTTTGAGACTCTCACTCTGTTGCCCAGACTGACCCTGAACTTCTCTGCTTCCGTGATCTGTCTCCCTCAGCCTCCCCTGGAGCTGGGGCCACAGGTGTGGGCCACAGTGCGTGGGACACACATCTTTTTCACTCTGAGCGGGAGAGGTGGAACCCTGAGCCTCGCACGCTGGAGAAGCGCTCTACCACTGAACCACATCCTCATCCCTTTTCTTCCTTTTTTATGGGAGACAGAGTCCTGATGAATTGCCCAGGATGCTTCAGCTCATTCTGCAGCCCAGGCAGGCCTTGAACTTTGGAGCCTCCACATCTGGTGGCTCCCGAGCTCCCAAGCACCTGACTCCCTCTTCTGGTCTCCATGGGTGCACATACACGTATGCACACACACACACACACACACACACACACACACACACACACACACACAAACACACATGCGCACACAGAGAGAGATACACACAATATACATGCATACACATAATTAAAAAGAAAAATAAATCTTAAAAAAACAAATACACTAGACTAAGTGTTCCCCTACTGTTCCCTTCGGCCCATGGGGACAGTTTGATGAATCAATAAAGGAACTCTCAGAGAGCTAATAGAAGGGATCGGTTATACCTTATTATCTTTGGGAATAAACATTGAAAACACCACTATAAAGAAGAAGCCAGTTCAGCAAGCTGTCTCCACAGGCAAAGGTGCTCTTGCCACACCTGATGACTTGAGTTTGATCCCTAGGACCCACGTAGTGGAAAAACAGAACCAACTCCTGTAACTTGTCCTCTGACCTCCACATACATGCTTCCCCTCTCCAGTAATTGATAAAACATGATAAAAAAGAAACCTGATTTCTCTTTGTGAAATCTTTCTTCCAGCCATAAAAGACGATTAACATTTAAAAAAAGAAAAACATTTGAGCTGAATAAAAGGTGGGGCTTTTCTTTATATATATCGGAGAGATAATAAGATAGAAATCTTTTTTTGTTTAATTAGTCATTATGATCAGGTATCTATGGAAACAACCGGTGATCGAGCTCAAAATAGACAATTATGTACCTGGGTAACCACATGCAATCAACAGGGACGTCGTGGAGACTGACAAGCCGCCATGTTCACCCTTCCCAGGGTGTCTCTCAGCCATCCACTATCGCGCTCTGAGAACAAGACGCAGCCCCTGCCTTCCCAGAACTGCAGGTCTGCCAGCAAGCTCACACACCTTGTCTCAGGGTCAAGGGCACGCTGGCACCCTAGCAAGAGGGACTGGGCAGCCAAAAGCTGAGGTGTGGAGTGAAGTCCTGGTTACCTGGGGATGAGGAGACATCAACAGTGCTTTGGGAGGGAATAGAAATGTCTGGAATTTTAACAGTGTGGTGGGGCAACACTAGGGGCTGAGGAGGCACACGGTGAGTTGGAGGCCGGCTTGAGATACATGGCAAGACCTTGTCTCCAAAAACAAAACAGAAACACCCCACAGTTTACAATAAACAAATAAATAAAAGTTCTCGAATTCATTAGCCAAGTGGTGATGGCTCATGACTGTAAATCTTAGCACTCAGGAGGCTGAGGCAGGGGGATAGTGAGACTGAGGCCGACTGGAGCTCCATAGAGAGAACCCATTTTAACCAAAATGTACAGGGGCTAATGTGAGCAGGTAAAGACACTTGCTGCTGACCTGAGTTAGATTCTGCAACTCATTTGGTGGAAGCAGAGAACCAACCCCCGAAAGTTATCCTCTCCGCTCCACAAGAGCCTGCCCTTCACTAAATAAATTAATACTTTTGAGACACTTTCTGCCAGGTGGTGGTGGCGCACGCCTTTAATCCCAGCACTTAGTAGGCAGAGGCAGGCAGATCTCTGTGAGTTCGAGGCCAGCCTGGTCTACAGAGTGAGTTCCAGGACAGCCAGGGCTGTTATAAAGAGAAACCCTGGTTTAAAAAGAAAAAAAAAATCTTTTTCCTAGAATTCAGTTAGGGAAAGTTCTAGAATATAATCAAGGAGGTGGTTAAACAGGCATAATAGTTAAAATGGGTGCATCAGATCAGCGTCTATAAGCACAAACCTGAAACCACAGCCACTCTGTAGACTAAAGCTGAAGGATGAATGGTTCAAGGCTTGCCAGGATGATACAGGGAGACCACATCCTCAAATGAACAGGGAACAGAGGCCTGATGGGATAGCTCCGTAGGTAAACGTGCTTGCTGCCAAGTCTGGCATCCCCGTGACCAACATGATGGAAAGAACTGATTCCTGAAAGTTGTCCTCTGACTGCTAAACAAATCCGCAGGGCACACCCCCTCCCAATAAATACATAAATATGCAAACGCTAAAAAGTAAAAAAAAATTAAGAAGTAGTTGAGCTCGTGGCTCAGTGGTCAAGTTCTGCTTAAAATCCCTCAGTGAGGGATTCAGTAAATTAAAATTTACTTTTAATGTGTCAGGAGTTTGAAATACATTTGAAAACAGAGGCTGGAGTGATGGCTCAGTGGTTAAGAGTATGTTCTCTTCTTCCAGAGGACCAGAGTTCAGTTCCCAGTACTCACATTGGGCAGCTCACGCCTGCTCCAGGTCTAGGGGATATGATGCCCTCTTCTGGCTTCTGCCAGTACCTGCCCTTACGTGCTCATATCCACACACACACAGACGCACATGCACACACAATTAAAAATGAAAATAAGGTAAACAAACAAAACAAAAAATCCCAAATACATCTGAAAATGTTGAGGAATCTTGGTTGTTAGACTTGCAGGGGTCAGAAGAAGTGTGAAAAAGCATGTTCCCCTCTTCATCCAAATCCACACTGCACTTTGAAGAATCAGCCACAGGGCGGATTGATGGTCATCAGTTGAGCGCTCTGGCAGAGAAGCCAGGTTCAGCTCCCCACCCTCACGCCTACTTCCAGCACCGACAGCCATCTATAACTTCCTGTCCAGAGAATCCGACGCCCTCTTCTGGCCTCCTCAAGTACCTGCACTCAAGTGCACACCCCCATAACTAAAAATAAGCCTTAGAAAAATAGAAAAGAATTATCTACCTAGCACAAGAAGTTTCTGTTTTGGAAAACAAAAGAAGGAGAGAGAGAGAGAGAGAGAGAGAGAGAGAGAGAGAGAGAGAGAGAGAGACAGAGAGAGACAGAGAGAGAGGGAGGGAGGGAGGGAGAGAGAGAGAGAGAGAGAGAGAGAGAGAGAGAAAGAGAGAGAAAGAGAGAGAGAGGAAGGAAGGAAGGAAGGAAGGAAGGAAGGAAGGAAGGAAGGAAGGAAGGAAGGAAGGAAGGAAGGAAGGAGAGAGAGAAACTGTAAAACTTCTGAAAACACAAAAGACGTAAACATGCACTCTTGCAGTTGGGGAGAATATTGATTTCCTGGTGGAGCTGCCATTACCAGTTATTATCTGATCACTCCGAACAGCTTGAGGAAATGAGAACACACCTGAAATTCACGGTTTAACATTGTATTTCTTAGAAAACAGTGTTTATCATTAAGAAGTCATGACAAGTGTGTTTCAGCTGTGAATGAAGGCAATTTGGAAGGAGTTGCAGAGACACAAAGGAGAGCTGATTCTGATGCACAAATCTGTTCATGCCTAGAGAAGTTAGTTAACAAAGTCAAAATGAGATTGCTAGGTCTTGGGGCGGCAGCTCCAGGACGGTACCTACTAGACGCCCCCCAATGAGGAGCTGGGGGCGTGGTTAAATGGAACAGTGTAGCACAGGCAAGGTCTTGGGTACGGTACACAGCACTACAAAATAACAATAAGCAGAACAAAAAACTCAATACAAACAAAAGTTGTAAATATCTCAATCGCTAGCTCAGTTATAGAGATTTTTTGATTATGTTACTATTGAAAAAATGATTAAAGCCGGTTTATATACGGTCATAAAAACTTAACTGGGGTTGTCGGGACTGCTCAGTGGGTAAAGCTGCTTGCCCAAGCCTGATGCCCTGACTTCAACCCTAGACCCACGCGGTGGAAGGAGAGAGCCATCTCCTAAGAGTTATTCTCTGACTATCCTGGCACAGCGGCTCATGCATCCCCTCCTCATTGTACAAATGATCATAAATTTAAAAAATCATTATTTTGGCCGGGCGATGGTGACGCACACCTTTAAGCCCAGCACTCAGGAGGCAGAGGCAGGCGGATCTCTGTGAGTTCGAGGCCAGCCCGGGCTGCAGAGTGAGTTCCAGGAAAGGCGCAAAGCAACACAGAGAAACCCTGTCTCGAAAAACCAAAAAAAACAAACAACAAAAAAAAAACCATATTTTGACTCAAAATGAAACAAAACAGAATGGGCCGGGGCTGTCTTTAGTTGGTAGAGTGCTTGTCTGGTATGCATGAGGGAGTGAGTTCAATCCCCAGACCAGACACACACAAGAAGCAAACATGGTGGGCTGCCCCAGCACTTGAGGGACGTGAGCAACGTGGAAGCAGGAGGATCGCAAGTTCAAGGTCAGCCTCTACTACAAAGCACGTTCAAGGCCAGCGTGTGCTACATATCTGGAAAAGCTGGGGAGGGATTGCAACGATCTTTGTTGCATTCATTTCTTTGTTCCACATTATCCATTCATCCGGGGAAAGGTTGGCGATTTCCCAAAACACATATACTAGAAGTGGGGGAGCACCAGGCAAGACTCTGGGGCGATTGCTCAAAGCGTGCTGAGCCTTGCTTCACTGGGTCTTATCAGGCAAGGCTGAGCGCCTTCCAGCCACTATTGAAACGTTGGAAGCGGATCACCAGACAGACGCACAGGTGGCCCATTTATCCAGAATTCCTTTACACGTGCTAAATGTTATAGCAAATGTTTTTTTTTCTTTTTTTTTTCCGTCTCCTCTTTTCTTCCCCATGCGCTTCAAAGCGGAACCATAGACGAGTCTTCGTGGCTTTGAGAAGTACAAGCTGTCTTTCAAGTCGTCCTTTCGCCGGCTCCGAGAAATGATGACTGTGTCATCAACCGCTGGGTACGAAGCAAAAGGAACCGGTGCCAGCGACTCACTCCTGCGCGGAGGGTTCAAAGTCGGAATTGAACAATAACAACAAAAGCGAAGGGACGGCCTGGCTGGAGGGCAGGATGTGCGCGGCGGAGGGGGAGGGGCACGCCGAGGACCAAGCGTAGACCGAGTACTTTCCCTCTACTTTCTTCAGAAGAGGATGTTGTAACTGTATCCAATCCGTGAAGGCTTGGTGAAATGTGCGTTTCCTTCCCTTCTCTCCCTCCCCTCCCCTCCCTTTCCATTCCCTTCTCTCCCTCCCCCTAACCTCTTTTCCATTTTTTTGCACACAACTCACACATAAGAATTAAAAAAGCACATGTACACAAACACAACAACTGTTTAGCTATGAGCAGTGGCTCGTGCCTGTAATCCTAGCACTCCACAGATGGATGCAGGGGGATTACAAGTTTGGGCTAACGTAGCCTGGGCTACATAGAGAGAGCCATGGTATAGAGACATTCATGCGAGACATCCATGCACACTCCTTTAGGGGAGGGTTACTGTTGTCTGTAATTTACACTAAAATGCATTAGAAAAAAAATAAAATAAAATGGATTTTGGCTTGCAGGATGGGTGGATACGTGATAAAAAAACATCACAAAAGGTTAATGGTAGAATTTAGGAAGGGCGCTAGACTCAGTCAACCAATGGTTCAAGTCAGCTGTATGTTTCCAAATTTTCATAAAACGTTAGGATAAGTTTCCGCTATTTAAAATATATATCCAGTCACAGGAATTTTAGACAATATGGAACAGTGTGGCTGTAAATCTCTTGCATCCTGCAGTACATCCGTATTTCTTCCTTCCCTTCCTTCTCTCCCACCTCACCCCTTCTCCTCCCTCCCTCCTCCTCATCTTTTTATTTTTTCAGGCAGAATCTTAATACATAGCCCAGGCTGGCTTCACACTTGTGGCAGTCCTTTTCTTCCTCAAGTGCCAGGATTGCTGCACTACCACATCCACCTAGATACCCCCTCCCCCTCCCCCTCCCTCCCTCCCTCCCTCCTTCCTTCTCTCCCTCTCACCCTTCCCTCTTCCCTTCCTCATTCCTCTTCCCTCTCTTCCTCTCTCTCTCTCTCTCTCTCTCTCTCTCTCTCTCTCTCTCTCTCTCTCTCTCCCCCCCTCCCAGGCCTCACACATGCTAGGTTTGAGCTACAAATCCCCATTCCCCAAATTTGTTCTTATAACTAAATATACCATTGAAATTCCACTTCTGCTCACCAGGATCACCACTTCCCAATATTCAGGAGAAACTTCCGCTTTCTTCTTCTGTCTCTAGCCTGAGGTCTCCCATGCCCAGGGCCACCAGAACAACACAGAGAAGCTGAACCTTACCAGCTATTTGCCCTGCTTTCCCAAGTGGTGGCGAAGCCCTAGAGACCCCGGCACCTAGGTCAGATCTCCAATTTTTCAGGTACTCTGGTGGACCTTGGATAAGTCCATACACCACTTGCGAGCCTCAGTTTCCCCATCTGTAGAGCAAACACCACGATGCCTTCTTCTATTTCCCTGGGGAGGCTGTGGGTGGTGAGACAGGACCCACCAGGGTGTGTGCCCCGGAGCCAGGCCCTTCAAGTGGTGAGCGGCACTAGCCTGCCCTCGTCCCAATCTCCTCAAGGAGGTCGCCTGGACTCGCAGACTTGGCCCAGCTCCATCGCTGTACAACTCTCTTCCCTGGAGCCCGACTGGAATGTTTTCTCTTCCCTCCTCCTCCTTTTCCTGTGACCGTGTCTGCAGGACTCCTCTGCTGTCCTGGGCTCCCCAGAGAGCAGCCCTAACCCTCTCTCCCTGTCTGTCTCCCACCCTGCAGCCCACCGGGCTGTTTCCAATTTGGAATCCATACATCTTGTCCCTCAGATCATAGCCGCCTCTTAGATGGGGCTAATGAGGATTTAAGGGCCCGGAGCCCTGGACCTCCCCAAACTGAGATAAATCCTGCCTCTGTTCAGACAAGGGGCCTCCAGCCAGGCATGCAATCCCCTCCTCCAGGCTGGCCCAGGAGGCGCCTGGGGAGCCCCCTTCTGGCAGGCAGCGAGGGCCTCCGAGCTTCTCGCAGAGAGACAGGAAGAGAATTTCTCAAAGGCCCAGAAGAGGGTCCCACAACTCGGGAGCAGAGCGCGGCAGACTTGTGGAGAAGGCTGATGATTGTATTTTGAAATTGGGTTTACTAACATTTATGTGTTTGTGCACATGTGTGGGGGTGTGCTTTGTGCACACGGGGCCAGAGTTCAGCGTGCAGGGTCTTCTTTAGTGCATCTCCACAGCTTTTGAGAAAGGGTTTCTAACTGAACCTGGAGTTCACAGTTTTCTCTGGACTGCCTACCGGAGAGCTCCCAGGATCCTCCTGTCTCCAGAGCTGGTGTTGTGGACATGCCAGGTTTTTATGTAGGTGCTAGAGATCTGCACTCGGGTCTTTCCACTTGTTTAGCAAACATTTTAATCACTGAGCTATTCTCCTTTTATTTTTATTGATTGATTGATTATTTATTTATTTTTTTTTCCGAGACAGGATTTCTCTGTGTAGCCCAGGCTGGCCTCAAACGCAGAGACTCCTGAGTAATGAATGGGATCAAAGGCATGTGCTCCAGCAACAATTGTTTGTTTTTGAGATAAGGTCTCACTAGGTCACCCTGGCTGACCTGGAACTCTTATGTAGACCAGGCTGACCTGGAGCGTGGCAGGCTGGGAACTCCAGCGTTTCTTTTCTTGGCTGGGATCACATGTGTGCAAGATCAGTTGAGAGAGCCCTTTTTAAGGATGCTGGGTCCCCAGGAGCCCCAGGGGATAAGCTGGAGGAGAAGGGGCTTATGTAAGCTAGCCAGGCTAGGAGTCCGGGCTGGGGAGGAGCACACCTAGTTCCTGCCCCCTGGGGCTCCTGGTAAGACAGGCATCACCCCAATTCTGTATGTGTATGTGTGCGAGTCTAGAGGCAGAAAAGACCTGACCTCACTGTGCAGCTGGGAAGGCTCCCTGGAGGAGGCAACTTTGTTTAGGGAGGGCTTCCTGAGTAGGTGACAAAACCCTAACCACAGGAAAATTTAAAAGCCAGGCACAGCAGTGGACATCTGTAACAATTCCAGACATACTCTGGAGTCAGAGGCAGGAGGAATTCCACAAGTCTGGGGAGGGGGGAGGTAAGCTACACAGTTAGACCCTGTCTCAAAATATATTGAAAAAGAAAAGAAAAAAAAAAGGATTAAATCCTAAACCATAGATTTATTTTTTTTCTTTTTTTGAGACAGGGTCTCATGTAGCCTAGGCTGCCTTCAAACTCACCACACAACTGAGGCCACATCCTTGGTCCCTGAGGGGGGGACCCCCCTTGAGTCCCTGATGCTGGCTGCCCAAATCCCACTACATTTGTGGACAAATTTACAATTCATTTAGGCTTAGCAGAAGAACTTTCCGGACTCTCTAGGGGGTGCAACCAAGCTGAGGTTGAGACCCTGTCCCCTCCAGCAAAGTGACCATTCCTAACTGAGGACCAAACACACATACAAGGAAGGACTGGTGGGTGGGATGGCCCAGTGGGTAAAGGAGCTTGCCGCCAAGCCTGTGACTTGAGCTGGATCCCTGGACCCCACGCGGTTGAAGGAAAGAACTTAGTCCCACAGTTTGTCCCCTGACCTCCATGGGCCGTCTTTGGCCTGTGCTCTCCCTACCCTTACTCCCACAAAATAAATAAATAAATGTAAAAGTCCTCCAAACAGAAAAGAAACAATAACAAACAGAGTAAAACAATAACAAACCCAGGAGCCTGGTCTTGTGGCACACACATGTAACCACAAGAGGCTGAGGCAGCAGGGTCATCAGTTCGAGGTCAACCTTGCCTCCAACAGCCTGGATGCAAAGTCTTGTGGGGAGAGGGGAGTTCACCTGGGCTAGTTCTGGATGGTCCCTCTCTTGTCTCAGGGACTCTAGCCACACTGCCACCTGCTTGCTTAGGTTCAGAGACCCCCAGCAGCTGGGCCTGGTCCTATCCAGCTCCACCGTGGCGATCTTTCTTTCTTTCTTTTGTTTACAAGAACCTAATTAAGGACATTTTCATCCAGGCCGGCCGGCCATGATCCTCTGAGAAGATCAAGGGAGCCAAGGAGTAAGACCACCTGCGTTCTGAGTGTTTCTCTCTAATGGGAATGTCTAGCCATCTTTCCAGGTGAGGGTGGCGGCCCCAGAGTCTCTCTCGAACCAGGATCCCCAAAGGCAGGGGCAGTTCATTGCTCAGGACTTGGGAATACCGTAGGTGCTCAATCAATGCTCCGAGGATTGGATTCCATGGGACTTTATGCCTGTGGCACCCTTCCAACTGAGATAGCCACAACCCTGGAGGAGGTTTTGGGAGAGGTGGCCTGGCTCCAGGAGGGTACAGGGTGCAAAGAACAACATCGTGGGGGGCCGTTTGGGGTCGTCCCGGGGCGCTTAACCTTGGCTTTCTACAGCGGACTGGGCTGTGGCTCCTCACTTCAGGGCCCCGGGCTGCACGCCCGGGAAGAGGAGGAGGCGTCTACTGTCTGCACCCATCACCTGAGCTGCACCGGGCGGGGAGGATAACAATTATTGGGAGAGGTTTAAAAAAAAAAAAATCATTATCAAATAACTACAGCTTGCAAAAGTTGGAGGGTGGAAAGGAAAACGCGGGCCGGATCGCTGCAGGATCGCGCGCCGCCGCTGCCGCCGCGCCGCGCCGCGGTAGCCGAGCTGGAAGGAGAAACATCTGCAACGCATTTGTGCGAGGCTCACCTTTGAGACCTCGCGGCTGGATGGAGGCGCTGAGTTCGCGCGAAAAGAAAATCGCTTTAAGAAGGCTTTCCTAGGGGGACCCTGTCCGGCCCCGCCAGCCGAGGCCAGGGAGTCGGGGAAGAGCGCCCCCTGCCAGGTGCACGAAGAACCTCGATGACCCGAAAGGGAAGCCACCTCCTCCGCCTCAGTTTCCCAATGGCTCTCTCTCCTCCTCTCTCCCCGTTTCACTCCCACCCCTCTCATGTAGCCCAGGATGAATTATAACTAGAACCCACTGTTTAGACAAGGATGATTTTGAATTTCGGATCCATCTGGCCCCACCTCCTGAGAACTGTGGGGTTACAGATGTATCACCATGCCTCTTTTTTATTTTTGTTTTTGGCGTACCCCATGTTTGCTGTGTAGTGGAGCCGGGTCTTGAATCCCTGGCCTTCCTTCTTTCATCAGGAGTGCTGGGATTACAAATCTGCTATTTATTTATTTGTTTGTTTATTTATTTATATTTTATGTGCATTGGTGTGTGCATTGGTGTTTTGCCTGAACATATGTCTGTGCAAGGGTGTTGGATCCCCTGAAACTGGAGTCACAGACAGTTGTCTGTGCAAGGGTGTTGGATCCCCTGAAACTGGAGTCACAGACAGTTGTGAGCCGCCATGTAGGAGCTGGGAATCGAACAGGTCCTCTGGAAGAGCAGACAGTGCTCTTAACCGCTGCACCATCTCTCCAGCCCTTACAAATCTGTTTTTTTTAAAGATGTATTTTTAGCAATATATGAATGGAAGTTAATGTTAAATCCATCAATCAGTTCATGTGATGAATTACGATAACACTTCAAAAAACTTTTTAAATACTGCACGTCAAAAGAAAAGAGGGAGATTCTATTTTTCCCCTTTGCTGATGAAATAGGCGTGGCTTTTCTTAAATGTTCTTACTTTTGACAGTGTCATTCAGTGCCCTGTGATCAACCCCCACTACCTCTTCCGTTCCCTCCAATACTCAGCAAACCTTTCCAACAGCTCCCCTCTCCTGTCCTCATGTCCCTCTTTTTTTTTTTTTAATCGCCACCCCCAGTGCCCCATGCAAGCAGTCACAGCAGCTGCGTGTCCATGATTGCAAGGGTCATGTCGTATTCCGGTGACAGAGCCCCACCACACTCTTCACCGTCACTCTGCTCCTA
Source organism: Peromyscus californicus insignis (assembly GCF_007827085.1). Lineage (NCBI taxonomy): Eukaryota > Metazoa > Chordata > Mammalia > Rodentia > Cricetidae > Peromyscus > Peromyscus californicus. Next base: position 27,019,892 of record NW_026294540.1, read on the forward strand.
CATCCCTTCCGCACCCTCTTCCCAGATGTTCGCTGGGCCTTGGAAGTAAGGACACCGTTTGGGACTGAGCCTTCAGCAGCCACTTTTCATTCTCTGTGAGTCCCCTCCTTAACTGCCCACTGAAGAAAGCCTTCTCCGACCAAGGCTGAGACTCAGTCAGTAAAGGCACCCGCCGCCCCCGCACCTGAAAGACCTGAGCTGGATCTCCAGGACCCACATGACAGGGAGAGAATCAACTTCAAGTTGTCCTCTGGCTTGTGCAGCGGGTGTCCTCACACCCAAAATTAGTAAATAAATGTCATAAAAAAATAAAAATATGAGGCCATTTATGAGGTCATTTGACACATTACCAGGAGTTCCCCTCCAGGGCCTGACCTCCCTAGCCACAGGCTTTTCACAGTTCTGCATACCAAGCATGTGTTCTTTCCCTTGGGGCAGGCCTCAAATCCATTCCTAAAGATAGGGTCTTTATTGTAGCCCAGGCTGGCCTTGAGCTATCAAAATCCTCTTGTCGGCCTCCTGAGTACTGGGGTCACAGGTAAGTGCCACTCTGTCCAGTCTTTTCCCTTTCTCTCTCTCTCTCTCTCTCTCTCTCTCTCTCTCTCTCTCTCCTCTCTCTCTCTCTCTCTCTCTCTCTCTCTCTCTCTCTCTCTCTCTCTCTCTCTCCTCCCTCCTTTGATTCCTTCTCTCCTTTCAGTAAGGTTTCATGTAGCCCAGGCTAGCTTCAAACTCATTATGTGGCCAGGGATGACCTTGAACTCCTGATCCTCTTGCCTCCACCTGAGTTCTGGGACTATAGATGTGCACCCTCACTTTCAGTTTTGATGAACAGCCAAGAGTTCCTAGGCTAGGGGTCAAGCTCAGTTGGTAGAGTTCAGGAAGCCCTGGGTTCTGTTCCAGATCTGCATAAACCAGGCATGGTGGTTCAAGGTCATTCTCATAGAAAGTTTGAAGCCAGCTTGGGCTAGATAAGACACCACCCCCACAACCACTTTTTTTTTTTAAAGACTCCATATTTTTCCTTTTCTAAATATAACTTATTTATTTTTATTTCATCTGCATTTGTGTTTTGCCTGCGTATATGTCTGTATGTGGGTGCTGGGAATTGAACCCGGGTCCTCTAGGAAGCGCAGCCAGTGCTCTTAACCGCTGAGCCATCTCTCCAGCCCCCCACGGCCAGTTTCTAATTCAGGGACTAGGGCAAGCCCCTCAGCCTGCTGGTGCAACTGGACAAGGGTGACCCACATGGAGCCGCCCGGCACCTCCCTCACTGCCTGTTCCCGTGGTGGGAGAGGCGCCTAGCAGAGCCAGTGAACTTCCAGCGGCCGGAATGTCCTGGTTCGGAACATCAAGGCTGACATTGGCTGGACAGCTGTATGTGACTTTGGCCACTCACTGTCCAGTCTGAGGAGGTAACAGAGGGCCACTCTGCGTGTGGCCAACTTAAGGACTCCATGGGGGGTGGTGTGGGGGCAGAGACCCTGGGGCCACACAGGCTCCATGCTGCCTCCCACTCTGGTTTTCTTTGTATTTTCTGTTTTCCCCAAAAGGCCGCGTGTTGGCACCAACTGTCACCGAGCCCCCGAGAACCCGAAGATAAGCGACGTCTTCACCAAGGGAAGGGAGACGCAAACCTCACAGGAAGCCAAGTGGGCAAACCGTCGCTTGTGCTGAAGTGAAAACCGCCAGCTGAGGGTGACTTTGGTTCCCCTAAAGGTCAGGTGGGGTCACAGAGGGCAGAACTCGGTGTGCCTCGGGGCTGCGGGAAGGGCTGGGGAAAACAGTGACCAAGTCTTCACTCTTCCAGAGAAGTGTGGTGGGGGGAGGGGCTGGAGATGTAGTTTAGTGGTGGACTGTTTGCCTTGTATGTGCAAAGCCCCTGTATGTTCAAGCCTCAGCACCCCAAACAACCAACAAAACTGTTGCTGGCATCTGGTGGTACAAATCTATTATCCCAACTACTTGGGCTGATAAGACAGGAAGATTCACGAGTTCAAAGCCAGGCTAGGCTACATAGGGAGTGCAAGGTCAGCTTAAGCAACTTAGTAAGACCCTGTCTCAAAATAAGAACCAAAGGGAGGGCTGGATGTAGCTTTGTGGTGCTTGCATACAATTGTCGGGGGGGGGGGGGCTCAGTGGTAAGCGCTTGCCCAGAATTCCCCAGCGAAGGACTGGGGGGATAGCTTAGTGGGAGAACATACGTGGATCTCCATCTTATTATTATTATTATTATTATTATTATTATTATTTTTTTTTTTTTTTTGGTTTTTTGAGACAGGGTTTCTCTGTGTAGCTTTGCGCCTTTCCTGGGACTCGCTTGGTAGCCCAGGCCGGCCTCGAACTCACAGAGATCCGCCTGGCTCTGCCTCCCGAGTGCTGGGATTAAAGGCGTGCGCCACCACCGCCCGGCTCCATCTTATTTTTTGAGGCAGGGTCTCTCATTGAACCTAGAGCTGATTTGGGTAGAAAAGTTGGCCCCCAAGCTCCCAGGGATCTGCCTGAGCCTGGGTTACAGGTGTGCACTGCCGTGCCCCATTTTTTTTTTTTTAAATGTAAGTTCTGGAGATTGACTTTAGGGCCTTATGCTTTCGTGGGGAACACTTAGTCAACCAAGCCATCTCCCCAGCCCTCCCAGGAAATCTGGCAAGCTGTCCTAACCAGGACTCAGCCCTGGCTGTGGACAGTCCGTTGTCTGCGATTCTCTATCCGCTTTGGCCAGCTCAGTAAACGCAGGAAGCTGGAACTGGAGGGGAAGGAGGCAGCTAGCCAAAGCAGTTCCTTCTTGGCCTCTGGGTGGCTCCTCTGAAAAGCCACCTCAGGCTCTCCTTTGGTCATTCTGGCTGTGGCTGCCTTTGATTTATTAGCTGTGGGATTGTCAGAAGGCAAAAGGAAGGTTCGAGCATGCCCAGGAGGTTGCAGGAATTCATTTCACACTTGACTATTTTTTCTAACACCTACTAAAGTCCTTCATGTTGGCCACGAAGTCCCCTGGCTTCTCTACTCTTACAGTCTGTCTGAGGATGGGGTGGAAGCCGAGAGCGTGGAAAAGCCTCTAGTGGTGGCCAGCTGTGGACCCCGCAGGCAGGTGCAAACATCTGGGGGCCTAAGGGGAGCTGGAGTGGGGAGTAGGGGTGGGGTGGGGGTGGGATTCCAGTTTCCCCGAAAACAGCCACGGGCTGTAAGGCAGAGCCCGTTTCCCTTATAATAGCACGGCTGTCGTCTGTGACAGCTCACCATCTGTGGAATGGGTGTGGTTAGCCCTCCACACAGGTTATGGCCTGGGCGGAACGATTGATGGCTGGGTACTAACGGCCTGAGACATTACCGGGCCCCTAACAAGAGCTGGACCGGTGCAGCAGAATCTGTCTTTGATCCCACGAGGAAACTGGCCCAGAAGACATTTTTCTGAGCCAAGGTTTTCCTGCCCACTTGGCGGGTATTCTCTTTCCCCTGTGTTTCCGTTGAAACACTAGTTTCTAAGGATTTCCACTGTTCGCGTTGCCATGAAGTGGGACCCAGTGGGATCTGTTTTGACACCAGGCCACCGTCCCGTCTAGCCTCTCTGTTGCGGTCGCTCCTTCTCTGTAGCTGTCCAAGAGTGGTGGGGGTGGGGGAACAGAGCATATGGGACAGGGATGCTTCCAGAAAAACCAACTGCAAGGCTCCTCCCTTCTGCCCCAGCCCTGAACGGCTGAACAGCTGGTTGACGCTGCCTGTGGCCCCGTTGACAGATTTGAGAGGGGCAACAGGTGCAAACCAGGGACAAGAAGACGGTGATTGGTCAAAGCTGTAGTCATGTGACATTGCTTGGGCCTATCATGGGAACAGCCAAGAGGGACTGTTCAGAGGCCCTTCCTGATGGGCCTTTGCTGTGGTCTGAGTACAGAATGTCTCCTCCTCTGGGTTTGCTGAGATGGGGGTGCTGTTTGGGGAGATTGTGCAGGGTGTGGTGTGTGGGTCACCGGCTCGAGAACATGTGTGTGTGTGTGTGTGTGTGTGTGTGTGTGTGTGTGTGTGTGTGTGTAGCCAGGGTTTCCCTGTGTGTCCCTGGTTGTCCTGGAACTCGCTCTGTTGACCAGACTGGCCTTGAACTCGGAGATCTGCCTACCTCTGCTTCCCGAGTGCTGGGATTAAAGGCGTGTGCCACCACTGCCCAACGCAGCTTTGTTTCTTTAGAGAACCCTTGTGGCAGGCTTTCTTTGGGCTGCCAACCAGCTCCCAAATCATGACATGGAGACTTACTATTAGTTATGACTGCTTGGCCTTAGCTTAGGCTCATTTCTTGCTAGCTCTTATAACTTAAATTAAATTAATCTGTTTCTCTTCATCTGGGTTTTGCCTCAGGGCCTTTTACCTTTCTTTCATTCTGTATATCCTACTCTGTGTCTTTCTGGCTGGCCCTGGACATCTCCCTTTCTTGTTCCTCATTCTCTCTCTTCTCCTCCAAGCCTAGATTCCTCCTGCTACTTACTCACTCTGCCCGCCAGCTCTGCCTGTCCTTCTCCTGCCTAGCTATTGGCCATTCAGCTTTTATTAGACCAATCAAGTGCCTTGGGCAGGCAAGGTGACACAGTAACACATCTTTACATGTAATTAAACAAGTGCAACACAAACAATGCAGCACACCTTCACATAAATGTAACATAAATGTAACACAGCTTTACATAATTGAAGTAATATTCCATAACAAACCCTGAGTGATACATTTCCCCACTGTGATAGTCTGAAGCCGTGAGCCAAAAAAACCCTTTCTCCTTTAAGTTGCCTCTGTCAGGCATTTTGTCACAGCCAGAAGAAAAGCACAAGGACTTGGGGCTCTAGAGAAGGTTCTCAGAGACCTGTCAATTTTTTTTTTTTTTAACATGCCTCGCTTGTTGCTAAGAAACAGCGAGGGTTGGTGCCATGACTCAGTCACCAGTCTCAATTCGGAAATCCTGGTGGACCCAGTCTGCTGACCTGAGTTAGAGCCCTGGGACCCACATGGTGGAAGGAGAGAGCTGGCTCTCACGGGTTGACCTTTGACCTCTACAAGAGCATCATGTCCCCCAACGAATAGCAGAAAGCCTGTCTCCAACTCACCAAGGCTGCACTCCCCACCCTTTCAGGAATAACTGTCCTTACTTGTCACAGGATGGGGATGACATAAATGTCATGGCTGTACTTGCCTCATCCAGGATGAGCAACCTCTGTCAGGTAGACACAGGATTGTCTCGTCTCTCTTCCTGCCCCTGAGCAGTGGAGGAAAAGGGTGGCCATCGTACTTCAGAGCAACGCTGTAGCCAGGGCTGGTGGGGTGTGAGTAGTCCTTTCTGGGTACAGGTAGCCAGGGGGACCATTGTCTGCAGCCAAGAGAATCACAAGAATAAAACCACTCAAGTGGGCTTGCTAATCAGACCTGATCATCTACACATGTAGTGTACACTCAGATGAGAACAAAGGCTAATCCAGGCCCGGAAAGATAACAAGACAGTAAAGAGTCGACTGTGCAGGCATAGACCTGAGGTCAATCCCTAGAGTCCACAGACAAAAGCTGGACATGAGGGCACACACTTGTAACCCAGCACTGGGGAGGCAGAGACAGTCTGTGGTTACCCGTCAGTCACTCTAGCTACTTAGTGACTTCTAGGCTAGTGGAGACCCTGTTTTAAAAAGCATGATGAGGCCGGGCGGTGGTGGCGCACGCCTTTAATCCCAGCACTTGGGAGGCAGAGCCAGGCAGATCTCTGTGAGTTTGAGGCCAGCCTGGGCTACAAAGCAAGTTCTTAGCCAGCCAGAAATACACAGTGTAAACCTGTCTTAAAAAAAAAATAAGCAGCCAGGGGGGTGGTGACTCACGTCTTTAATCTGAGCATTCGGGAGGCAGAGGCAGGCAGATCTCTGAGTTTCAGTCCAGCCTGATCCACAGAGGGAGTTCCAGGACAGCCAGGGCTACATAGAGAGACTGTCTGAAAAAGAAAAAAAAGAAGAAAAGGTAGATGGGCATCTTAGATGGCACCTGGGACCTGAGAAATGACACCTAAGGTTGACTTCTGATCTGGAAGTCAACATGCACACACACACACACACACACACACACACACACACACACACACACGAACACACGAACACGTACACACTTATATACATACGCACACACAGAGAAAGAAAGAAAAAAAAAGCGTCAGCGGCTCCAGCATGGGCTGGATTAAGCCATCAGAAGTTCCAGACAGGCAAGTGAGAAGTCAGACTTCCTGGCTCTAGAGGCACAGCCTGAAGGCTGTGGGAAAGACACGCCCAAGGCAGTGAGTGGCTAGTTTGGGGGTTATTCCAGTCACATCCCAGAGCACAGCTCAGTGGCACCAGGGCATGGACTGGCCCTGTAGCATGAAGGCACTCAGGCCTGGGAGCTGCTCCTTCCACACACATGGTGACCACAAGCCTTTGGTCTTGATAAGTAGATGCTATTGACTCATGGCTTTGGCCTTCAAGTCACAAAACCACAGTCTGGCTCAGGACATCGTTTTACTGGAGAGGAGAGAGATGGCTGGTGAACGGACAGTTAGGGATCTTCTTGGCCTGAGCACAGGATGGCCATGGGTTTGCTCAGCCGGGAGGGGGCTGGGGAGTGCTGCTGCTGTGGTGGGTTACAGCCTCTCTGAGGAACCAAGGTGAGACAGAAAGAGGGGCCTGCCACTGCTACAGAACTCAAGGCCTGCCTGCCTGCTTTCCTCCCTCCCTGCCTCCCTTCCTCCCTCCCTTTCTTCCTCCCTCCCTTTCCCTGCCTCCTTTTTCTTCCTTCCCTCCTTCTCTGACTGTATAGGTGATTGAACCAGGGCCTGACACATTCTGCAGGTGTCCTACCTCTGGGTGCCACACCCCAGCCCCTCACTGGGGGATTCTAGGCAGGGGCTCTACCACTGAACCACACCCCAGCCCCTCACTGGGGGATTCTAGGCAGGGGCTCTACCACTGAGCCACACCCCAGCCCCTCACTGGGGGATTCTAGGCGGGTGATCTACCACTGAGCCACACCCCAGCCCCTCACTGGGGGATTCTAGGCAAGTGCTCTACCACTGAGTCACACTCCAGCCCCTCACTGGGAGATTCTAGGCAGGTGCTCTACCACTGAGCCACATCCCAACCCCTCACTGGGGGATTCTAGGCAGGTGCTCTACCACTGAGTCACACCCCAGCCCCTCACTGGGAGATTCTAGGCAGGTGCTCTACCATTGAGTCACACCCCCAGACCTTTGTTTACTTTTTCTATTTCTTTTTGTTTTGAGATAGGGTCTCACTAAGTTGCCTGTGCTAGCTCTGAACTAACTATATCATCCAAGCAGGATTTGAACTGTTGCCCGAGTCTCCTGAGTAGTTTCAGTGAAAATTCTGCACCAACATGCCCAGTTCCCCCTGGTTACATTTTTGAGCCTAAGATATTTCCAGGCTGGGTATTGAGAGTTTGGAGTCACCTGAAACTGCTGAGGTTGATGAAGCCATTCAGATAGGACATATGACACAACTTAGTTGGAAGATCCAGTCTGAGGTCTTTATGTCACAGGAACCCTGAGTGCATTTGTCTGGGAGCCACTTCAGTAGTATTTCAGTCCCGACTTAATGGGAAACCCCCCTGGGAAATGTGTTAGAATTCTAATGCCTGGAGGGTTGGGAAAATAGCTCAGTAATATTGTGAGCACCTACCTAGAATCTTTAGTGAAGGCCTTAGGGGTGTGCATCAGCAGTAGATCACCTATCCAGAATCCTCTAGTAAGGGATAGGGTCATGAGTCAACAGTATAGTGCTTGCCCAGAATACCCCAGTGAGGGGCTGGGGTGTGGCTCAGTGGTAGAGCACCTGCCTAGAATCCCCCAGTGAGGGGCTGGGGTGCGGCTCAGTGGTAGAACCTTAGTTTAGGGTACAGGAGGCTTTGGTCTCGATATTCTTGATGGGGGACTTGATGGTGGTGTGTTTGGGTTAAATTCTGATGCCTAGGGTCCCCCCTCCACTCAACAACTAAGCACCCTTGCAGGAGTCTAGCATATTAATAAACCTCCCAGTCATTCTTAGCTGTATCCCATGTGAACAGGAGTCAGCCAGTTACTGCTCTGTTTGAAGGCATCCTGTGAGCCTAGGACAGGACTAGGCACTGGGGAGGGGCGAGGAGGGGAGAGAAGCTTGTGGGAGGTTCTTGTCTGTGCTCCAGGATTCTGTGCAGGTGAGGAATCCCACAGCCTGGAAGAGTAATTAGAGAACAATGCGAGACAGCCTGTAATTAATTGTTAGCTGCTTGCTGCCCACTCACGCTGCTTCGAGAGCCCTAGGAACAGGGAGATGGAAGGGACAGAAAACCCACTGATTAGTAGTAATCCCACGCGAGTGTGCAGTGCCTAGGGGTCTATCACGTGTCTCACAGCCACCCTCTTCCTCCATCCTGTAGAGCCATGGGTAGAGCACAGAGCCTCGGTCCTGAGCACGCAACTGTTAACCCAATAACATTGAGGTCCGTGTCCAGCTCACGTCCTGGTTTGTATTGGAGCCTAGGGCTTGCGGTGGATATTGAGTGGGTCAGATACCCAGGGAACCTGGACGGTTAGTACAGCTCATGTTCCGCTCTTCTTCCTCCCTCCTTTCCTCCCTCCCTTCCTCCCAACTGCCTCCTTTCCTCCCTCTACTTCACCCTCCCTTCATATATATATATATGTATATATATATGTGTGTGTGTGTGAAATATATATAAATGTGTGTTTATGTATTCAGATATATGTATGAAATTCATATATATGAAGAGTATGTAATTTTTTGACAGTCTTATAAAAAGACGTCCAAGATAGCCTTGAACGCAATCCTCCTGCCTCAGCCTCCAGAGTGCTAGGATCACAGGTATATCCCCTTTTTTTTTAAAGAGGGGGCAGGGGTCCAGAGTCTCACTACATAGCCCTGGATGTCTTGGAACTCACTCTGTAGACCAGGCTAGCCTTGAACTCGCAGAGATCCGCTGCCTTGCCTCCTGAGTGCTGGGATTAAAGACTAGACCTATCATGCCCAGCCTGTATCTGCTTTTCTTGGCTTTCAGCTTTTCTTCTTTTGCTCATCTGAGACAGGGTTTTATGTAGCCCAGGCCAGCCCTCCAACTTCTGTGTGGCAGAAGATGACCTTTAATTAATTAATTAATCAATTAATTTTGAGATATGGTTTCTCTGTGTAGACCAGGCTGGTCTCAAACTCAGTGATCCCCCTGCCTCTGCCTCCCCACTGCTGGGATTAAAGGTATGCATGCCCAGCTGACCTTTTAACTCTAGATCCTCTTGTCTCCACCTTCTGAATGCTGGGATTCAGGAGCCACGAAGCCTGGTTTATGCAGTGCGGGGATAGAACCCAGGGTTTCTTGTGTGCTAGATAAACACTCTGCCAACTAAGCTACATCTCCAGCTCTGGTTTGCTTAGGCCCTGGGTTTCTTTAGGCTTGACTTTCTGTGATGCTCCGTTCTGGAATCTCAAATGTTCATGACCCGTGACTCTGCCCCAGTATGGCGACTCATGGCCAACTATGCGAGCTCACGCCTGTAAACACCACACTTGGGAGGTGGAGGATCAGTAGCTGAGGCCAGCCTGAGTTATATAGCTAGTTCTGAGCCACACTGGCTGGCTACATAGTGAGTTCAAGGCCAGTCTGGGGGTACATTCGACTCTGTCTCTAATAATGAAAATCCAACCAAAATCTTTTCCAGATCTGGTATCAAATTTTGCTTAGAAGCAAATGTTCCTTGTTTAAGAGAAAACTGATGTGGCCGAGAGTGCAGGAGGCAGGTACACCAGGGCTGGGCTCTTCTGCTTTGTCGGATGGGAAGATTTGAGGGGCAGGAGAAGGAAGAGAGGGAGAGAGGAGGCACCAGGCTAGAGACAGGAGAGCTATCCAGAGAGACTCTAATGAGTCCTGTAATTACTGCACAAAAGCAGATCGTCCTGCCTCCCTAAGTGTCAGGAAACCTACCCACACAAACGCCTTGTGTGAGTGGGTTTAGGGATGGAAAAGAAGAAATTAGATTTCTACATCGGGAGGCCGTTCTGGAACTGTGGAGTCTCTGCCAGGAAGCGGAGACTGGAAGGGCTAGGTAAATAACTTAAGGGTCAAAGTGCCTGTCACATAAGTGTGAGGACTGGAGTTCGGATCCCCAGAACCCACCTAAATGCCAACTGGACATGAGGGCTTACCTCTAATCCGAGCTTCTAACGACAGAGACAGGGGATCCCGAGAGCAAGCTGGCTAGCAGAGCTAGCCACATCGATGAGCTCTGAGTTTGACTGAGAGACCTTGCCTTACTGACTAAGGTGGAATATCATTTGAGCCTGATTCCCAGCATCAGCCCCGGGCTTCCACATGCTGGTGTACTCACATATGTAAAGATTCATGCACACACATGAACACCACACATAGAGATATGAAAATGGAGAAAGAAAGAAACAAACAAAAGCTGTTGAAGCCGTTGAGACTGTCCTGAGGGTGAAATCCCAGAAAAACAGTGCTCAGACATCTGTGGAGAAGGATCAGTTCTGCCTCCATATCAGCGAGTGTCAGACATCTTGGGAAGACAGACCATAGTCTGCCGCTATCCACAGTCTGGGGTCTAGCCCCACAGGGTCAGGAGGACTATACCAACCTCTGTTTGCATCATTAGGGTATGGGTCTCGGTTGGTTTCTGCCCAAAGCCTCATAGAGCTTGGCTTGACCTCTGGTGTTGACTTTGGCTGTTGCATTGGTGGCATGGAGCAGACTTCCTCCAAAGGGATCTTCAGAAACATCCCTCCATCTGTCCATATCAAGGAACAGGGTCCTCCAAAGGGACTCACCTGACTGCATCTCCAAGCTGCTCAGGAAATGACTATTGTAGCCCTTCTCCCTGGCATGCGCTAGACAGCACTTCCCTGATGTAAGGATAAAGACTGAACTCTTCCACCACAGATACACTGGGACAACACTGGTGTGGTGCTGCAGAGTTGGAGTCCCAGCTCCTGAAGAAGCCCAGGACTGCAGGGGAAATGTGAGTCTGGCCTACAGCGGGATTGTTTAAGGCAATTGGGACTGCATATCTTTTTTTTTTTTTTTAAGATTTATTTATTTATTGTGTATACAGTGTTATGTCTGCAGGCAAGAAGAGGGCACCAGATCTCATTACTGATGGTTGTGAGCCACCATGTGGTTGCTGGGAATTGAACTCAGGACCTCTGGAAGAGCAGTCAGTGCTCTTAACCTCTGAGCCATCTCTCCAGCCCGGGGCTGCATATCTTAAAATACAACAGTAAAAAGCCAAGTGAGGCTGTGGCTCAGTGGTAGAGTGCCTACCGAGAATCCTACACTAAGGGCTGGAGGTGCGGCTCCACACTAGAGGGCTTGCACAACGTGCATGATTCCCTAGGCTCAGCCCCCTGTAACACACACACACACACACACCACACCATACACACCACACACGGGGAGAGACAGACAGAGACAGACAGGGAGCGCGATAGTGATACAAAGTAGCCATTGAAGGAACTCGGCTACTGCAGATTTATTGCTTGGAAGATATTTTTCCACTAGCTTAGCTGATAACTCTAACTCTAGCCCTAACCCTAACCCGAATCCTAACCTTAAACTATATGCAAGGCTTTTTCACAGATACAAGCTGAGCCATTTATTGATGGCTGGAGACGGTGGTGCAGGTAGATGTGAGCGCTGCCCATCAAGCCATGGGGCCACTTGGTGCTTACGCTTCCCTCTCCCTGAACCTCCTTGAGTTAAAAGACTTCCCACAGGGAGAGTGCTCATTCACACGTGTGCTTCCTGGACCATCACTTCCCACCAATGCAGTCTGGCAAATGCATTGATTGGTTCAAACGATCAAGCCCCAGCTGCAAGGGAATTGGGAAAGGTGGATGCAATTTATCTGATGGGGAATTCCCCAGTTACGTGAGAACTGTTCAGTCGTGGCCGTGGGAAGGCCGAACGAAGAAACACACCCTACACCATCTGGTGGGGTGCGAGGGTTCTGTTAGGCAGGTGCTCTCCCAACTGAGCACCCCCCCTTTATCTCTTCTCTAATAGCACCTCCACTATTATAGCATGGGGCTTCCCCTGAGTGACCCCGCCCCTGCCCCACCAGTGCAGGGGGATTAGAGCTGGGGAAATGTTTTGAGTTGCCCAGCATGCTGCTGGGAGTTTCTTTCCCTTTTTTTTTTGGTTGTTATGGTGACAGGGGTTGACCTGCCTGGGAGTCCAGGTATGGCTTATATACCTGAAGTTGCAGGCTGGTAGAGAAGGTGAACAGGACCACAGAGAAAGGGATCAGTCCATCTTTGGGTTCCTGACCTAAGGTTTAGGTTTAAATAGAAGGAGAGAGGTATACATAGCCAAGCAGTCCAAGCCAAGGTGTGGTCATTTCCGATGACATGCTCATGTCCGACTGTCGTTGCCCGTGTTCCAGTTTGCCCAGCAAGGTGGACTGACAAGTTGTCATAACTATGTAGAATCTCTACCTCCCCTGGCTGCACCTGGCTTCAGCCTTTTCCTTCTCCCAGTGGGAGACTCCTGGGGAGTTCCAATTCTCTCCGAGTTGCAATTCTCTGAAGGGCGGGCTTCCTTAGAGGGTCTCCATCCCTGTTAGGTCAGCTACAAGGCTTCCCTTGATTGTGTTGGACTCTGGTTCACCGGCGCGTCTGCGTCTACAGCCTTTGTTGGGGGTGACGGCTGCCTATAGATGGTCCCCCGCCCTCCTCTATGGGAGCCGTGGGGCACCTTCCCCAGGGGCTGGAGCTGGGCTCCGCTCTTCTCAGCCCCTCAAGAGAGCAGCAGCCAATCTGCCTGCCAGAGATGAGGGGCTGAAGAGAAGACTCCCCGAACCAAAATAGCTCTTTTCCATAAACAAAGCTGCTTTTCATTGGAGAGAATGTAAACAGGCAGATGCGTTAGGCGGCCATACCATCCGGCTGCGCTGCAGGGGAGGTGACAACTAGGGGGCCCTGAGCCCGAACAGCCAGGCTGTCGGAGCCAAGCAGGAGGCTGGGCGGTCAGGGAGCCAGGGTCAGCTGGGAGACAGACAGACATACACCTCTCAGGGGAGTTGGGGTGTCCAACTGCCGGGAACTGAGAACAGTCTCCTGGGGACCAAGGAGCAGCGACTTCTGGCCTCCCTGGTGCCCAGTGAGTGGTCCCACATCTGAGAGGATGTTGCCCTTCTAGCTGGTCACCACCACTCCAGCTCTCAGGTAGGGTCGTCTTCCTGTCTGGTTTTGTTTTTGTTTTTGAGACAGGGTTTCACTAAGTAGTCCAGGCTGTCCTGGAACTCACTATGTAGGCCAGCCTGGCCTTGAACTCATGATCCTTTTGCCTCAGTCTCTCAGGCCAAACTCCAGGCTTATGGTTTTGTTTTGAGAGAGGGTCTTATGTGGCCCAGGCGGAACTTGAACTTACGGTGTAGCTGAAGATGATCTTGAACTTCTGACCTTCCTGCCTCCACCTCCTGAGTGCTGGGGTTGCAAGTGTTCTCCATCACCCTAGTTTAACAGCCCATCATTTTTATCTCCTCTCTCCTCCAAGACTCAACGCCCGCCCCCCAATCCCTTCCCTGTGCCTCCCCCCTTGGCAGTCTCCTGTTTCTCTGGTTTGTCCCCCCTGACTTCATTCCGGTTTCGTTCAAGACCCCTCCAGAGACAGCACCTCTTCCAATCTCCCACCCCCAACTGTTCTTTCCATAGCTGGTCCCTGCTTAGGCCTCCCTCCACCTAGGCTCTGCAGCTGTGCCCTTCAGACCACCTGGCCTGGTGAGTCCCCGGATGCTTCCCCCACAGGAAGTGGGCTGAGCTGTCAGCAGGGCTAACCCATCCCCTCAGCAGGAGGCTGTTTGTCAGGGGCTAGCTTCTTGAGAGGTGCAGGTGGGCAGGGTCTCTTGCATCCCAGGCTGGTCCTGAACTCACTCCGTAGCCAAGGATGACCTTGAACTTCTGATCCTCCTGTCTTAACCTCCCGAGTGCTGGGACGACAGACGTGCATCACCTCACCGGATTTCCGCAGTGCTGGAGATGGAACCCAGGGCTTCATTCACACTAGGCAAGTGCTCTATCCACTGAGCTCCACCCTCAGCTCCAAGGGATGTCTTTATAGTAATACTCATCACCTTCAGACAAGACAAGGAAGCCTGGCCAGTGTTCCATAGACGTATAGAGGCTCTCAATAGGGGACACTTTCTTATGCCTAGGCTTCCCTTATACACTTTTTATTTAAAAAAAATTTTTTTGAGTATGTATGTGTGTATAAGTGCAGGTGTACACATACCATGGTATTCTGGTGGAGATAGGGAGACAATTATTTGGAAATTGGTTTTCTCTTTCTATTCTTTAAAAATTTTTTGCCTGTGTGTGTGTGTGTGTGTGTGTGTGTGTGTGTGTGTAAGTGAGAGAGGGAGGGAGGGAGGGAGGGGGGAGAGAGAGAGAGAGAGAGAGAGAGAGAGAGAGAGGTGTGTATGTGTGTATGCATGTTTTCGTGTATGAGGGTGCATGTGCAGAGGCCTGAGGCTGGTGTCAGGAACCATCTTCAATCACTCTTCTACGTTATTCATGGAGGCAGGGCCTCTCAATCGAACCCAGAGCTCGCAGATATGCTGAGTCTCACTAACCAGCTTCCTATGGGGATGCCCTGTCTCTACCTTTGAAGGCTGGAGTTATGGGTGGGCTTCTACACCCAGCCCAGCACTTACCTGGGCTCTGGGGATCTGCAGTCAGATCCTCATGCTTACACTGTAGCAAGTGTTTAACCACTTAGTCATCTCCCCGGCCCTTCACCATTTTCCCCCCTTCTTCTTTCAAGGCAGTGTCTCTCTGGTTTCTGCCCCTGCACTGTGTACCCCAGGCTAGCTGGCCTATGAGCTTCCAGCCAAGGCTAACACCTCCGCCTCCCATCTCACCATAGGAGTGCTAAGATTACAGATGCAAGCCGCTGGTCACCTGGCTTGTATGTGGGTTCCGAGGATGCAGTTTGGGTCATCAGGCCTACGCTGCAAGGCCTGATGAGCTGAGCCATCTCCCTGGCCCTATCATTTATTTAGTTTTAGGCAGGGTTTCGTTAAGTTGCCCAGGCTAGCCTTGAAGTCACTGTGTAGCACAGTCTTGAACTTTTGTTCCTCCTTCTTCAGACTCTGCAGTAGCTGGATAACAACCGCCCCCATGCCCAGCTCAGTACACTTTTTCATCTCCACAGTTGAATCGGTGATGAGACTCCCGCAATGTTATACACTGAGAAGGGACTTTATTAGAGGCGAAGAAGAACTATGATGGTGGCATTCATGGAACAGAGGCCAGGTGTCCTACTTAGAGTTACTGTTACTGTGATGAGACACCATGACCAAAGCAACTTGGGGAGGAAAGGGTTGATTTGGCTTCCACTTCAGCATTGCTATCCATCACTGAAGGAAGTCAGGACAGGAACTCAAACAGGGCAGGAACCTGCAGGCAGGAGCTGATGCAGAGGCCGTGGAGGGGTGCTGTTTATTGACTTGCTCCCCATGGCTCGCTCAGCCTGCTTTCTTATAGAACCCAGGACCACCAGCCCAGGGATGGCACCGCCCACAATGGGCTGGTCCTCCCTCATCAATCACTAATTAAGAAAATGCCTTATGGCTTGTAGGCAAGCCTGTAGGACTAGGTTCCCTTCTCACGGATGACTTTAGCTTGTGTCAAGTTAACATAAAACAATCCAGCACACCAGGGTAGTGATAAGCTACAGAGTAGTTACTGTGTTACCGTGAGTGAGCTGACCTGGTCTCGCTCCAGCCAGCTCACACAGTGGTGACCCACTGAGAGTTGTTGAGCTGCTTTGGCCAACCTCTTGTCTGGCACCTCTCTAGGGGCACCCTGAAGAATGGACTCATTTCTGAGTTGACAGTTTGACCACGCTGAGACTAAAAACGAAATTTGGGCCAAGAGAAGAAGAAAACTCATGCTATAGCTAGTGTGTTATGCTATGGGAAGCGGTCTTCGAAGGAACCACAGAAGGTTCTAGAACCAGATGGGACTTACTCTCTTGTACTGATGTCATATAATATGCACGTTGCACTTGCTCTGGGCTATGTCTGAAAGTGATGCTGTTAGGCCAGGGTTGCAGATGAGCAACCAGGGCTCAGGAGGTGAGCAAGTCCACTCCAAGGCAGAGTGCCACGACCTAACCAGCATCCATCACACCAAGACATCAGTTCTTGACCAGAGAAAGTAAGACCCTGGACTCCTTTGACCAGGGGAAGAATCAGAAACCCAGTGATGTGGACTGGAGATAGAGCCGTAGAGCAGCAAGTTGTCTAGAACGCCCCAGTGAGAGCCCTGGGGTGTGGCTCACTGGTGGAATGTCGGCCTGGAATCTCCAAGTCAGGGTCTATGGGCTTTGGTCGATGACAGTGTGTTTGCCTATCATCAACAGGGTTCAATCCCCAGGATATCTCTCTCTCTCTCTCTCTCTCTCTCTCTCTCTCTCTCTCTCTCTCTCTCTCAACAGACTGTCCCACCCAATGGACACACACACACACACACACACACACACACACTCAGCAGAATGATCAGTATTGTCCCACCCAGTGGAAGCTGTCCCACCCTTCTGCTGGCTTCACTCCCAGCTTCAGTGAGGTGATTTCCCCCACCTTCCACTTAGCCCCTAAAGGGGGCAGTTAAATCAAATCTTGTGTCACAGCTGATCTGAATGGATAATTCTGGCCCAAACGTGGCTTCCCGGAAGAGGCTACAGGGTCTTACAGCTTTCTCCGAGAACCAGCTCTTCGGAATATCCACCAAGACGCGGCGGTGGCTAGCTCCAGGCACAAAGGTGCCCCACTGGAGACTCGCATGCCCGCTCTCCTCCAGGGAAGTGGGACCAGGCTGAGCCATGATTCACAACCTCTGCCCCCATGAGGTCATTGGTGACCTCCTCCCCGACGGGGTGGGTGAAATGATGGGACCAGCTGGCCCTCCTCCCCCTGGCAGGCAGAAAGGTGGAGCCTGCTATGGGCACCCTCATCTAACTAGCCCTGGAGGTAATTGCTCTGGGTTTTCACTGACACCCGAAGATTTCTCTCCAAGGCCGTGCACAGGCCGAGCCCCACTCACCCTAAGGAGCAGGAGCCTGGAGACAGCTTAATTGCTAAACCCGGACAGTTCGCCTGTATCCCGCCACGACGTGCCCAAGCTGCGAGACGGTGTGAGTTTATGACGCGTCCCATTATGTCTCTTGCACAAACACAGAGTGTTGAAATACCCAACGAATGAGGACACTGTTGAAATAACCTGTCGTCTCAGCACTTTCTCTGTCATTAACTGGTCGTTCCAACCCTCGGCGGGCGGCATTCTAGCGGCAGGGAGGGGGCTGCACCAAGCTCTTAAGAGGATGGGCTGGGGAGAGGCGTGCTGTGTCCAGAGCCATAGGCCAGGCTGTCGGCTGGAATTAGAGGATGCTGCCAGCTGTGGTGGCTCAACCATATCATCCCAGGAACCCCAGAGGCTGAGGCAGGAGGATGGCTCGTTCCAGGCCAACCTGGGCAACTTAGTAAAACTCTGTCTCAAATTAAGAAGTACGATGCGTGCTGGGGAGGTGACGTAGTATTTGCCGGGATTCTGGGGGCTCAGGTCAGTGGTAGAGTCGCTGCCCACAATCCCCAAGGGAGGGGCTGTGGCTGTTGCTCAGTGGCCGAATACTTGCATAGAATCCCCCAGAGGGAGCTGCAGGCATGGCTCAGCAGTAGAGCCTGGCATGCATGCACGAGGCCTCAGATACAATCCTTAGTCCCTCCAAGTGGGCTCAGTCCCCAGCACTTCAAGATACTGGAGATTGAGCCCACGGCCTGTGCATACTGGGTAAGTATTGAACCACTGAGGCAAAGGTCCTCAGCCTCTGATTATGTTTTTGAGATAGAGACTTTCCAAGTTTTGTAGGCTGATTTGAACCTCTAATCCTCCTGCCTCAGCCTCCCATCTGTGAGGATTATGGAAATGTACCACCTTACCTGCCATACTCAGCATTTTTTTTCTTGCCCACACGGCTTATTTTTATTGTTGTCCTCTTTGAGTTCCAGTATCCCAGAATATGACCCAAGGAAGCCTTGAATATTCTCTATCTCAGTATTTTTTGTGTGTTTGTGGTTCTAAATTTTTATTTTATTATTTGATTTAAAACATTTTTAGCTGGGCACTGGGTGAGATCCCCAGCACTCAGGAGGCAGAGGCAGGGGGATCTCTGTGAGTTCGAGGCCAGCCTGGGCTACAGATCTGAGTTCCAGGACAGTTAAGGTCACACAAAGAAACCCTGTCTCAAAACCCTGGCCCGCAACAACAAGACTTATTTTTAATTGTGTGTGCAGTGGGAAGGGAAGGGAGTCTGTGCCTGTGAATGCAGTTACCCTCAGAGGCCAGAGGCATCAGAGGCCTGGAGCTGGGATTCCAGATGGAGTACTAGGAACCGAACTCAGGTCCTCTGCAAGAGCAGTATGTGCTCTTAAACACCGAGCCATCTCTCCAGTCCATGATTTATTTTTAACTATATTAATGTGTGTCTGTATATGTGCACATGACTGTAGGTACCCACAAAGCTAGAAGAGAGTATCAGATCCCCTGGAGCTAGAATTATGGGAGGCTGTGCACTACCCAGTGTGGGCGCTGGGAACCAAACTCAGGTCCTCTGCAAGAACAGTATACTTTCTTAACCACGGAGCCACGAGTTCAGGCCAATGCTGGCTTTTTAATTTTTGAGACAGTCATAACTATATAGCCCAGGCTGGACTTGAACTCCTGATCTGCCTGCCTCAGCCTCCTGTCACTGGGATAACAAATCTGAGGCAGCACACCTGACTGGAAGTAGAAAGATGTCAACTATCCCATCAGACTGCTTGTTATCTCAGTGTTACTTTACAAGCTGCTGCTGATGTGTATATTCATTTTACTGACTTACTTAGGAAGTAGAATTACATGGCCTGGGGTCCAGGACCCTCCCTGGGACCCTTCGTTGCATACGTCTGATATTTCTTCATTTTCTTTCTGTTAAAAACATTCATTAGTGGACTTTGTGTGTCTGTATGGGCACATTGTCACAAATATGTGGAAACCAGAGGACAGCTCCATAGAACTGGTTCTTTCCACTCGCCATGTGAGTTCTGGTCCTTGAACTCGTTCATCGGGCTTGGCAGCAGGGGCCTTTGTGTGCTGAGCGATCCTGCCAGCACCCTGCTTTTCCTTAAAAAATAAAAAAATTATTTTATTTATTTTTTTTATTTACTTACTTACTTATTTATTTTTTTGATAAATGTGGTGACTCGTGCCTGTAATCTCAGCACTTGGAAGGGGAAGACAGGAGGGTTGCTGTGAGTTCAAAGCCAGCTTGGGCTCCATATTGAAACTGTATTTCAGAAAAATACTCCCTCACCCAGGTGTGGTGGCAAATCCCTATAATCCTAGAACTTGGGAGGTAGAGGCAGGAGGACTGGAAGTTTGAGGCCAGCCTTTGGATGTGTGAAACCCTATCTCAAAAGAACAAAAACAGGGGCTGGAGAGATGGCTCAGTGGTTAAGAGCCCTGCCTGTTCTTCCAGGCGACCTCGGTTCAATTCCCAGCACCCACATGTCAGCTCACAACTGTAACTCCAAGATCTGACACCCTCACACAGACACACATGCAAATAAAATAAAATTAAAAAAGAAGAAGAAGGAGAAGGAGAAGGAGAAGAAGAAGAAGAAGAAGAAGAAGAAGAAGAAGAAGAAGAAGAAGAAGAAGAAGAAGAAGAAGAAGAAGAAGAAGACCAAAAACAACAGGGCCAGCAAGATGGCTCATCAGATAAAGGTGATTGCTGCACAAGCCTAGGGGCCTTAGTTCAATCCCTGGAACCCATGTAAAGGTGGATGGAGAGAGCCAAGTCCACAAAGCTGTTCTGGGACCTGCACAAGTGTACTGTGGCAAAACACACACACACACACACACACACACACACCAAAACAAAACAAAACAAAACACAAGATGCCCTGAAAGGTGAGCTTTTTAGAGATCCTGCCCCAGCCTCCTGAGTGCTGGTACTCTGGGTCTTTACCACCACACCGGACTCATCCAGTAACACTGCCTGCCACCCACTGCCAGGTATCACCTGCAACCAGCTTCCCCGGGTGTTTTTTTTTTTTTTTTTTTTGGTTTTTCGAGACAGGGTTTCTCTGTGTAGCTTTGCGCCTTTCCTGGATCTCGCGCTGTAGACCAGGCTGGCCTCGAACTCACAGAGATCCGCCTGGCTCTGCCTCCCGAGTGCTGGGATTAAAGGCGTGCGCCACCACCGCCCGGCCTTCCCCGGGTGTTTTAATGGGACCGTTTTTATTTCTTTCTTCCCTTCTACGAATATTTCATATAATTTAAAAATTCTAATTAACTTCTTCATTTTTGGCTTTTCTGAGTCCGTGCCTCAAGTGGCCCAGGCTGACCTGGAACTTGCTAGTTGAGTTTGGCCCTTCTAATTCCTGGGGTTCTGGGCGTGTGCCACCATGCCTAGCTTTCTTAGAAGTATGAATTGGCATTGTAACATATGGGAAGAGGTGTTTCTATTTCCCCATTTATTTATGTGTCCAATGACTCGTTTAAAAATCATTTTTTAAACTTTTATTTATTTTACATATATGGATGTTTAGTCTGTGTGTACGTCAGTACGCTACATATGTGTCTGGTACCCAAGGAGGCTAAAAGGTGTCAGATCCCCTGGGACTGGAGTTACAGCAGTTATGAGCCACCAGGTGGGTGCTGGGAACCAAACCTGGATCCTCTTAACTGCTGAGACATCTCCCAGCCCCACTCAGTGGTTTTTAAAAAAACCCTTTTTTAAAAAGGGTTTATTTATTTTTATTATTTTAATAATAATAATGTGTATGTGTGAGGGTGTGTGCGTATAAGGACAGTTGTCCTTGGAGGCCAAAGGTATTGGATCCCCTGGAGCTAGAGTTGTAGGTGGTTATGGGCTTCCAGACGTAGGATCTGGGGACTGAACTCAGGTCCTTTATAAGAACAGTATGTGTCCTTAGCTGCTGAACCATCTCTCTAGCCCTTTCAATTACTTATTTTGTCTCTATGCCTCCCCTTTTTAATACCTATTAAATGTTTTATTTTATTTTCAGTGCTGGAGCTAAAACCCAGGACCTTGTGCACACTAGGCAGATGCTCTACTGCTGAGTGTATCCCCAGCCCCTCACTGAGGGATTCTAGGCAGGGGCTCTACCACTGAGCCACACTTCCAGCCCCTCACTGGGGGATTCTAGGCAGGGGCTCTGCCACTGAACCACACCCCCAGCCCCTCACTGGGGGATTCTAGGCAGGGGCTCTGCCACTGAACCACACCCCCAGCCCCTCACTGGGGGATTCTAGGCAGGTGCTCTACTGCTGAGCCACACCCCAGCCCCTCACTGGGGGATTCTAGGCAGGTGCTCTACCACTGAGCCACATCCCCAGTCCCACTTCATGCCTCTGTATTAAGTTGGACCCCCACAGCCTGATGCAAAGCCTCTTAAGGAACTGGCTCTGCCCCATCCATCTCAGTACCCTCTTTACCTTCCCTCTTCTGTCTTATCCCCAGCCTTTCTGAGCACACCTGTTCTGGAGACACTGTCCCTTCCTCCCCAGCTCCCACACTCCAGGAGTCCATCCACACTCTGAGCATCATTTCTTGTATCCTAAGGGCCTATCTGAAGTATGCTGTGGAGAGGACATGCCCTCTGGTTTTGACTTGATCTTGGTAACTTGTCACCCATCTCTGGTAACTTGTGACAGTTCTGGGTCTCTGTCTGCCACCCAGGACTGTGAGCCCCTCCAGGGCAGGGAGACAATCTCTGCATCTCTCAAACCTAGCACACAGTAGGTCAATATTTACGGACTGAATGAAGAGTCAGGTCCTGGATCCATGGGTTTCTGCTACCCTGTATACCTACTGTGTGCACACCTGTGTGCCAGGATTTGAGGAACTGACCAGAAGTGGGAAGACAAGTCCATGGTGGGGCTTGACATTGACCTAGGTTACTGAGCAGCAGGTACTTCCTACCATACCCCAATCTTCAGACTTTAGCATCATTCTAGTCTATAGTTAACAAAGAAGAATTCTCAAAAAGAGAAGGTAATTTTCCCAGGGCCACATAGCTGCTGTTCCCAGAGCTAAAATGTATACACCAGCCTGTGGAATGCCTGAGTTCACCCACCAGGCAGTCCCAGCTTCAGCCTCTTCATAGCCAGCCCGAGAGGTGAGTTCAAGTGAACACCCAGGGCTTCCCCTGGCTCCCTGATCTCGGTGGCTTTGCGTGACTTTTCATTGAGAACAACACTGCTCCCAGACCCAGCCTCTTTGGGTGTTTCTCTTCCAACTAAAAGAGCAATAAAAGACTCCATAATTGGAAGACAAAGGCGTCTGCCTGCCCAGCCCGCCCTAAGGAGCGGACTGCCGGTAACTTGGGTGTGATCTCACCCAGTGATTCAGACTACAAAATTACAGCCTTCCGTGTACAGGTGTGTGCAAGCCGCCGGGCGGCTGGAGAGTGAGCCAACACACATTTAATACAGGCAGTAAAAGCCAGCCCTGTGGTGGGAAGTCGCAATCACACAGTCCTTCTCTCCTACCCAGCCTGCCCACCCCAGGGAGACATTGCTGGAATGCACAGTGCTCTACAGTTTACATGGTGGCATGCCCTGTGGATTTGACTTGATGTTGGTAACTGGTCACCTATCTCTGGTGACTTGTGACAGCTCTGGGTCTCTGTCTGCCACCCAGGATTGTGAACCTCTCCAGGGCAGGGAGACAATCTCTGCATCTCTCAAACCCAGCACACAGTAGGTCAATATTTATGGAATTCCTGTGGCATGCCAGGCTTGGGGAAGGTGTGGGACTTCTCACTTTCACATGGCGGCTGCATGTTATAGCTGGATGAAAGGGTGGCTGGATGAGGGTCCTACCCTGAGGTCAGCGGAACAGGTCACTGCCCAGGATAGAAGGCCTAGGAGGTGTCTGCCATCTTGTCGCTATCGGGAAGCCTTCTTTTTTTTTTTTTTTTTTTTTTTTTTTTTTTGGTTTTTCGAGACAGGGTTTCTCTGTGTAGCTTTGCGCCTTTCCTGGGACTCGCTTGGTAGCCCAGGCTGGCCTCGAACTCACAGAGATCCGCCTGGCTCTGCCTCCCGAGTGCTGGGATTAAAGGCGTGCGCCACCACCGCCCGGCCGGGAAGCCTTCTTGAACGAGGCAGAATACAGAATGGCATCTTTTGTCCGAAGGTTTATTTGTATTCTTTTTAGTCACGTGTATGTGTGTCTATATGTGGTATGTGCATGTGAGTGCAGGTGCTCACACAGGCCGGAAGCCTCTGACCACGGTAGTTGCAGTTACAGATGTGGAGCTGCCAGATGTGGGTGCTGGGAATTGAACTCTGGGTTTTTGCAAGAGCAGTACAGTTCCTAAGAGCTGAGACATTTCTCTAGCCCCTGGATGCATCCCTTTGACTCCATCTATTCCATCTGAGTTGTTGCTGAGAGGGAGTGCAGGGGCAGACACTAGATCCTCACAGAAAGCCAGAACTGCCTCGATTATGGGGGGGGGGAGACCTCTCAGCCACTGGCCAAGGTATTAAGTAGGGGGTGCTTGGGCTTGGAAACCAGCTCTGGGAGCTTGGGTTGAGCCCCCTTTCATGGCTTCTGTCCCCACTCCCACCCCCACCCCCCACACCATATCCAAGTGTCTTCTCTTCGGGCAGAACCCCTAAGTAAGATGCTCAGGATTGAACTTGAAAATGTTTGAGGCCCTGAGCTCCCAAGAGATTTAATGTTGACCCAAGACTGTAACCACAAGCCTTCCTAGCCTGCAGATGCCCATTGGCTTTCCAAGCCCTGGCCCCAAGTCTGTGCATTTTCTTGTTTTTAATGACTTACCTGTTCCATAGTTCCCCATTGCCCTCTGGCCCTAACTGAGGAGTAAGTTTCCATGAGTCTAAGATGGTATTTAGGGATAGACAGACCACCACATAAATACCAGAAGCGCATTTGCGCTTATTGACACGGCAGGTCACCAATTTTAATATCGCTATAGAAGCCTGAATATGTAATATGCTGCTGTGGTCCGACTCCACATCGCTATTAACACACAGACACATCTACTGAAATCCCATTTCTGCCCGTCCACCGCTCCCTAGGGAATCAGTTAATTAGTTTCCTGTGTTTCCTTCCAGGATTTCGTTATGCAAATGAGTAAAGCAAGATCTATTTGCACACATGGTTATTGTTTTGTTCCTCCTACCAAATACTATATCTGGGAAGCCATTGGGCATTGATACCGGCAGAGGTTCTTCCTCCTCCATCCCCTCCCCCTCCTCCTTCCCCTCTCCTTCCTCCTTCCCCTCCCCCTCCTCCTTCCCCTCTCCTTCCTCCTCCACTCTCCTTCCTCTTTCCTCTCTTCTTCCTCCTCCCCCTCCCTCCTCCTTCCCCTCCTCCTCTCCCTCTCCCTCCTCCTTCCCTTCTTCCTTCTCCTCCACTCTCCCTCCTCCTCCTCCCCTCTCCCTCCTCCTCCCTCTCCCCCTCCTCCTTCCCCTCCTCCTCTCCCTCTCCCTCCTCCTTCCTCTCCCCCTCCTCCTCCACTCTCCCTCCTCTTTCCCCTCCCCCTCCTCCTTTCCCTCCCCTTCCTCCTTCCCCTCCCCCTCCTCCTTTCCCTCTCCCTCCTCCTCCACTCTCCCTCCTCTTTCCCCTCCCCCTCCTCCTTCCCCTCCCCCTCCTCCTCTCCCTCTCCCTCCTCTTTCCCCTCCCCCTCCTCCTTCCCCTCCCCCTCCTCCTCTCCCTCTCCCTCCTCCTCTCCTCATCCCAGACAGCTGCATACTACTCCACAAAGCAGCGGGAGCACACTCTAGTTTAACCGTTTCACGCACATTTCTAAAACAGCTGGGCCGTTGCCAGGTTTTTTTGTTGACATGACTTGCAGCTTCGATGAATAAACTTGTTCCTACATCACTTCTCACACGCTCAGGGGATGTCTCTGGAGCAGATTCCCAGCAGTGGGATCACCAGGTCATAGAGTGAACACGTCTGTAACTCTGATAAGAATTACCAAATCGTTTTTCATCCAGGACGGTTGTACTGTTTTGCATTTCACCAGCAACATGGGAGAGCGTCTCTTTCCCCATGCCTCAGCCTGAGTTGTCACGTGTTTTTTGGAACTGTGCCTATCTGATAGGCAAGAAATGGTTTTCCTGAGACAGTTTTAATTCATCTTTCACTCTCTTCGTGTTTTGTTTGTTTGTTTGCTTAGGACCTTGTGCCTATGAGGCAGGGGCTCTACCACTGAGCCACACCCCAGCCCCTCACCGGGGGATTCTAGGCAGGTGCTCTACCACTGAGCCACACCCCAGCCCCTCACTGGGGGATTCTAGGCAGGTGCTCTACCACTGAGCCACACCCCAGCCCCTCACTGGGGGATTCTAGGCAGGTGCTCTACCACTGAGCCACACCCCAGCCCCTCACTGGGGGATTCTAGGCAGGTTCTCACCACTGAGTCACACCCCAGCCCCTCACTGGGGGATTCTAGGCAGGGGCTCTAACCACTGAGCCACACCCCAGCCCATTATCTTTCTCTCAGCTTGAGTAGTCACATATTTAATTCTTCCCTACGTTTCTTTTTCTTGGAATGTCATGTCCAATTTTTTTTTTTGCTCACCCATTTTTCTTTTCTTCTTCCTTTCTTCCTTTCTTCCTTCCTTTCTTCCTTCCTTCCTTTCTTCCTTTCTTCCTTTCTTTCTTTTTTTTTTTTTGAGACAGAGTTTCTCTGTGTAGCCATGGCTGTCCTGGAACTCACTCTGTAGACCAGACTTGCCTCAAACTCAGAAAGATCTGCCTGCCTCTGCCTCCCAAGAGCTGGGATTAAAGGCATGCGCCACCACTGCCTGGCATCTACCCATTTTTCTATTAGATTAGTAATCTTTTATTTAAAAAAATTATTATCTGTGTGTGTGTGTGTGCCCTTGGGAGCCAGAAGAGTTATGCTAGAGTTATGCACAGTTGTGAGCTGCCTGATGTGGATGCTGGGAACAGAACTTTGCTCCCTAAAAAGAGTAGCAAGCATTCTTAACTGTTAACCATCTCTCCAACTGTGTCTTAGGGTTTCTGTTGTTTCAATAAACACCATGACTAAAATCAAGTTGAAGAGAAAAGGGTTTATCTTACACATCCCAACCACAGTCCAGTCCTGAGGGAACTTGAGGCAGGAATCTGGAAGCAGGAACTGATGCAGGGGGCCCTGGAGGGGTGCTGCTAACTGGCCTGCTTTCTTATAAACTCAGGACCACCCACCCAGGGGTGGCACCGCCTCCAGTGAGCTGGGCCCACCCATACCAATTATCAATGGAGAAAATGCCCCACAGACATGTCCTCAGGCCAATCTGGGTCCGTCTCTCAGCTGAGGTGCCTTCTTCCCAAATGGCTCTAACTTGGTCAAATTGACGTAGAACTAGCCAGCACACACCCATGGTCTTTTCTTCTTGTCCCCCAAAACCTTTTTTTTAATTTTTTCTTGACAGGGTTTCTCTGTGTAATTTTGGTGCCTTTCCTGGAACTCACTCTGTAGCCCAGGCTGGCCTGGAACTCACAGAGACCCGCCTGCCTCTGCCTCCTGTGTGCTGGGACTAAAGCGTGCGCCACCACCCCTGGCCCAGAAACTATATATGAGAGAGAAGAGATTTCAGCTGTGATAAGAATTGTGAGGATTTTGTCTTCTGACTCTGCTCAACTGCTCTTTGTCACATAAAAGATTTACTCTTGTTATTACCCTTATTATCTTAATTGCTCGTCTCCTGTTTGAGTTCTGAATCTTCATTGGACAGTTCTTCCTTTGCTGTCGTTATAAAGGGATTCATTCATGTTTTCTTTTCATCCTTCTATGGTTTTAACTTTTACCTCTGAGTCACGGATCCAGCAGTCATTCGTCCGGGTCTTCTGGGGAGGAACCAGCGCAGCGTCTGTTTTATTTTGTTTTGTTTTGTTTTTTCTTTTGACACAGAATCTCACTCTGTAGCCCACGTCTACTTCAAACTCAAGGCGATCCTCCTGCCTTAGCTTCCTGAGTGGTAGGACTGTATATTAAATTTTAAAAACACTCCATGTTTTTATGTGTGTGTGTGTGTGTGCACACGCACGCACGCACGCACGCACGCACGCATCGACGTGCATATATGAGTATGGGGCGTGTGCTTACCATGGCATACATTGGAGATCAGTGACCCTTCTACCTTGTTTGAGGCCGTGTTCATTTGGTTTTCCAACTTTACACAAACTGGAATCACCTGGGATCAGGGAACGGGACCCTCATTTGAGGAACTGCCGCTGTCAGGTTGGCTGTGGGCAAGCCTGTGGGATGATTAACTCGGGAGGGCCTAGCTCACTGGACAGTCCTGCCCCGGGCAGGTGGTCGTTGGTGTAAGAAAGCTGGTTGAGCAAGCCGGTAAGCAGCATTTCCCCGGTTTCTGTTTCAGTTCCTGCCTACAGGTTCCTGCCCTGACTTCCCTCAAGGATGGGCTGTGAGCTGAAATAAACCCTTTCCTCCCCAAGTTGTTTTTGGTCATGGCGCTTTATCACAGTAACAGAGTCCTGACTAGCACAGGCAGGCTCTTGCTCGCTGAAGCACGGAGCAGGCTAGCCTGGCCACCGCCTTCCAGGAGTCTCCTGTCTTCACCTCCTATCTCCCATAGGAAACTGGGATTCTAGACGTTGCTACCTCCCCTTATTTATGTGGGCCCTGGAGATTCAAATTTAGGTCTTCGTGCATGTACAGCAAGCAAGAGCCATCTCTTCAGCGCTAACATGTTTGGTTTGTTTTGTTTGTCTGGCCCGAGATCTTACGATGGAGTCCAGGCTGGCCTCAAACGTGAAATCCTCCTACTTCAACCTCCCAAGTGCTGGAACCTCAGGTGTGCACAGCCGTGTGGAGATAAACTCAAAGCTTTGAAGAGTTTCTGAAATTGTCCCAGCTCTCATCCTCCCTCACCAGCCCACCTCTCCCAGAGAGTCACTGGGTCACCAGGTTGGTTACAACCCAAATACCACTAATGGATAGTGAGTGAGTTGTCCCCTCCTCTGGGAAGCCTTCCGGGACCTCTCCTTGCCCTCCGGGCAGGACTGATAACTTGTTCAGCAGGCAGTCATTAAGTTACAGAGCTGCGTCATCCCTGGGTGACTGTCTTGGGCTTGGCTCGGCCTCCTCGTGAATCAGTCAACACACTTCTTACTCATTTATAGGGCAGTAATCTGGCTACAGCCGGGGGTGCCATGTGAAAAGTGTTTGATTCTTGTAAAGTGTCAATCAATCAATCTGCGGATATGTTCTGGGTGTGCATGTGTGCACGTGCATGTTTATGTGAGTGCAAGTGTACATGCCTATGGGAGTGTGTGAGTGGTGTGTGTATGATGTGTGTGTGTACGTGTGTGTGTGTGTGTGTGTGTATGGTCTGTGTGTATGGTATGTGTGGTGTGTGTGCAGTGTATGTGTGTGGTGTGTGTGTATGTGGTGTATATGTGTGTGTATGGTACGTGTGTGTGTGTGTGTGTATGGTATGTATGTGTGTATGGTATGTATATGTATGTGTGCATGTGTGTGTGTGGTGTGTATGTGCACATGTGTATGGTATGCATGTATGTATAGTATGTGTATATGCTATGTGCGTGGTGTGTATGTGTATGTGTGTGTGTATGTGCACATGTGTATGGTATGCATGTATGTATAGTATGTGTATATGCATGTGTGTGGTGTATATGTGTATGTGTGTGTGTACGTGTGTGCATGTGTGTGGTGTGTATGTGTGTGTGTGTGTGTGTGTGTGTGTGTGTGTGTGTGTGTGTGGTGTATGTGAAGGCCAGAGTTCAAGCTTGGGTGCTGTTTGTCAGGACAAAGTCTACCCTGTTTTTGAGAGAGGGTCTCTCACCAGCTGGAACTCACCTATCAGTCTGGCTGGCCAACAAGCCCCGGGGACCTGCCTGTCTCCATTTCCCCAGCACTAGGATTACAAGCACATACCCATCTTAAAAAAATTATGTGGATTCTGGGAACTGAACTCAGGTTTTCACTCTTGCAAAGCAAGCCCTTTACTTACTGAGCTATCACACACACCCCTTTTATTTTTTATTTTTTGTTTTTTGAGAGAGGGTATCGTGTAGCCTAGGCTGGCCCCGAACTTGCTATGTAGTCAAGGATGACCTTGAACTCCTGATCGCCTGCATCCACCTCCTGAGTGCTGGAATTACAGGCTGCTCCATGATGCTCGGTGTATGTGGTGCTAGGTCGGAAGCCCTAGCATCTTACACACTTGTCAAGCTCTCCACCAACGGAGCCCCAGCCCCAGCCCTCCGCAGACATTTTCTGAGTAGCTTTGGGGAACATGGCTCTAAGTCCTCTCTGTTCTCTGCCGTCCCTCTTCGCTGGGCCTTGAAGATGTGGGACCGCAAAACAGGCCTGCCCACTGCATCTCAGAGGCCTGAGTTCTGAACTGAGCGTGTCTGAAAAGCAGTGAAATCTGCTCTCACGTCCAGTGGAGTTGCTCTGTGGGGGAAGATGCTCTCAGTAGACTCCACGGGGACTTTACAGCGCCCAGATGCAATGACTAGGCAGGAAGGCCAAGGCGCCCGTGGCAGGATCCAGTTCATCCGCGGTCACAGCCTTGAGGAGACCGGTTAAGAGGTCTTGAGAGGTAATGAGCTCCCTGTCATAGGAAGGGTGTGCAAGACTCGAATGTGGGCTTCTGACTTTGAAGGAATCTGAGTATTATTTCCTCCTTCTCTCCCTCCTTCTTCCGTTCTTCCTCTTCTCTCCCCCATCTTGAGACAGTGTCTCAAGCATCCCAGGCTGGCCTTAAATTTGCTGTGTAGCCCAGAATGACTTTGAATTCATGATCTTTCTGCCTCTGACTCTCTAGTACTGGGGTTCAGACTGTTCCACATGGCCAGCTCTTACTCTTGAGTCAGAGTCTCTTTATGTACCCAGTCTGACCTCCCATTCATAGAAATCCTCCTGCTTCAGCTTTTGGAATTGCAGGCCTGTGCCATCATACCTGTAGCTGTTACCTTATTTGTCCTTTGAGAGCTTGAGGCAGAGCTGAGGGTCAACCCCGAGGGGTCTGTCTGACTCAGGCCGTGTAACACAGACAACAAACAGATTGAAGGTGCAGACCCCGGAGCCCTCGGGACCTGGGTTTGCCTCCTGGTTCTGCTGCGGGAATGAGCTTTTGTTCTTGGGCAGGTTACTCAGCCTCTCTGAGCCCCAGCCCATCTGCATTGCCCTTATTGGTTTGTGGCTGAGATTAAATGAGATGACAGGTGTAAGACTGGAGTCTAGCCTGCTCTACGTGCTCCATAAATGGAGCTGCTGCTGGCACCCGGAACTGACAGCCAGCAGTTGTAACTATATATATAGTTACATATATAAAATGTGTGTGTATGCATGTATGCATACACACACATATGTATGTAAGTATATATATATACATATATATACATACGTGTGTGCGTGTGTTTTGTGTAAGCACCTGTGTGTGGGGTAGATGCATAAACTTGTATGTGTGGGTGCATGCATGTACCTGTAAGCCTGTGTAGGTCAGAGGACAGCCTGGGTTGTTCCTCAAGTGCCTTCCACTAATGAAACAGCGCCTTTCATTAGTCTTAAACTTAACCAAGTAGGCTAGGCTAGCCGGCCAGGGCGCTACAGGGAACCCCGTCTCCCCTTCCCATTCCCCGTCGCTGGGGTTACAAGCACACACCACTACACCTGTTGTTTGTGTGTGTGTTCTTTTCTTTTCTTTTCTTTTCTTTTCTTTTCTTTTCTTTTCTTTTCCTCTTTTACC
Organism: Peromyscus californicus insignis; assembly: GCF_007827085.1. NCBI lineage: Eukaryota > Metazoa > Chordata > Mammalia > Rodentia > Cricetidae > Peromyscus > Peromyscus californicus. Next base: position 27,050,735 of record NW_026294540.1, read on the forward strand.
TGTTTCTGGGATCCAAACTCAGGCCCTCATGCTTGTGAGGCAAGTGCTTTACCCGTGAGCCGAGCCGTCTCCCCATCCCCGCCTTCCTCTGCTCTCCTCAGGGGCATAACTACTCCCCTCTCTCCACATCCCCTGCCCCTACCCCATTAGAGCCAGATTGTAAAGTCTCCCGGGGAGGGGAGCTGGTGACATCTTTAGTGGCAACATTTGGGTGAAAAATTCATGACGATCAGTTACTCGAGGAAGACGGTGGAGAAATGAGCCATTAGTGCGGCTCAAGAGCGAGGCTGTGTCTGGCTGCGAGTCTACAAATCTCTTTTATGGGACCAGATCTATAGGCTAATAGGAGCTCATCGCAGACTCAAGAGAAAGTATGCAATAGCACGACGCTCTTTTCCCACCTCTCGGCCCCACCAGCACCCTTCTGGAAAATGACTACCATGGTGTGTCAGTGTCCAGCAGTCAGAGATGGCCGGGAAGGCTGAGGGTGAGAACTGGGGCAATTCAGAGCCCAGTGGGTGGTATAGACCTGTAATCCCAGCATTCAGCAGGCCAAGGCAGGAAGGTAGCAAGTTCAAAGCTAGCCTAGGTACATAAAGATACTCTGTTTCATTGACCTCCAAATATATACATACAGGCACACACATATACATGCATACATGTGATCATGCATGCATGCATACATACATGTACACACACATATACATTCATATATCCACCCATCCATATGTGCATATACACATGTTTGTATGCATGTACATATGAATGACTATATGAACACATGTATGCATGTATATATGTGTGTGTGTAAGGGGCCCATCCAGAACCTGGGACTTAAAAACCCACAAGGCAGTTGAGTTGTATGAGTTAGTTTTTTTTTCTTTCTTTCTTTTTCTTTTTTTGAGACAGGGTTTCTCTGTGTAGCCCTGGCTGTCCTGGAATTCACTCTGTAGACCAGGCTGGTCTCTTACTCAGAGATCCACCTGCCTCTGCCTCCTGAGTGTTGGGATCAAAGGCGTGCACCACCACATCCAGCTCCTGTATTACTTACTTTCAAGTCACTGTGCCTAAACACCTGAGAGAAACCTCTGAAGGGTGTTTTCTCCTTTGTTGTGATAAAACACCGTTGTAGGATATCTGTACACTGTGTAAGGTATATTGCTGTAATTGATGTAATAAAAAGCTGAGCGGCCAATAGCTAGGCAGGAGATATAGGCGGGATTTCTGAGGTGCAGTTGAGATGCCAGGAGATACAGAGAGGAAACACAAGATGCAAGATGGAAGAGAGTTAATGCCACATGATAGAATTTAGATGAACATAAATGGGTTAATTTAAGTTGTAAGAGTTAGTTAGGAACAAGCCTAAGCTATCAGTTGAAATTTTATAATTAATAAGAAGTCTCCATGTCATTATTTGTGAGCTGGTGGTCCAAAGGAAAGTCCAACTACAAAACACCATGACCAAAAGCAACTTGGGGAGGAGAGGGTTTATTTTAGCTTACAGCTGTACTACAGCATGAGGGGAAGCTGGGGCAAAAACTCAGGGCAGGAACCTGGAGGCAGGAACTGATGCAGAGGCCATGGAGGGGTGCTGCTTACTGGCTTGCTCCCCGTGGCTTGCTCAGCCTGCTTTCTTAGACACCTAAGACCACCCTGCCCAATGGTGGTAACTCTCCTAGTGAGCTGGGCCCTTCCATATTAATCATGATCAAGAAAATGCCTGTCGGCCGGGCGGTGGTGGTGCACGCCTTTAAATTAATCCCAGCACTCAGGAGGCAGAGGCAGGTGGATCTCTGTGAGTTCAAGGCCAGCCTGGGCTACAGAGTGAGTTCCAGGAATGGTGCCAAAGCTACACAGAGAAACCCTGTCTCGAAGAAAAAGAAAAAAAGAAAAAGAAAAAGAAAAGCCTTTCATTGGGTGGTGGTGGCGGCACATGTCCTTCATCCCAGAGCTTGGGAGGCAGAGGCAGGTGAGTTCTTGAACTCTCTGAGTTCGAGGCCAGCCTGGTCTAGAGAGGGAGTCCTAGGACAGCCAGGGCTACACAGAGAAACCCTGTCATGAAAAAGTTCAGGTCTCTCTTCCAAGATGAACTTAGCTTGTGTCAAACTGACAAAAGAAAGTTAACCAGCACAAAGTGTTTGTTTTGGCTCATGCTTTGAAAGGAGACATCCGTTGTTGGGGGGATGGATGGAGGAAGCAGCATGAAGCAACCTGCTCATGTCTAGGCGGGACGGGGCCATGGAAAACTCCTATAGGAAGCAGATCCAGGTCATAATCCTCCAATTTCACCCACCCTTAGAGAGCTACTTTCTCCCCCAACAGCGCCCTCTTCTGGAGAGGAGAAGTTGGCTCCCCGGAGCCTGCCAAGGACGCTTCCCATTTAGACCATGACAGCAATCAACACTGATGGATGGGGTGAGCTCCATAAATAATAGCTAGCCATGAGTCAGCCCGTCCCAATTGTTGTGTGGCCCCAGGGCTGCTTGCCTGATAATTGGATGTCTGAGTTCCTAGTAGGCAAAGCAAAGAAACCTCATTGGTCTTTGCACCTAAGGATTCATGTGGCTGAGGAAGTTGACAGGTTCCAGGGACTTAGTCCAGGGAAAGGGGCTTCATGGCATCCCGATAGGTGGGCACTAGGGCAGATGGAGGACAGTGTTTTAGATGTACCCAAGTCAAATGATAAATGCCAGCAAGGAAAACCAAAATGATTTCTTTCTTTCTTCCTTTCTCTCTTTCTTCCTTCCTTCCTTCCTTCCTTCCTTCCTTCCTCCCTCCCTCCCTCCCTCCCTCCCTCCCTTCCTTCCTTCCTTCCTTCCTTCCTTCCTTCCTTTCTTTCCGAGACAGGGTTTCTCTGTGTAGTTTTGGTGCCTGCCCTGGATCTCACTCTGTAACCCAGGCTGGCCTCAAACTGACAGAGATCCACCTGCCTCTGCCTCCCGAGTACTGGGATTAAGGGTGTGCGCCACCACCGCCTGGTCCAAAATGATTTCTTAATAAACCCATAGGCAATCTCCAAGTCTCTGAAATGCTTAGAGAGGGCAGTAGGAAGGAATGCTTGATCTCAGGGGCCTGCTTCTTCAGGCTTGAGGACACCAGGGGACATCAAGGGAAAAAAAAAAAGACCAGACAGTAAGCTGACACTTGGTCCCAAGGTTCAGCACATGTCAGTGTGGCCATTGGCACGTGGGCACTTGCATGTGGGTTCTGCAGGAACAGAGGCTGAAGGAGCTGGCTGCCCCTGTCTTTGCTCCAGGCCACCAGCATGAGCTCCCTGCAGGCCCCACTCCAGCCCCGCCAGTCACGACCCTCTGCCCCACTTTCTCTTTGCACCCCACACTAACGCTCTCTTCTCCGACTCTCCCACTCATTTGCCCATGCTGTTTGCCCTAGTGGGGCCCCATTTCCCGTGAGTCCCCTTCTTCTGGCTGACTCTCCAAGTAACAGTTCAGAGGCCCTTTTGCTCCTCCGCCTTTGCTGACCTCTGGTTGAGTCAGACTCTCTCCGCATGGCCCAAAACATCCTTTCCGCCCTCGGGGGTGCTATGTGGCTCTGAGCTACAATGGCCTGTGTCTTTGCCTGCACGTAGGTCCCATTGTATAAGGGTCAGCAGCCTGTTGACTTAGAGGCAACATGCTTCTGGGGTCCTAGGTAGTGCCTGTTACCCGGGAATTGTTTCTTTGGTTTTTTGTTTTTGTTTTGTTTTGTTTTGTTTTGTAGTTTTTAGTGTTACCTGTGGAGACCAGGAGAGGACATCAGATCTCTTGGAGCTGGAATTACAGGTGGTTGTGAGCCAACTTGATGAGGGTGATGGGAATCGAACTCAGGTCCTCTGAAAGAGTGGTACATGCTCTTAACCACTGAGATATCCCTCTCTCCAGCCCCCACCTGGGCATTGTTGAATGCATGAAAAGTGGGAGATTTATCCTCTCTTACGTGTTCATACACGATAATTACCAGACTCAGTTTGGCACATGAAAGGCTGTAGGAGCATCAGGGTCTTCAGTAGGGCTTGGCCTACCTGATGGCTAGCTAATTGTCCATTTGATACAATATAGAATTATCTGGGAAGAGTGTCTCTGTGAAGGACCCTCTTCCTTGGGTTGGCCTGTGAGCATATCTGTGAGGGATTACCTTAATTAAATCCATCAGCGTGGACACTGTGGGTGGTACCATTCCCTCCACAGGGGTTCCCGAACTGTGTAAGAGCAGAGAAATCCAGCTGGGCATAAGCTAGCGAGCAAGCGAGCGAGCACACATTCATTTCTCTCGGCTCTTGACTGTGGGTGGGATGTGACCAGCCATTTGGAGTTCCTTGGCTTCCCCACCGTGATGGGCTGTAACCCGGAACTGTGAACCCAGATAATCCCTTCCTCCACTAAACTGCTTTTTGTTAGGGTATTTTATCACAGCAACAGAAAGGAGCCCAGGATAACCTCTCAGCCACTGGGTGGGCAGATACCGTAACCCAAACACCATGGATAGAGCAGCCTGAACAAGGGGTGGTGGGGACCATAGATCTTCTCTCTGGGGACCCCAAGTAGCTGGAACTCCCACAGAACAAGTACAGGTGAGCTGGCAGACAGGCTGGAGCTGAAAAAGTACTGTTTGGGTTGATTTTAATTTCTGGACTTCCCTTTTCATTAAAAAAGTGTGTGTGTGTGTGTGTGTGTGTGTGTGTGTGTGTGTGTGTGTGTGTGTGATTTGCCTTGTGTAGCTTGTGTATGCTGGTATCACGTGGAGGAGTGATTGTTGCTAACTCCAGGCCTACCACTGTGATCCGCCTGTGTGGAACCCCAGAAACCATCAACCCCTGAACAAATGGTCTCTGAGAGACTCCAAGGAGACTCTCCCCACCCCCCAGTTTTTCAAGACAGGTTTTCTCTGTGTAGCCCCAGATGTCCTGGAACTCGCTCTGTAGCCCAGGCTGGCCTTGAACTCACAGAGATGCCCCCTGCCTCTGCCTCCCAAGTGCTGGGATTAAAGGCATGGGCCACCACTACCTGGCCCAAGGAGACTCTCAAAATATTGTCTCCTCCAGGGATACTTTGGGACCAGACACCCATGTGGCAGACGTCATGGGGGGCTGGGGGGGCCAGGACTGGCACATTCTCCAGGCTTCTAGAAGTTAAGGAAGAACAAGGGGAATCATGGGTCAGTTCTCTTGTACATCCTGGGTAACCTGACAGCGGAGGGCGGGGCCTCAGGGGCTGGCTTGCTTCTTGGCCAGTCTGGTTGGTGGGGTGAGGAGGAAGATATTGCCAAGGAAGGAGGGAGAAAGGGGTGGGGGAAGGAGGGCAGGAGACATGGCAGGGGAGGGAACTGGAGTGCATCCCTGGATGGTCTTCACAGTGGGAAGGTGCCCTCTCTGTATTTCCACACCTCCCCCCATGCTCTGCTGCCCAGAGCCCACCCTTGTATGAATGAAGTTCTAAGCAGGACCCAGGGCTGTCCAAGGGTAAGGACACAGACTCCCAACCCCGGTGCAGAACTCACGCCTGCCTCCATACCTTCCTACGGTTCCATGCTGGATCTCCTCTGGGCCCAGGACTCTCAGCCCCGAGACCTGTGGACTTGTAGAGTCCTGCAGGGCCTGGGCATTAGGGAGGCTGCCTGAGCTGACCCAGCCTGAGCCAGTGTGACCCAGCCCTGCTGACCCTCACACATAGGTGCAGGGACATTCATCACTGGTGCCGTTGTCCCGGAGACTGCAAGGCAAGGCTGTCCGTTACTCAAGGCTAATATGGCAGGGTGACAGATAGGGCCTGTCCCCAGGGGTGAGTCTTATGGAAGGATATACGCTAAGTGTGGCATCTGAACTATTCTAAGGAGTGTAATGTGCATGTACATGTGTACATACATGTGTTTTCTTAATTTTCGTCTCCCTCCCCTCCCCTCTTCTCCTTTGTTTCACTAAACTTCACTTTGTGTGTCGTTTCTGCTGTGTGATGCTGGATCAGTCACTTGACCTCTCTGGGCTCTGGTTTCAACACCTACCCTAAAGGCCTTTCTAATCTCACCTACGTCAGGCGAATGTGTGTGACATGTCACAGGCTTCCCTAAGTTCCAGGATCATGGTTCTGACTTTGCCCCAGAGCCTGTCACGGACGGCTGGCCAAGCCCACGTGCACCTTCTGAGGCCAGAACACTTTGTGACTGAGGAACCCCTACCATGGAGGGTCCATCTGAAGCCTCCGCTTCGGAGTCAGCCATGAAAGATTTCCTGGAGGAAGGGATGCTGGACAGATCCCAGGGTGAGGAGGAATAAATTAAAGCTTATGTTCAGCACTCAGGAGACAGAGGCAGGCGGATCTCTGTGAGTTCAAGGCCAGCCTGGTCTACAGAGTGAGTTCCAGGACAGCCAGGGCAACACAGAGAAACCCTGTCTCAAAAAACCAAAAACCAAACAAACAAACCCAAAAAACAAAACCAATTAAAGCTGCTCCTTGGATTAGGCTAGCATAGTGGGGATCTGTGCCTCTGACCCTTTAGTTGGGCAGGGTGGACACTGTAGGCCTTCCCATCCCGGGATGGGCTTTGAAACCATCATCCCCAAACCAAGAGGGCAAAGGCGGTGTGAGGTACCGCTCCCCCAGGGAGCCGAAGGGAAGTGCAGTCACTACTGCTTACCTAGCCCTCACCTCACCGTGCTGTGGGTCAGGCGTCCTCTTTGTTCTGTGAACGTGCATCAGTTTTTATTATTATTATTATTATTATTGAGCCAGGGTCTCATGCAGTCCAGAACTCACCACGTAGCCCAGGCTGCCTTTGACAATCCAGTTCTTCCTCGCTTCAGCCTCCTGAGTGCTAGGATTATTATAGTCAGCTGCCTCCATGCCTGGCTGCGTCGATCCCACTTTTAACTTAATGAACTTATCAATTTTCAGCGCTGGAGAGAGGACTCAGGGCTTTGCAGGTGCTGTGCAGGTGCTCGGCTGCTGAACCAGGCTACCGGCCCCTCGCAGCTCTATCAGTGAGGCCCGCCCGGACCCCACCTCTGTTCCAAACTAAGGGGCAGAGAGGGTGTGAACCGCTGAGGTGGGAGCGACCCTAACCCTACCTTGTCCCCCCTCTTCCCTTTACCTGCGGCTGTTGAGGCAGGCGGCTCAGGCCTTAGATGGAAGATTGAGGACCTGGGGCGCTGAGCATGGCAAGCACCAGGCCAGCCTCGGCCAGGCGGAGCCGGCCGTGCTGTCCACTCAGATCCCCGTTAACGGAGCGCCACCTAGTGGTGCTTGTGGGAACTGGTCTGACTTCCAGTTTCTTGGTCGCAAGGTAGGGGAGCCGCAGGGCGAGCTGGGAGGGGGGTATCCCTCACCTGGGCTGTGGCTCCCGACACCTGGAGGCCAAAATAAGGAGGAAAGGGCGGGGCGGAGGGGAGTGCAGGCGTTAACTCGACTCTGGCCCTAGTCTGACTTTGGTCTTAACCCTGCCTTTGGCCCGACCTTGATGTTAGTGTCCTTATGACCTGCTCTGTTCTCAACTTCCTACTGCCGAAGTCTTCTTTAAGACAAACCACGGCCGCAGCTAGGCCCGTGGTGCACATTTGTAACCCCAACACCCAGGAGGCAGAGGCAGGAGAACCAGAAATTCAAAGTCATCCTTGGCTACAGAATGAGTTCAAGGATAGCCTGGGCTATGTGAGACTTTGGCACAAATGGGATGTGGGGGCGGGGTGGGGGCAGGGGAGGAAAAGGAAACAGAGCATTGATGCAGGGAGAGTGTCTGTGTGTGGGAATCTGGGTTTCAGTGTGTGCACGAATGCCTAGTGTTAGCATGTATGTCTGTGCATGTCTATCTGTTGGGTGTAAATACATTTCCCTGTGTGTATATGAGCACAGGTCTGCATGGGGTGACTGTGTGGATGGATGAATGCTGCCTTTTGGGTATTTGTGCATGTATCTGTGTTCACATAAGTGTGTGAATGAATTGCCGTCTATGTGTGCGAGTCTGTGCCTGTGTGTGTGTGTGTATGTGTGTGTGCGTGTGTGGCTGTCTCTCTGTGTGAGTGTGTGCCTGTCTCTGTGTATACTTGTGGATTTCTGTTTACTATGTGCCTGTGTGTGTAAATGCATGTCACATACAGGTGTGTCTCTCTGTGTGATTGCATCCTCCTGTGCCTGAGGGTTTTGGGGACACCCACCTGTCATGCTTGGTGTCCCTTCTTGGGCTCACTGGTGCCTGGCTGGATCCAAGGAAGGGCTGCGAACTTCTTCTAGGTCCCCTTTTGATGGGAGGACTTGAAGGGCTCCCTTGCTTTGTGACATCAGCCTGGAAGTAAGTGTGAAGTGCTGGGGTGGGAGGGTCAGGAAGACGATGCTGTGCAGCCTCCATTCAGCATGGACTTTAATTTTTTATTTTTTAAAAATTTATTATATAAATTTAGTTTCTTAAAATTTAATTGAATGTGCATGAGGGTTTTGCCTGAATGTATGTCTGGGCACCACTGTGGGTTTTGTGTATGTGTTTGTGTGGTGCGCGTGTGTGGAGGTGCACACACGTGTGTGGAGGTGCACACACGTGTGTGGAGGCCAGAGGTCAGCCTCATGTATTCTTCATGATGCAGTCTATCTTATTTTTAAGGCAGGATCTCTCACTGGCCTAGAGTTCGTGGATCTGTCTGAGCTGGCCGGCCAGCGTATGTTAGGGATCCACTTGCCTCCCAGGGCTGGGATTAGAAGTGTGTGCCACAACTTCTGCATGGGTTCTGTGGTCAAATTCTGGTCTTCACGCTTGTGTGGCCAGGACTTTACCAAGTGAACCATCTCCCAGGCCCCAGCAATGAGTTACTTATGGATTTCCCCAACATTGGTCTGCAGAGGTAATCCCTGAGTCACCTGCCAAATGCTCTCTGCTGGAGTGCAGTTGTGAAGCACATCTGTATATGTATGTGGGTGTGTAAACATGCACGTGTGTGGCCATGTGCATGCTTTGTGTATGTAAATGCATGGCAGTACACATGCTTGTGTACGCAAGCTCTGGGGGTGTGCACCGATGTGTGTGACATGTTTTGAGTGTGTACGCACACATGTATGCATGCATGAAAGCATAAGCTTGTTTTTGTATGTCTGTGTGTGCATGCTTTGGGTATGTACACTTTGGAAGTTTGTACTCATGTGTGCACGCATGAGAGTGCAAGGGCCTATGTTTGCATGCTTTGGATGTGCGCAAACATGAGGGTGTCCATGCATGAGTTTGTGTGTGCTTGTGTGTGTGTACACTTGTAATGTATGCATGAGTGTGTTTGTATTTGAGTGTGTGCATGCTCTGAGCGTGTGCATTTGAAATTGTGCACAAGTATGAGTGGTGTGGGGGTGGGGGTGTGCATGTGCGGATGTGTGCACACTTTGATTGTATGCTTGGGTGTGTGCATGCTCTGAGTATGTCCATGCATGCATGTGTTGGTGAGCTTGGGTTTGTTTGGGTGTTTGCACTGTGCGCTTGCCTGTGCAAGCCTATGAGTGCGTGCAGGTGTGTGCCTACACTTTCAGTGCAGCACACGTGTGCCGTTCTAACAGCACTTTCCTGGGCTGCTTCTGCCTGGTCACCCCACCGTCATATCCCACAGGGTGGTGACTGTGGCCAGAATGAGGCAAGGCAGCCGCCAGCTGGCCCTGGGAGGAGCCCTGTGTGTGTGTGTGTGTGTGTGTGTGTGTGTGTTGGGACTGGCAGCCTGGCACAAGTCACTGGCCAAATTAACTCAAGTTTCCTTTGGGGAAAAATGTCATCGGTTATTTCATTTGGGTCCATTTTAGCAAATTAACTTGTCTAACGTTTCCTTCTCGTTTGTTTTATTGGGCAGAGGAGGGGGAGGGGAGAAGAGGAGGGACCCCGCAGGGACCAGAGCCCAGCTGGGACAGCTGCTGGGAGAAGCTTCCCGCGGGAGGGTGTGTGTGTGTGTGTGTGTGTGTGTGTGTGTGTGTGTGTGTGTGTGTGTGTGTGTGTGGCTGAGATGTGGAGGAAAGGGGATCTGGGCTGAAGTGGAGTCTTGGCCGCAGGTGGGGGCTGATGGGGCCTTGGGTCTGCTTGGGACCTGGGGTGGAGCCTACATGGGAGGGAGACGTCAACAGTCATGTGTCACCCACTTGGAGGGCAGGTAAAAAGACTCCTAAGGTCCGATGAGGCCTCCTGAGCCATCGACTCCTGGCCAGAAGAAATTAGTCCAGAAGATTCCATCAGGGCCACTCTATGTGTCTGATCTCACTGCAGTCACCCCACAGGCACTGAGGAGCTCAGCTTGCCTTCCTCAGGCTCTCCCTCCCCCGCTTCTTCCCTCACTCATTCGTTTAATTTAGAGACAGGATCTCAGTGGATCCCAGGCTGACTGGCCTCCCACTTGCCACGCAGTCAAGGATGATCTTGAACTTGTGATCCTCTTGCCTCCACCTCCCAACTGATGAGGTTCCAAGCCTGTTCTACCACGCTTGGCTTATGCAGTGCTGGGGATGGAACCCAGGGCTTCCTGCCTGCCAGACAAGCACTGCCCCACTTAGACACAGCCCCAGACTGCTCTCTCTCTGCCCACTCCTCTCTCTGTCTCCCTCCTCCCTCCCATTTCCTCTTCCTCCCTTTTTCTCTCTTTTCTTCCCTTCCCCGTCCCTCCCTTTCTTCTCTCCCCCTCCCCCCCCCCCCTCTTTCTTTTTCTGTGTTTTGAGCCGCACCATGTAGCTCAGGCTGGCCTTGAACTCCTGATCCTCATACATCCTCCTCAGCTGGGATTACAGGTTCACACCACTGCAGGCGTTAGACGTGGATGTCAATGGCTTATGGGACTCTCGAGATTCCTTTCTGGGCCGAAAGCAATAGAAAAACATCCCAGAGGATGTGCAGTGGAGTGTGACTGAGTGAGCACCCCCATCTGTCCATTTCACAGTTAGGAATGTGGAGTCTGGGGTGGCATAGGGAGCTGCATGCTTGTGCAGGTGCCTCCTATTTCCACACACCCCCCCTCTTGTGTGCGTTGGGACTGGCAGCCTGGCAACCAGTCACCGGCCAAATTAACTCAAGTTTCCTTTGGGGAAAAATGTCCTCAGTTACTTCATTTGGGTCTGTTTTAGCAAATTAACTCATCCAGTATTTTCTCCTGATTTGTTTTAGTGGGTGGAGGGCGGAGTGTGGAAACGGGAGGCTCACGTTATGGCCTTGGGAACAGCCTTCCCAGCTTCTCCCTCACGACAAACCCTCATCTCTGTCAGGAGCTTGGGGGAAATACTTCTTCTCTTGGGCTATGGGGTTATAAACGGGGTTGCATAAAGCGTGAGGACCTGAGTTCAAATCCTGAGCACCCATGTGAAAGCCAGACATGGTAGTGCATGCCTGTAACTCCGGTGTGTGTGGGGGGGGATGAGAGGCAGGACGATCTCTGGGGTTCACTGGCCAGCCAGTTCAGGCAATTGGTGTGTCCCAGGTTCAGTGAGCGATCCTGTCTCCCCAAATCAGGTGGAGGGTGGGTGACATGGCTCAGCAGGTACACACGCTGGTGACAGAGGTTTGCTCCCCCGGACGAAGTTGGTGAGGAGAGAGAACTGACATCCGAGAATTGTTCTCTGACCTCCACACCGTGCGCTTTGGCACACGCACAGAATAAATAAAAAGGCAATAAAAATATGATAAAATGATAACGTGGAGAGTTACTAAGGAGCACACCAACGCTGACCTCTGGCTTCTCTGCACACCTACACACACAAGATTTTTTTTTTTCTCTCCAGGTGTAGTGTTTGGCGGGAACTCACTGACAGAGTCCCGAGAAGCCAGCAGGATCCTGGTTGTCTGACCTGACTCTTTGCTGACATCCAGGGCCTTCCAGCCAGCCTCCTTTGGACCAAGCAGGCGCTGGGGAGGCGTGGCCAGATGACCTCCTGTGACCTTGTGTGGCCCAGGCACTCATCTCTCCCCTCCCATCTCCCACTGAATCTGACTCGAGACTGTCTATTTTTTTCGCCCACTACCTTTCAACTCAAGTTATGGTTTTATAAATAATATATACTGCAAGCCGGGCTCGGGAAGGACGTTCATTCTGCCCTGAAATATTTATAGCCCAGAATGTCTGCTTTCCTTGCCTCCGAGTCATTTTTCAGAGTGGCAGGCCGAGGGAGACACGCTTAGGCACATCTTTGACAGCGGCGGCACCTGGAGGAGAGCACTCTCTGCCCAGCTGCGGGCTGATCTATCCTGTGGCTGTAGAAGGGACAAAGCAGTTGTGCCTGGGGACAGTTCCTTGTCCCAGGCCTCTTAAATCATCTCAGATGGCTCAACACTGGGACAGACTAAGCGCCGCTGTCCTGGGAATGGACGGGGCTTTCTAACGTGTGCTTGGAATAATAACACAGTGGATCAGGATTTGGGATCCATCTGGAATCCTTAGTCCTGTGAGGTGGGTGCTAGAACTAAGTACTTTACAAATGGGGAACCTGAGGTGGAGAGAGGAAAGAAATGCAGAGGGCACACCGTAATGAAGTAGCAAAACAGCACGACGGTTTTTCGTTTGTTTGCTTTCTTGTGGGGGTGAATACGGTGTGGTCTGACACATACAATGGCCCTGATGGAATCTTTTCTTGTTTCATTTTTTTCAGTACTAGGGATTGAATCCAAGGACTCCCTGTGCTACACTATTGAACCATGCTTCTAGCCCCTCCCTGGGGGATTTTAAGCAGGTGCTCTACCACTGAGCCACACCCCAGTCCCTCACTGGGGGATTCTAGGGAAGGACAGGGAGGCACTGTGGACCTTTCAACTCTGTTGCCTACTGCTGTGTGGCCCTGGGATATTTACTGTGGGTGGGCAGGGTGGCACAGCTGTAGTTCCAGAATGTGGGAGATTGAGGCAGGGGGATCATGAGCCTGGGCTAAGGAGGATAAGGAAGAGGAAGGGAAGGAGGAAAAAGTGAAAATGAAAGCAAAGATGGAGAAGAAAAAGGAGGAGGAAGAAGAGAAGAAGATGGAGGAGGAACAGGAGGAAGGAGGGTTTCGTTTTATTTTTGTTTTTCAAGACAAGGTCTCGCTGTGTAGCCCTGGTTGTCCTGGATCTCACTCTGTAGACCAGGCTGGCCTCGAACTCACAGAAACCCACCTGCCTCTACCTCCCGAGTGCTGGGATCAAAGGCGTGCATCACTGCCACTGCAGGCTGTTTAATTCAGCTGATGGGGGCCCAGGTGTCCCCCTTTCTGGCAGGCCATTTGAATGTAGGCAGACCCTGACTCAGCCCCCCCATTCCTTCTCAGGTAGCTTGGCGTCATTCTTCCTCTACGTGTCTAGGGAGAGATGCAAGTCCCACCCACACGCCTCCAAATCCGGCCACAGCCCAATAAACAAGAACTGAAAGGAAGAAGCAGAGCCGCTGAGTTCCGGAGCAGGAGCAGGCGTCAGATGGCATCCACAGGAGGAACACTTTAAACACGTGCATATGTCTGAGTCTCCAGCTTGCCCGTGCCAGGCTCCAAACACTCTGTGGAGAGGAAGGGACGTGTGTTTCGATCAAGGTGCAGTTTACACATTGTTAGTGAATACCTGAGACGATGGCTTCCAGAAGGGACATAATGTGGGTCTCTCTTTTTATATCTGTCTCTCTCCCCCATTTCCTCCCTCCCTCCCTCTCTCTCCTGAGCGTGTGTGCATGTGTGTTCAGTGTATGAACATGCTCTCTTGAATATAAGTGCTGGGGGGTGGGGTGAGCACTGGAGGTCTACCACTCCCCAAATTATTTTTTGAGACAGGCTCCTCTCACCAAATCTTCAGCTCACCAATTTGGCTAGACTGAGCTGCGGAGATTAGCTGACCTCTGCCTGATCCGGTGTTATAGACGTGTGCTGCCATGTGCAGCTTTTTACGTGGGGTTGGGGATTCAAACTCAGGTCCTCAAGCTTGTCGGGCGAGTACTTTACCGACTGAGCCAACTCTCCAGCTGGACATACAGTGGGCTTCAAAGCATCTAATACTGTGCTAGTTCCTTGGTGGCGAGGTGAGTGAGGGCTTGGGAGTCAAGTGGATGGCCACCCTGCAAACAGTACCTGCATGCTTCATGCGCTGTGTAGATTCAGTCTATTTCACAGTAATTTCACCAAAAGCCTCAGACACGGGAGCAGGAGGGTGGCCCAGTCTGTGGGAATAACGAACTTCTCTCTAACAGATAAAGCAGGATGGCGCCCAAATCAGTGTGGTTCATTAATAGGAAAGACCGAATCAGTCCTTTTGAATTTGGGCTCCCCCCTCCTCCCCCGTCCCAAGGCATCCACTTCCGCTTAGGCAACATCTCCCTCTCTCATTTGCCACAAAGAAGAGCTTCACTTCATTTGAAGAGTCTCCTTGGGCTGGATGCGGCGGTGTACTCCTACGTCACCACGGGAGGAGCTGGGACATGCTTCCCCCAGTAAAGTCCTTTGCAAGGGGGAGGACCTGAGGCTGATTTCCAGAACCCACTGTTTAAAAAGCTGGGTTTTAAAAATAAAAGCACGGTGGCGCACACCTTTAATCCCAGCATTTGGGAGGCAGAGGCAGGCGGATCTCTATAAATCTGAGGCCAGCCTGGTCTACGGAGTGAGTTTCAGGACAGGCAGGGGCTACCCAGAGAAACCCTGTCTCTAAAAACCAAAAACCAAACCAAACCAAAACAAAACAAAGCTTCATTTCCCTCTTGAACCAGTGTCCCATCAGCTGCCACTTTGGTACCATGTTTTGGCCATAGGTCCTGTTTTTCTCTGTCCCCCATCCCATTTTTTCAGGATTTTTTTTTAGGATGGGGCGGGGATTCCTTATCTTATGCTGGATTCCTGCCAAGCCCATGACTCCTGGGTACTTGTACAGTCTCTATTCACCTACCTCCTGCGGCAGGGAACTCACTCCTCTCTCGATGGCTTCCTTATTTGAACATCTCCTTCCCTGAAGCCATCCACCCATGGTTCAGCAATCTGGGACAGAGACCGTGGCCCAGTGACATCTTTGGCAGATGTTTGCAGATAACAGCTGGATCCTCCTAAACGCCCTCCCTTAGAGGAAAAGCGGCTTTAGTGTCTCACACCGTGTTACTGTTGTTCACACCGTGTAAGCCAGCTCACCTCCCTGCTATCTCTGCATCCGTGTGAGGACTTGGAAAACCTGGGGGAAAGTGTGTATGGGAATTTGGGTGGGTTCAGATAAAAGGCAGATAGGAGGCTGGGGAGCTAGATCGGTCAGCGATGTGTACCGTTCTTCCCTTATGAAGAACTAAGTTTCAGCCCCACATCTCACATTTAAACAAACAAACAAACAAACAAACAAAAAAAGGCAGGTGTGTGCTTACAGTCCCAGAGCCTGGAGACAAGTAGATCCCTGGGGCCCACTGGCCAGTCAGCACAGACAGATTGATGAGTTCAAGGTCAGCAAGGACCCTGTCTCAGAAAACCAAGGTGGACAGGCAGGGGATGTACTCAGTTGATAGAGTGCTTCTCTAGCACCCTATAAATTAGTTATAGTGATTCATTCCTCTAACCCCAGCATTTGGGAGATGGAGGCAGAAGGAAGGACCAGAAGTTCTAGATCATTCTTAGCTACAGAGTGAATGTGAGGCCAGCCTGGGCTACATGAGACTCTGTCTCAAAACAAAACGAAAATGAAGCAACCCAAGGGGTGGACAACATCAAAGGAATGACATCCAAAGGTGTCCTCTGGCCTTCACCCACATGCACACATATGTGTACTTGCACACACATGAGCAGGTATGGAGAGAGAGAGAGAGAGAGAGAGAGAGAGAGAGAGAGAGAGAGAGAGAGAGAGAGAGAAAAGAGAGAGACACACTCAGAGACAGAGAGCGCGAGATGGGGGAGGGACAGGAAGATGGTCCTGGATTTCTGGGGGATCTTGGAACAGCGGATAAAGCAGAGCGTGGCCTCCTGCCTCTATGGGGCCCAGGCCTGGCTTTGCAAAAGAAAATCGAAGTTGAAGCAAACTGTCCAGAGGAGATGGAGCTGCGGAAGGTGGGGCTGGAGGAAGTGGGTCCTTATGGGTGGGTCTCCAAAAGACCTGTCTGTCCTTGGGCACTCACTCCCTGTTGCTCCTCTCTCGGCTTCCTGTCTTCCACAGTTGTGCAGTTTCCGAGGGTTTTCCACCACAACGACGCTCTACCTTGCCTCAGTCCCAAGACAGTGGGCCAGATGACAATGGACTGAGTCCGTGACTCAGAACAGACCTTCCCTGGTTTCAGTTGTGTGTGTGTTGGGCGTTTGCTTATGACAATGAAAGGACCAACAGTGTTTGGAGACTTCCTGGCCAGAGGACTGAGGACATCACTTAAGTTCCCCCATCCTGTCTCCCTTCCAAAATAACCACTCCACATTTCCTCAAAAGATTTTTTATTTTATTATTTATTTATTTATCTATTTATCTATCTATCTATCTATCTATCTATCTATCTATTTATCTATTTATTTATTTATTTATTTATTTATTTTTGAGACAGATTTCTCTGTGTAGTTTTGGTGCCTGTCCTGGATCTCGCTCTGTAGACCAGGCTGGCCTCGAACTCACAGAGATCCGCCTGGCTCTGCCTCCCGAGTGCTGGGATTAAAGGCGTGCGCCACCACTGCCCCACCCGAGATTTTTTTTTCTATTTGTTTTTAATTTGTGGTTCTGAGTGTGGTATGTGCACATGCCTGCGGTATCTGAAGAGGCCAGAAAAAGGTATTAGATCCCCTGGTGCTGGAGCTGCCTGATGTGGGTGCTGAGGCACTGAATCTAGGTCCTCTGGAAGATCAGCAAACACTCTCAACCACTGATCTATCTCTTCAGCTCTAGTCCCCCATTTTTAAAGGCTCCAGAATGCCCCTAGCTTAGAGTATTAACACCGTGTTGTCGGCGTCAAAAGACGTCATCGCGTGTTGTGTTTATGTCCACCCGCTTCCTCATTTTCCCTGTCTACATCTGCCATTTGAGATTTCCTGTTGTTGTGGTTGGAAATATTTGCCTTTTTAACCTTAATTAAACCTTCTTTGGCCACATCCACAGGCTGGGTAGGAAAACTGAGAATGAACGAACGGTGTGTTTGTTGCTAGGATTACGTGAGTATGTGGAGCACGGTTTTGTTTTGTTGTTGTGGCCTTTGAAGGGCTCTAGCAGGCCCGACCACGGTGGGAGCTGGGAGACGGTTCTATCGGTGAAGTGTTTCCTATGAGGACCCGAGTTTGATTCCCAGAACCCACTCTTTAAGAAGCTGTGTTTAAAAAAAGAAAAAAAAAAGCATGAGGGTGCAACACCTTTAATCCCAGCACTCAGGAGGCAGAGGCAGAGGCAGAGGCAGAGGCAGACAGATCTGTGAGTTTGAGGCCAGACTGATCTACAGAGTGAGTTCCAGGATAGCCAGGGCTACACAGAGAAATCTTGTCTTACAATAACCACCTGTCTCCCCCCCAAAAAAACCAATTAAAAAACTTAAAAAAAAGTTGACTGTGGTGGAGCCAATTTGTAATCCCAGAACTGGGGCAATGGAGTCAGGCTTGAAAACTAGCCACCTAGTCTGCTTGGAACGTTCCAGGGCTGAGCAACGGAGCAACCCTGTCTCAAAAAAAGGGTGGATGGTGTCTAAGGAAAAATAGTACCCAAGGTTGTCCTATGACTTACACACACACACACACACACACACACACACACACACACACACACACACACACACACACACACACAGAGTCATTATTGTACAGTGAATAGGGAAGCCTGGGAAGCCATGGATACTCCCTGGGAGTCCAGGCACCTTGGGGTGTATGGGGGGTGGTCAGAGTTCTGCCCTGGTGCAGTGCTTGGGTGGAAGCGGATTCTAGACCACCTGACTCAGGGCCGTCACGTGGGTATTTATCGGGAACAAACAGGTTTTGTGTGCATTTCGCGATCTTAGCGTCTTTAATTTGTTGCACAACAAATTGGAGAAGATTTAGCATGTATTTAATTAATTTGACGAAAATAGTTCAACAACCGTAAACAAGGCTGAGCAGAGACACTCGCTCGCTCGCTCTCTGGAAAGCGGAACCTCGGCTCCTCCAGAGAGTAGGGGGCGGGGCCTCGAGGCTGGGCTGCAGTGCAAGTTGGGGCCCAGGGAGCGGGGCGCAGTCTCTGCAGGCACTCGGCAGGTGTGGTTAGGGAGCTGGGCAGGAGGCTTAGGTAAGTCTTGGTAGCAGGCCTCCCGACACTCGTGGCCTCCTCATGAGGAAATGATGAGAGCCCCCACCGCACCCCCAGACTCCCGGCACTTCCTGGAGTCAGTGGCCCGAAATCCCTGGAGCCCATGGAACTGTTTGTCCGCCAAGGCGAAGCTTGCCCCGAAATAGTCTGTAGGAACTGAGGATTGTGTTTGGGGGCTGGGAGATGGCTGTCCATAACGTGCCTGCCCGGCAAGCATGAGGACCTGAGTTCGAGTCCCAGAACCCACATAAAGAATTGGGCACATACGCTGGTAATCTCAATTACTGGGAAGTAGAGACAGGATCCCGGGGCTCGCCGGCCAGTCAGTCTAACTGAATTGGTGAGTTCCTAGTCTCAGTGAGAGACCCTACTTCCAAAGCCAAGTTGGGGCTTAGGGACCCGGCTCAGTGGTTAAAAGGCCTGTGGCTCAAGAATGAGGACTCTAGTTCAGTTCTCCAGCACCCTTGTAAACATGGCATGCATCCATCCCCTCAGCGGCGAGGGGTGGGAACGGGAGGACCCTGGTGCTCGTTGGCTAGCCATTCTGGGTGACTTCCAGATCCAGTGAGAGACACTTAAACAAACAAACTCAGCAGAGCTGGAGAGATGACTCAGTGATTAAGGGCACTTGTTGCTCTTGCAGAGAACCCAGGTTCAGTTCCCAGCATCCACATGGTGGCTCACAGCCATCCATCACTCGAGTCCTGGGGGATCCGATGCCCCCTTCTGACCTCTTAGGTACACACGTAACACACACACACACACACACACACACACACACACACACACACACACAGAGGCATGCCAAATACTCATAAAAGTATAATAACTAAATCCAAAACTAAAAATAATAGTAATAATAAAGCAGAGATCAATAGGGGAGACACGTGACATGGACCTCTGCCTTCCTATGTGCCCACATGGGTGAGCACCTCTCCCCACACAAAATAAGGTAGATGGCTCCTGAGGAACAGCGCTTGAGGCTGACCTCTGGTTTGTGTGTGCATGATGTGTGTGCATGCACACACACACATACTAAATAATTGTGTTTGACTATGAGTAGCAGAACAACCCAAGAATGGTATAAACATTACATATATAGCATATAAGAAGTCCTGAGATAGGAGATTCTAATATATATTATATATATATATATGTCTATGATGGCCTCAGTGTCTCTCTCTCTTTTTTTTCCCCCCTTCTCTTCACCACCTTTGGGCACTTGCCTTGTGTCTTTAAAGCCCTCACCTGGCCCCAACACAGCTGCTACAGCTCCAGACATTACATCCACATCTCAATAGCATATACAAACAACACAAGCTTTCTAAGGCGGTGCAGCGTGTGATGTCTTTTTACCCGACACAGGCAATGACTGAATCGCCTTGTCTCTGTCATCACGGAGGGTAAGGGCTGTAGCACCTTTTGGGGGTCACTAGTTGCCCAGGATGACCTTGAACTCACTCGGGCCTGGAACTCGTTCTGTAGATCAGGCCATCTTGAGCTCCGCCTGCCTCAGCCTCCCTAGAGTAGCTGGGCTGAAAGGCTCGTACCACCAGGCAAGACTGTCTCAAAATAAAAAAAGAGGGCTGGGGGCCAGGCTCCGTAGTAGTGAGGAGCAGGGGTGTGGCTTGGGGGCGTGCCCTGGGATGCTCGCTAGGGCTAGGACACGTGAGTGTCTGTGCAGTCTGCGGCTTCTCTGTTAATCCAGACTGTTCCAAGGTAAAAGCTGCGGGCTGGCAGTGCGGGCCTTCCGGAGGTCGCTCCTACGTCTTTCTCTCCCCTGCCAGGCCCCAGCATGTGATGGGAAACTGGGCTCAAAGAATGGCCCGAGGTCATGCTGAGGGCGGAGCCTGTACCCGGGGAGAGGAGTCTCACCTGTGGGTGTGAAGGAAGGGGCTGGGTGGCTGGCCGCACCCCAGGGCCGGGCGGTAAGCTTCCCTTACCTGGCATCTTGGCTAATCGCTCAGTCAGGAGGGCGGATGTGGCTCTACATAATTATAGTTTGTTCAGTTCATAGGCTGTCAGCTGGGGGCCCCCAGGGGAGGGTGGGAGGAGGCTTTGGGCAGCGTAAAGCTCCCATTAGTAGAGCAAATTGGGCCTGTTTGGCAGTCTGTAGGCCTTGGGGAGGCCTCAGACCAGGCCCTGCCTGAGCTGCCTGTGTGGAGGATGCTGCAGGGAAGGAATTGAGGTCCTGGGTTGTTCAGCTTCCTTTTGAGATGGGCGGGCTTCATCTCCACTAGAAGCCCTGTGGCCCCTTGAATGCACCCGCCTGTATTCCAGGCCTCAGTTTCCCCAGCTGCCCAAGAAATGAGGTCCACCTGGCTCTTGGGGAAAAGAAAGAGATTTAAGATCTGGGTTTGGCAGTACATGCCTGCTCTCTCAGCATTTGGGAGGATGAGGCAGGAGGATTGCGAATTCTGGACTATACATGAGTTGTAGGCTAACCTGGGCTACATAATGAGACTCAGTCTCAAAAATCCCAAAACTCAAGTCTAGGGAGATGGCTCAGTTGGTACAGTGTTTGTCTTATAAGCACAGGGGCCTGGGTTTGATCCCTAGCACCAACATACAAAAGCTGGGCATGGTAGTGCATGCTTGAAACCCTTTCAGCGAGGAGGCAGAGGGTAGGGAATCCCTGGGGATCCCCGGAGTTCCCTGGGGCTTGTTCCAGCCAGCTTAGGCAGACGGGAAAACTCCAGGCCAAGACAAGACCCTGTCTCAAAAGACAAGGTAGACAGTCTCCTGAGAAATGACACTTGAGGTGGCCTTTTGACATTCACATGCATGTGTGCACAACACACACACACATACACACACACACACACACACACACACACACACACACACACACACACCATCTCAGTGAGTTAGAGGCCAGCTTGATCTACATGAGGAGTTCCAGGACAGCAAGGACTACATACATAATGAGACCTTGTTTCATCCATGAATAAATAAATTGGAAGAAAGAGAGAGAGAGAGAGAGAGAGAGAGAGAGAGAGAGAGAGAGAGAGAGAAGATCTCACATAACCCAAGTCACTTCTGATCCTTCTGACTCTACTTCCTAAGTGCTGGAATTACAGGGGTGCAACCCGATGTTGGGGATACGTGACGCTGGGGATCAACCAGAGTTCTGTGCATGCTAGGTAAACACTCTACCCAGTGAGCCACAGGCCCGATGGGGAACATTTCTGATTGAAACCGTAACAGAGCCATGTATGGTGCTTCACCGGCCTGAAGCCCCTGCACCTGGGAGGCAGAAGCAGGAGGATTATAAGTTCAAGGGCAGCCTGGGTTACACAGTGAATTGATAACAGCCTCGGCAATTTAGTGAGATTCCGTCTCACAAATCAAAAACAAAACAATTAAATCATAACAGGACTAGACCCTCCCCCCCCCCTTCCCCACTCTGATCCCTTTCCAAGCACAATCTTTCTTGGCTGTAGAGAATGTCCCTGCTGTCACACGGTCTTACAAGTGGTAGCGTTTCCTGTCCTTCCTGTGGGCAGGTCCTGAAGAAAGGCCGACGATGAGTTTCTGCTCCCCAGTCCGTCAGATCTGTGATCCTGCATTGCTTTCTAAGGCTGTTTGAGTGCAGGCTGCCCCCAGCCTCTCTTCTTCACCCCACTGAGCAGGCTCTCGTCGCTGCTTCTACCAACAAAGGAGGGCAGAAGGATCACTGTGGCTTCCTGAGGTTATGTCACATAATCTGAGGCTCTTTCAACATTATTTCCTGGGACATTTTTGTTACAACCCTGGGCTATCGCCGTAGGCCAAGTCTGACTACCAAGAAAGAGGTGGCCATATTGTAATGAAGCCCAAGTCACAGCGTTCTGGTCAACCTACCGTGTCTTTGAAATCTTTCCAGTCCAGACAGTAAACATACATGACCCAGCCTGTAATGATTGATGTTGACTGTCTACTTGACAGAGTCTGGAATCATCAAGGGGCAGGCATCTGTCCTTGTGTGTCTGTAAGGAAGTTTCTAAACTGGGTTGGGGTGGGAAGACCCACCCTGAACATGGGTGACACCATCCCATGGATTTGTGTCCCATACTGAACAACACAGGAGAAAGTGAGCTGAGGACCAGCATCCATCTCTCTCTGCTTCCTGACTGTGGATGCCACAGGACCAGCTGCCCCACGCTCCTGCAACTATGCAGTCCTTAGCACAGCGGGCTGCACCCTCAGCCTGTAAGCCCAAATCAACCCTTCCTTCCTTAAATTCTATCATGGTAGAGCGCTTGCCTAGCAAGCGCAAGGCCCTGGGTTTGGTCCTCAGCTCTGGGGGGGGGGGGAGCGGGGGGGAGAAAAGTAACTTGTTCATACTCCCGGATGGTCTCCGCACCGCCATCTTCCCTGGGAGGTTCTGAACTTAAGTGCGTTGTCTTCTCTAAGCCCAGTCTGACTTTCTAATCCACAGTGCCTATAAACACCCCATTGGGCTGTGAGCTAATTCTGTCTGTCTGTTTGTTTATTTGAGATAGTCTGGCCTTGAACTTTCTATCCTCAGTGAACAGAGTGCTGGGATTGCACACACACACTGTGGACTAGTTCCTTATATAACCATAAACCATCACCAAAGTAGTGATGTTATTTTTTCTTTTTACATTTGTTTATTTGGTGTGTGTGTGCTGTGGAGATCAGAGGACAACCTGTGGGGGTCAGCTCTCTCCTCTCATCATGTGGGTCCCACGATTTGAACTCGGGTCCTCAGGCTTGGTGGCAAGCCCCATTACCTGCTGAGCCATCTCTCCAGCCCCCAAAGCAGTGACATTTGAGTGACACATGATCTGTGAGGGGTTGGGAGGAACAGATTCCCTCCACACCCCCGGGCTCTGAGGCCCTGCATAGTTTGATCATGAAGTTGGATACACCCAAGTCCCAGTCCTTATGTGACCACATGTCTTAGTTTCTTCATGTGTAACATGGACTAGGTCATCTGTGAGCGTGTGGGTTTGCTGGAGAGTCCAGTGATGTGCCTTATAAACCATATTGGACAATTGCTTGCCTAGGTTGCATAAAGTCCTGGGTTTGATCTCCAAGCACGTATAACCCAGGCATGGTGGCATGCACCTATAATCCTTCACTCAGGAGGTGGAGGCAGGAGGATCAAGAGTTCAAAGCCATCCTTGGCTATAGAGTGAATTGGAGGCCAGCTTACAGAAAGTCCTGACTGTAGCTGAAGGTTTTTTTTTTTTTTGTCCTGCCCGACTCCCGCAGCCCTGCGGCCACTTGGACCCAAGTAAACACACAGAGGCTTATATTAATTAAAACTGTTCGGCCATTAGCTCAGGCTAACTATTGACTAGCTCTTACATTTAAATTATTTATGTTTAGCCATGTGGCTTGGTGCCTTTTCTCAGTTCTGCCTTCACATCTTGCTTCCTCTGTGTCTGACTGGCGACTCCTGACTCAGCCTTCCTCTTCCCAGAATTCTCCTTGTCTGTTTATCCCACCCATACTTCCTGCCTGGCTACTGGCCAATCAGCATTTTATCTATCAACCAATGGGAACAACACATTCACAGCATGCAGAGCACAATCACCTGTAGCTAAAGTTTTCCTGCCTGGCCCACAGTCAGGACAAATCCCTCTCACCTGCCAGTCCCACAGCCGCTCAGACCCGACCAAGTAAACACAGAGACTTATATTGGTTACAAACTGTATGGCCGTGGCAGGCTTCTTGCTAACTGTTCTTACAGCTTAAATTAATCCATTTCCATTAATCTATACCTTGCCACATGGCTCGTGGCTTACTGGCATCTTCACATGCTGTTTGTCATCGTGGCGGCTGGCAGTGTCTCCCTGACTCAGCCTTCCACTTCCCAGCTTTATTCTCCTCCTTGTCCCGCCTATACTTCCTGCCTGGCCACGGGCCAATCAGTGATTTATTTATTGACCAATCAGCAACACATTTGACATACAGACCACCCCACAGCAATCACCCATCACCTGACTCAAAACAAACAAACAAATAAGAAGCCATGGCTACAAATCCTGTGTGGTGGTCATTGGTAGGAGACAAGATTGTCTACGGCAATATGACCATTACAGTTTGAACGTGACACCCCCCTCCCCCAGGCCTACGTGTTTGAAGGCTTGTTCTCCACCAGGGGGCGCTGTCTGGGGGGAGGTTCTGAAACTTGTAGAAGGTGGGGTTTGTCTGAAGAAAGCAGTCTTGGGAGTGGGCCTGGAAAGTTATGCCATGCCCCTGCTTCTGGTTTTGCTCTCTCTGCTTCCTGGCCCACAGTCCTGTGAGGACTGCTCCCATCAGCATGACGGACTGGACCCCTCTGAGGTCCTGAGCCAAAAGTTTCTGTCATAATGACATGACACTAACCAACACAGCCTCAAACCAAGATGAACATGTCTCGGGTTTATCCCCTCCACTCCGTGCTTATATTGAGGGCAAGGCAGATGCAAAGTGAACACTGTGGCCTGTCTTTCTGGGGCAGGATGGCTCCTTGGACATCCCTGTCCACCATTCCGCAACATTGAACCATGGTTCCCTTGGGACCACCATGGCCCAAGGGATACTGGCTCCAGAGGAAACACCCAAAGCCATGAATGGTCATTTTTCTGACTCTGTGATAGTTAGGTTTAATTGCAAACTTGATACTGCTTGGAATCATCTAGAAGGAAAACCTTGATTGAGCAATTGTCTTGACTGGGTTTGCTGTGGATGTGTCTATACGGGATTATCTTCATTATTAATTGACGTAGGGGGCCAGCCACCGTGGGTGGCATTATTCCCTAGGCAGGTGGTTATGTGATATATAATAAAGCTAGTTGGTGTGCTGGAGAGATGGTAAAGTGGTTAAGAACCCGTACAGCTCTTCTAGAGGGCCTGAGGCCAAATTCCCAGGACCCGTGTAGGTTGGTTTACAGCCTCCTGTAAGTCCTGCACTCTTCTGACCTTTGTGGGTTCTAATCAACATGTGTCAGACACACAGGCACTATCTATCTATCTACCTATCTATCTATCTATCTACCTATCTATCATCAATCTATTTATTATCTATCTATCTATCTATCTATCTATCTACCTATCTATCATCTATCTATCTATTTATTATCTATCTATCTATCTATCTATCTATCTATTTATTATCTATCATCTATCTATCTATCTATCTATCTATCTATCTATCTATCTATCTATCTCCAGGTTCCCGACTTGAGTTCCTGTCCTGACCTCCCTTGATGATGCGTTGTGACCTGAAACTAGAAGATGGAATAAACACTTTCCTCCCCAAATTGGTTTTATCAGCGTATTTTTATCACAGCAACAGAAAGGAGCAGACCCCTCTCCCCAACACTGAGCTTCAGATCTGTCATGTATTCAGAGAGGATATCTTCCATAGTTCTATGGCCGCTAATCCAGGCTGGATCAGCAAGCTACAGGCCAAGGGAGAGACCCTATTTCAAAAAACAAGATGTAGCGTTACCGAAGAAAACTGCCTGGACTCTGGATAGGCCAGAACCTGACTAGGAGTCAAAGACTAGGTCTGGCCAGGAGCTTCTACAACCAACAGTTTGTGTTCCAGGCAGAACCCCGACTTACGGTCTAGTAGTCTGCCTGTCTCCCCCCAATCTTCCTCTCATCCCAAAGGAACTGGCAAATCACCTCCATCAACTCTAATTACCAGGCAACGGTGGAGATGTTTTGAGGACAATTAGAGGGCGCTTTGCTTCCCCCAAACCCCTGGTGTCCCCTCTTTTCCAGCTGCCTCCCCCGCATCCCCAGAAAGGGGCTTCCTCTCATTAGAATAGGCAAGACAGCCTTTAAAACCAGAAGAATGTCTCCCAGAATGCCTCAGGCCTGTTTTATAGCTGTGGCCACACGAGGGTGGGCCAAGCCAGGGTATACGTACTACAGAAACACGCGAGAGGAGTCTGTTCAAAGCACCTGTGGCTTCAGACATCCTGCTGTAAAAATAGCTGTGGGTTGATGGCTTTGAGGAGAAAGGAGCAGGGGCAGTCCACCCCTCTGAGCTCCTGAGGTAGTCTAAACCAGAGGAGATGGAGGTGGATGCCAGGCCTGGACAGTCTTCTCTGGGTCCTTTGTGGGAAGTTGTTATTCTCTCTCTCTCTCTCTCTCTCTCTCTCTCTCTCTCTCTCTGTGTGTGTGTGTGTGTGTGTGTGTGTGTGCGCGTGTGCGCGTGTGCGCGTGTGCGCGTGTGTGTGTGTGTGTGTGTGTGTGTGTGTGTGTGTGTGTGTGTGATGCAGCCGGGCCACCTGACCAGCAAGTCCTGGGTTCTGCCTCTCTCTGTCTTCCCAGCTGGAATTGTAGGTGTGCTCTCACATGCCTGGTTTTTTTGGGTGGGGATCCAACCCAGACTGAATCATCCCCTGGCTATTTATTGCTGTGGTTTGTTTTTTTGAGGTAGGGTCTTGCTGTGTAACCTAGGCTGGCTTTGAACTCCTGATCCCCCTGCTTCAGCTTCCTGGGTGCTAGGTGCTACTGGTACACCACCACACCCAGCTTTCCATGGACCCTGAAGGCCACTCTTTCATCATCCATGTCTCCCTGTTGGACCGTGACCTCTCGTGCTACGTGACTTCACACCTTTATGGGTGTGCTAGCACATTCAGAGACTTACCTTTTCTCTCTAGACCCACAAACAAGACTCACCATGCCCTCTGTATTCTAGGCCCCATGTGGGGACATCTGTCCATGGATGCAAGCTCCTCTGAATGGGTGGTGGCATTCTCTGGTTCTGTTATTCTTAGAGCCGCACTGGTGTTACTCACCACAGGGCATGGTGACTCAGAAAGTCCTCAACAACTATTTAGTACATGAATCAACTCCATAGGCACTGTCTAACTAGGTCACTAAATTGTTCCCAACCCTGGGGTCACTGATTATGAGTTCTCCATCACAGTAGTCCACGCAGATGCTGGTCTGAGTTGCCTTGAAGACACGCTTGGGAAGTGAGTTCCCTGTCACAGGGGGTGGGCAAGGAAAGGCCACCAGACAGAAAGTGGCGAAGGGCTCTGTCTCAGTTACTTTTCTCATCACGTGACACAGTCAGGGAGAGAAAAGAGTTATTATGCCTCGGGGGTTCAGGGGACATGGGTCCATCAGGGCAGGAAGGTGTGGTGTGGGGACTAGCTCCTGTTCGTGATGGTGGAAACTTCTCGTGTGGTGAATCCTCCCGCGTGGCACCAGACGGGAATCAGAGAGCCAGACACAGTGGTGTAATCCCAGCCCTCAGGAGGTGGAGGCAGGAGGATTAGGAGGTCAAGCCATCCTTGGCTACACAGCAAGTTCAAAGATAGCCTGAGCTATGTGAGAGTTCGGCTCATGGGACTGATCTGGTTTCCTTTTCTGTTTCTGCGATAAAACATCCCGACCAGCATCAACATGGGGAGGAAAAGGCTTGTTGGGCTTACACTCCCGGGTCACAGTTTATCAATGAGGGAAGTCAAGGCAGCAAGCTGAAGCAGAAACCATGGAGGAACGCTGCTTGCGGGCTTGCTCACAGGTTCATGTTCAGCTAGCCTTCTTACACAGCCCAGGGTTCACCTCCCCAGGAAATGGTACCACCTGCAGTGGGCTGGGCCCTCCTACATCATTTAATAATCAAGACCATTCGCTACAGACATGCCCACACGCCAATCTGATCTATGCAGTTCCTCAACTGAGACTCTAGGACGTGTCAAGTTGACAGTTAAAGGACACCAGCCACACAAGCAAACAACAACAAAAAGAGAGCTGGGGGTGTGGCTCAGTGGTTAGAGCACCTGCCTAGAATCCCCCAGTGAGGGGCTGGGGTGTGGCTCAGTAGAGGTGAGATATCTTTGTTAACATCCTTCTTCCCTCTGTCCTCAGCACACACAGCTTATCTCCAGCATCCAGGCTCCATACCCGAGTGTTTCCACCACCTTCCAAACAGCTTTACCAGCTGACAAAACTTCACACACTGAGGCCCTGACCATGGCGAACTCAGATGGGTTCCTTAGGCTCCTTAGACCCTGCAGAGCAGAAAGTCTGTCAGACAATTGACACATGGAAGGCTGTGTTGGAACAACACCCCAGGAGCCCAGCATGCTGCCACAGAGCTGCATTCCCAGCCCTTTTTCTCCTCCTTCTCTCCTCCTCTTCTTCTTCCTTTTCTTTTTTCTTTTCCCTTTGAAATAACCTTTCACTACCTTGCCCGGCCTGGCATGGAACTCACTGTGCAGCCCAAGCTGGTCTTGAACTCCCAATGCTCCCGCCTGAGTCTTCTAAACAGCTGGGATGACAAGCCTGTGCCACCAGGCAAGGCAGGAAGAAGATTTTGAGCAGAGGGGGGCTGGCCGAGGTTGAGGGTGGGGAGACAAAGGTAGCTTGTTGACCTTGGGAACTTATAAGTTAGGAATTTAGCAGCGGGTGAGGAGATAATTCCGGGCTCGCCATACAAACATGAGACGTGGGTTTGATCCCCAGGACCCACGTGAGAAAGCAGGCATGGTAACACACGTTCGTAAACCCAGGGCTGGGGAAGCGGAGACAGGAGGCTCCCTGGGGCCCACTGGCCATCTTGCCTAGTCCAATTGGCCAGTTCAAGGCCAATGAGAGACTCTGTTTAAAAAAATAATAGGTGGCCGGGCGGTGGTGGCGCACGCCTTTAATCCCAGCACTCGGGAGACAGAGGCAGGAGGATCTCTGTGAGTTTGAGGCCAGCCTGGGCTACAGAGTGAGCTCCAGGGCAGGCCCCAAAACTACACGGAGAAACCCTGTCTCAAAAAAAAAAAAAAATAGGTGGGCAGCTCCTGAGGAACCTTTGCAGTTGATCTCTCTCTCTCTCTCTCTCTCTCTCTCACACACACACACACACACACACACACACACACACACACACACACACACACACACACACACACACACACACGGGGTGGGGAGGGAGAGAGAGTTGAAAGGTGCCATCACCTGCTCTAACTGGCTTGGATGTGGTCTGAGGGACACCTGTCACTCTTTCCGGGCAGACACTCCCCAGACCACCTCACTGTACGCTCTGGCATTTGCGTGGTTTCAGCTAGGACACAGAATCATTGTTATTCCTAATGGCACTCCCGGGGCAGGCTGTGAGCACTCTGCTTGGGCAGAGCTGTCCTGGGCTTTTCAAAGTTAGAGGCTAGAGGCTTTCATTGTCCGCCTCACTGAATCCAGAGCTAAGAGGAGCCAGGGTTAGGCTTATGGCCTGGCCAGGAAAGACAGTAACCCCACAGCTGGCAGAGAGAGCGGCCACCCACGCCCTGTGCACTCAGAAAGGAGGCAGCACCTGCCACAGTCCCATGGCCTGTCTACCCACCCATCAGTCTATCAGTCTATCATGGGCTACGCTTAGATTCCTGGGCTTCTGTCCCAGTCAGGGTCACCTTCAGTGGGCGGAGCCTACTGAATGCCTATGGAATGTGCAATGGCTCTTCTGGGGTTCTCTGAATGTGGCACGGAAGGACCTGGCCCCTGGCACAGGCGGAAGCCCAGAGAGGAGTTGAAAATGTGATTCAGTGTTAGAGCACTTGCTTAGAGTCCCCAGCCAGGGGTGAGGGCATGAATCAGCCATAGAGCAACTGCCTAGAGTTCCCCAGCAAAGGGATGGAAGCAAGGCTCAGTGGTAGAGCACCCGCCTAGAATCCCCCAGTGAGGGGCTGGAGGTGGTGAAGACCAGAGAAAGTGGACAGGGTCAGCTTTAGTCCCAGAAGATTAAGACACAGGAATGAGGAGAGGGTTGTTAATATGGATAGAATCTTCTAGAAGCTTCTTTATGAACCCACTTGAAAGGGCCTCTCTCCTTAGCTCCACCTCCTCTTACCAGCCATACCAGTTGTGAGGGTGTGTATATGTAACTTAGCCCACTGGTCCCTCAATTTCCTCACCTGGATAATGAGTTAAAGTTTGACTCTGGTGGGGTGTGGTAGCGCATGCCTTTAGTCCTAGCACTTGGGAGACAGACAGAAACAGGCAGTTGGTGCTCTCTGAGTTCAAGGCCAGCCTGGTCTACATAGTGAGTTTCAGGATAGCCAGGGCTATACAATGAGACTCTGTTGAAAAAAAAAAAAACAGAAAGAAGGAAGGAAAGAAAGAAGGAAAGAAAGAAAGAAAGAAAGAAAGAAAGAAAGAAAGAAAGAAAGAAAGAAAGAAAGAAAGAAAGAGAGAAAGAAAGGAAAGACTAATTCTGACTCTGAGGACCTGATTTAGAGCCTGGCATGACCTTCTGGTTTATAAATATCAGCCACTCTTTGTTTGATTAGTATCAGATTCTCTCTTCTCAAGGCAGGGATCAGCTGTACCAGGGCCTGCGAGCTTGAGGCCAGCTCCGGGGACAGCTAAGCTCTCCAGCTCTTGGGGACCCACAGCTGCATGGTCTGAGCCAAACCCTCTGGCCCTGGCAGCCGATCACATGTGGGTTCCCCGTGCAGCAGCCAGCTCGGCTGGATGGAGTGGGGCTGCCTTTGAGGCTGAGCTGGGGCTGCCAGGGCCACACTGGGCACCTAAGGGGCTGTGGGCAGCAGGTGTGAGCTCTGCTTGGCTCAGCCAGAGAATTCTTGCACGGATCCTCATCCGGGAGATGGGTTTGTATGTGTGTGTGAATAAAGTCTTAGCAATGCTCCCTCATCAGGGTCAACTATGTGTGTTTTTTTGTTTTTTGTTTTTTTTTGTCTCTCTACTTTCTCAACACTATTCTGTGCATTTTCTTTTGTGCCTCCTTCTACCTTGCCCGTGTGTGTGTGTGTGTGTGTGTGTGTGTGTGTGTGTGTGTGTGTGTGTGCCTGTATGTGTGTGTGTGTGTGCCCGTGTGTGCCTCTGTGTGTGTGTGTGTGTGTGTGTGTGTGTGTGTGTGTGTGTGTGTGTGTGTGTTGTGCTGAGGACTGAATCTAGGGCCTGGTGCATGCTAAGCAAGTCTTCTACCACTGAGCCACACCCCAGCCCCTCACTGGGGGATTCTAGGCAGGTGCTCTACCACTGAGCCACACCCCAGCCCCTCACTGGGGGATTCTAGGCAGGTGCTCTACTAATGAAGCACATTTCTAGTTGCTCTTTTGTTGTTTTGAGACAAGATTTCATGTAGCCCAGACTGGCCTTGAATTTACTGTATAGCTATGATGACCTTAAACTCCTGATCTTCCTGCCTTCACCTCCCGAATGCTGGAGTCACAGACATGCACCAACCCTCCTGGCTTCACTTTGTGCATTTTCAAGTTCTCAAGAGGCACCTGGGCTGGGGTGGATAAGGATGGCCCTTCAACCACAGAGCAACATGTAGCCACAGTTTCTGCATGTGCAGAGTCAACCAAATGTGCTCAGAAGTATTAGGCAAGGATAAAAGGTGTGGACAGCAGGAAAACCCTTGCCTGCAACCACAGCTTGTGAGTTCGATCCCTAGTACCAGCTATCAATCAATCAATCAATCAATAGATCACACAGAAGTACCCAGGTTCTAGGCTGATACCACATCCTCTATATAAAGGACTTGAATATCTGCAGATTTGGGGGGTATGAGGCCCTAGAATTCCAAAGGTTGACTACAGTCATGTTGGTTGAGCAACCCTGGGGGGCAGACGAAAGCATACTACAGGTAGCAACATTGCAACCTCCTCATTGTCCCCACGAGAGGGCTGAGCATCCCAGGGGATGGTGTCCCACACGGAACCCTGAAGCTCAATAGGTATGGTCATCTTTACTCTGTCTGGCACCAGTTGGCATGGTGCCTATGCTTCCAGGAGCTCTTCTGACTCTCCTGGATCCATCTGGTTGCTGGCGTTGACTTACTCGGCATGTCCTTGGCCACTTGTCCCCTTCCTGGTCCACGGTCCCTTGGCTTGAGAGAAAACAGTTGGCTTAGGGATGTCGGAGATCCCCATGGCTTAGACAGTCTCCACATTGGTGCCCTTTGCCACCCACTCCCCACTGCCCCCAGGGAGATGCCTGGCCTGAATGCCCCTCATCTTGTCCTTGGTCACCTTCCAAACTGTTGTCTAGACCTGGAATGGTGCCTGGCCCGGAGGAGCACTATTTAAAGAGCCACCCCGAGCTGTGCCCGGACCTGCTGCAGCACTCAAAATCACGCCAGACCATGGTAGGCTGGGGCCACCTTCCCTGCACCCCACCCCACCCCAGTTCCCATGGAGCTCAGCACCCGGCTCTGGTCCCCTTCCTGCTTGCCTCCCAACCTCCGTCCTGACCTCCTTGCTCAACCCTTGTCTCATCTCTGGGACCTCGATGTCATGCGTGATTCTGGACTTTTCCTTCTCAACTTTGACCTCGTTCCTTGCAGTGATTCCCTCGACTGGCAGCTACGGGTGGTCCGACATTGATACTCGAACTTGGCCAACCCGATGTTGACTCTGTCGGGCATCCAGTCTCATGGGTGTCCAGTCACACCCATGTGACTTCTTTTCATATGTGGTCTGTGTTTGCACGTGTTCCCTTGTGTGCAACTGTGTGTGCACCCATGTGTAAAGGTCAGAGGTCACCCAGTGTTGTTCCTCAGGCCCATTTACCTTGGGTTTATTTATTTAATTATTTATTTATTATCTATCTATCTATCTATCTATCTATCTATCTATCTATCTATCTATCAATCATCTCTCTATTTTGAGGCAGGCTCTCTTATTGTTAGCTGGAGATTACCAACTGGTCTAGAACAACTGCCCCATGAGGCCCAAGGACCCCGTCTCTTGGATTATAGGCGCATGCTACCAACTTCTGCCTTTTTACGTGGGCTCTGGTTCTCATGCATGCAAGACGATCACTCTGCAGTCTGAGTTATTTCCCAGGCTCTCATCCATGTGGGTTCTGGTTTGGTGATGTTCTTTGATCCCACAAAGGTAGAAGTTGGGGGATAAGGAGGAAGAACGTGGTGAGAGGTGAGTGAGCTGGTCTTACTGGCTCTGTAGATGTCCTGACTGGGAGGATGAGGGTCCTGTTGCCTGCCGGGCAGGGGATCAAATTGGAGCATGCTGGCGGTATGGGTCCCTCTCAGGCCCTGCAGCTGTCCCCTGCCCCTGTGACTCAGAGCCTGTCCTTCCTTCTATCACCATCTATTAATGACTTACCTCCTACAAGACTATAAGCTCTTTGGAGACAAGGAAGGGGACTGATTTCTCTCAGGGTCCTGGGGACTAGACCCAGGCTTTGACTGGAGGCCAGCAGGTGTCTTGTAGTCATTCTGATGTTTTGAGGTGGGCATTACTCTTGATTTCATAAGTAAAGATGGCCTAGGGGTGTGGCTTAGTCAGTAGAGCCCTTGCCCAGCATCCATGGGGCCTTGCATTCCATCCTCAGTACCATATAAACCGGACATGGTGACACATGCCGGTCATCTCAGCACTTGGAAGATGGAGACACAAGGATTAGAAATTCAAGGTTATCCTTTGCTACATAATGACTTTGAAGCCAGCTTGGGCTACATGAGATTCTGTGCTAAAAAAAAAAAAAAGTTAATATAAGCAGGGAAATGGAGACTTAAAGTATGTAAGTGTCTTATGTATGTGTGTGCACATCTGTGTGCATGTGCAGAGGCCAGAGAAGGATGTCAGGTGTCCTGCTCTATCAGTCTGCACCATATTCCCTTGAGACAGGGTCTCTCACTGAACCTGGAGTTGGTCTAGCCCAGCCCTCCTCCAGTCTCCATCTCCCCTAGCATTAGAGTTCCAAGTGTGTGGGCAAATGCACCTGAATTTTTATGTGAGTTCTCTGAATTTGAACTCAGGTCTTCCTGCGTCTCCAGGGAGCAGTCTTACCCTCTAACCCAGCTCTCCAGTCATGGTATCTGCCTTTCTTTATCATCACAAAAGCCAGGATGAAAACTGAGCTCTGGGTGACGCCCTTCTTCCTTGGAATGTTCTCTTCGCCGTAAATTTACCTTTCAAAGGTGCAGTATAAACTTAAACTTCCAAGCCAGATAAAAGATGGTCCCTTCCTGCCTTGCAGAGCTCTGGGCCCCAGGAGGGCCTGTGACCAGGTGGACTTGAAAGGCCAGGGTGGAGAAGGCATATGGAGGCGTGTGTGTGTGTGTGTGTGTGTGTGTGTGTGTGTGTGTGTGTGTGTGTGTATGTGTGTGTGTGTGTGTGTGTTGGGGGTGGGGTTGCAGTCCCGAGAATGGGTAGAATATCCTGCCGTCGGAAGTGATCATTTTTTATTAATCAGAGGGAAATGTATATGTAATTATGTGAGATGAACTCCGCAGGGGAGTTCTTTTCTTTATGATATCTGAAGGGATTTATAAATATTTCCTAGGCTTACAGCATCCCACGTGTGGTCTCCTTGCCAGGCACCCCCTCTTTCAAAGGATTACTAGAGATTAGCACCCAGTAAAAGCTAATTATAAGTCACTGGGTTGTTGCTCCTGACATGTGCCCAGGAGCCCTAGGGAATTGAGGGGAGAGTAGAGTGGGAGTTGGGGGACCACACAGGTGCTAGAGTGGCAGCAGGGAGGCTGGGGTAACCCCAGCTAGGGAGGCTAGACAATACTGGGGGAGGGTTGCCGGCTGGTGGGGGAGGGGGCTGAGCCCAGACCTTCGCTCCTCTCTGACCTCAAGAGTCACTTGAAGGCACTGGGGGAGAACTGTGTTGACAACACACGTGTTCTGTAAACACGAGGTCCCAAGGTGGATCCCCAGAACCCAGGCTGGAAAAGAAGTTGGATGTGGTATCACAGGCTTGTCTTCCCAGTGTTGGAGAGAATAACACTGGGAACACAGAGACAGTGGATCCCTGGGGCTCACTGGCCAGCCAGCCTGGCTGAATAGGTAAGCTCTGGCTGATGAGAGATCCTGTCTCAAAAATATAACCGAGAGGTGGCTCAGAAGGTAAAAGGTGCTTGCTGCCAAGTCTGATGACCTGAGTTCAATCCCTGGTCCCCACACAATGGAACAAGAGAGAGAGCCAACTCCTGAAAGCTGTCCTCTGACCTCCACACACACATACACACTGGCATGTGCCTACAGGCGCTTGCGCGCATGCACACACACACACACACACACACACACACACACACACACACACACACCATTCTGAGGTGACAGGAGCAGAAGGCAGCTCCAAGTGGGTCTGGGGTGAGAAAAGGACCCCGGTGAGTGGATGGGGGACTCTGAGACCCTGTCCAGGATGAATCTTGCAGGAGTAAGAGCCTCCACAGTATGCTGAGAATATTCTGGCAGCTTTTACAACCAGACAAGAAGGCTAGATTCCAGCAGAGTGGAGGGTTACAAGGGTGAGCTCAGAAAGTTCCACAGAAGATCGGAGGATAGAAAAGTGCCCATTCTGATCCCACCTGCTTTGGGAGCCTGGATGTGGGTGGGTGACTAGGTCAGGAGCAGTTGCCCCACCCTGCTCGGTGGACACTCCGCAGACTTCTTTCCTGAGCTGAGAAAAGTGAGACTATTGTATTAGTTACTTCTCTCATGCTAGGACAAAGGACCCGAGAAAAGCAAGGTAAATTGAACTGTTTTGGCTCACAATTCGAGGATGCAGTCCATCACTGGGTGGGGTTGTCATGGCAACGGGAGCATGCATGAGGCAGCTGGTCACACTGCATCGGCCGTCGGAAAGCAAGAGAGATGAACACTGGTGCTCAGTTCAGGACCCCAGCCCGTGGGACGATGCCACCCACGTTTATGGCGGGTCTTCCCAGCTCTGTTAACTAGTCTAGAAACTTCCCTGCAGACATGCCCAGAGGTTTGTCTCCACAGTGACTCTAGGCCCTGTCCAGTGGACAGTCACCAGCTGTCACAAGAAGCTGTGAAACTCTGCCCACTGCTCCAGCCGGCTGCTCTGTGTGTGTGTGTGTGTGTGTGTGTGTGTGTGTGTGTGTGTGTGTGTACAAGGAAGAAGGGTGATGGTAGTACCTGGACCGACCGTGGTGTTCTGGACCCCTGGTCTGGCACCGGTGACGGCTGAGCTCTGGAAGAAGCAAGGGCTAGGAGGATTCACCTCTTCCTCCCAGGCACCCAGAAGAGCCCGGAAGAGAGCAGAGGGCACAGCCAGTTCCAACGTCTTCTCAATGTTCGACCAGTCCCAGATTCAGGAGTTTAAAGAGGTTGGTTGGTGGCCCTGGGGACCCCGGGGACCTGTATTAGTTACTTTCCTTTTTGCTGCAACAACATCTCTGGCACATAGTAACCTAAGGAGGAAAGGTTTGTTCCGGCTCCCAGTGTGCGGGTGCAGTCCGTCAGCGTTTGGGAAGGGGTAGCGGCAGAGGCCTGAGCTGCTCACACAGCATCCCGGGTCAGGAAGAAGAGAGAGATGAATGCCAGCGCTCGGCTTGCTTCTCAGCCCATGGGATGGTTGCAGCCCTCACTTAAGGTGGCTTTTTCTACCTCAGTTAGCCCAGTCCGGAAAACCCCTCATAGATGTGCCCAGAGGTGTGTTTCCATGGTGATTCTAAATCTAGTCAGGTTGACAATAATAGCGATGAACCGTCACAAGAGGGTTACCGGGATTCTCAGGGGTGGTTCGAGGAGCCCACAGTGGCTGCCCACACTGTCATCCTTCCTCGAGGTCCCCATGGCTGCCTCTGTGCCTACAGAGGTGCTCGCTACCCTCTACCTGAGCCTGTACTTTGCTGTGTGACTTATGGAAAAGCCTTAATTTCCCTCTTTGAGCCTCAGTTTCCCTCTCCGAGTCGCTGTGCTCTTGAAAATGAGACAATGAGTGTGGAGTTCCAAAGCTCAAAGAGGGTGGACTACAGTCCCCAGGATGTAGCATGCACTAAGCTAAGGTGGAGCTCTGGCTTGGGATGAAGGTTAATCTAATTAATCTTCATCAACAAAAAATCGGGAGTCAAATATTGGGGTAAGAACCTGAAAGATCAGAGAACAGGGAGCAGCTGCCAGTTGCTTCCTACCTCTTCTATTCCTCCGTCCAAAAGGGCCGAGATCCTCTCTCAGCCCTGCCTTACCACTTCCTGTCTCCTCTCTCCGTAGTCCTCCAAACCTCTATGGTCAGCTAGTGGCAAGCTCCTCCCTCCGACTCCAAGCAAGCTTTATTTGTCAGAGCACAATCAAAGTACCACACAACAGCTCCTAATTGAGGTTCCTCCCTCGGCAGACGACGCAGGACACCTTGGAGAGAGGGGGAGGGACCAACTAGACTGGGTAGGCCCTGTGGTTCACCGTCCCTGTCTCCATCAGGCCTTCACTATCATGGACCAGAACCGGGATGGCTTCATCGACAAGGAGGACCTGAGAGACACCTTTGCCGCGCTGGGTGGGTAAAGCAGAAGCTGGGGCCGCGTGAGACCTTGGTTTTTAGGTAGAGCTAACGACCGAGGTGGAAAGAAGGGCAGACCAAGGCAGCCACAGCATGAGGCTTGAGAGCTGAGGGGCGCGGTGGAGGGGAAGGCGTCCAGGGTGGCAGGAGGGCTTGGTGGCCAGGGGAGGGCATTTTAAGATCATTTTTGACATTGTGCAAAGGCCCTGGAGTATGAGGGGTCAAACGGGTGGGTTAGCACACGCCTGTCATCCCAGCATTCCCATACCGAGGCAGGTGGAGTTCTGATTCAGTGATAGCCTGGACTATGTGTCCAGACACTGTCTCAAAATCAAAGAGTAGAGAGCTGGGTTTGGGGGAAAAACTGGAGTTGACTAACTAAGGTACCAATATGGGTGGAGTTTTTGAGGTCCTGGGAACCTGAGTGCCCACTGGGACCAAGTAGAATCCCAGGGTTCCCGTGTCCAGGAATGCATGAGACCTGAGGCCCCCGATGTACCCCACTTCACTTCTTCCAGCCTCCGCTTTTTTGTTTATTGTTGCTTTGATCTGTGAAAGGGAGATACAGAGTGGCTTGCTTTGCTTTCTAGGAAGAGAGAGAGAGAGAGAGAGAGAGAGAGAGAGAGAGAGAGAGAGAGAGAGAGAGAGAGAGTGAGTGGGGAGGGTGGAGGCAGCAGCCTGTAGACTCCAGCATTCCCCCTGAAGTTTCCCCAATAGACGGCCAGCGCCCGGTGGAGACAGGTGGAGCAGAAGAAGCAGGAGAGACTGCAAGGCTCTCTTCAGGCGCGTCCCCTCTCCCTCTCCAGGCCGCATAAACGTCAAGAACGAGGAGCTGGAAGCCATGGTGAAGGAAGCTCCAGGGCCCATCAACTTCACAGTCTTCCTGACCATGTTTGGGGAGAAACTCAAGGGTGAGTGAGCTTCTTGGGAGCCTGGGCAAGGGCTGGGAGCAGGAAGTGGATACATCCTGGCCCTTATGTTCCATAACCACAGGTGGAAACACGGTAAGGCTCCCAGGTACGGACCCCCTGGCTGTGCACACTGGCCTGGACCCTGCCTCAGTTTCCACCTCTGTGTGCACGCACAGCAGAGACCGCTGTAATGACTTGGAATCCCTCTGCTCACTGTCAGGACAATACCCACCCCTTCCACTCCCAGTTCCCCTTTCCTACTGCCCGCTCTGCCCTCCTCCCGACCTGCCTGTCCTGCCTGTCTGTCCTCCGTTGATGGTGACGGATAGGCAGAGGGGTGCTAAAAGGGAATAGGAATTCTGGATCCACTCATGGCTGACCCCATTGCTAGGCTGGTTACTTGCCTTGTCCTATTGTGGGGTCACTGTGGTCTCCAGGGAAAGGACTGGGGAGCTCTTCTCAGTGATGAGGAGTCAGAGGAGGCCCAGTGAGTTCGTGAAAACTGCCCCAGGTATCCCCGCAAAAGAAAACTCAAATAGACCCTGGTTCTAACTACTCCATACTCCTGAGATGTAGCCCCAGGTCTGGGGCTGGAAGATACGTCATCTCTGACCTTAAGTGTTCTGTGGTGGAACGGGACATCCTGGGCTATGGTTGTCCCTAACCTTTAAGGTTAAGATCTCCCTCACAGAATGAGTGAGTGAGTGATAATGAATGGGCTGATTTGCTTTCTATACTTTGGTATTTTAGTAGAACCCTTGCTTAGAATATTCTCAGGATTAGAGGTGTGACTCAGTGGTAGAGCACCTGCCTAGAATCCCCCAGTGAGGGGCTGGGAGTGTGGCTCAGTGGTAGAGCACCTGCCTAGAATCCTCCAGTGAGGGGCTGAGATGTGGCTCAGTGGTAGAGCTCCTGCCTAGAATCCCCCAGTGAGGGGCTGGGGTGTGGCTCAGTGGTAGAGCTCCTGCCTAGAATCCCCCAGTGAGGGGCTGGGGTATACAGCTCATCAGTAGAGCCAGAGGATGGTGTCTGCAACCCTGATGTGACATGTATGCTGGAGATGAAGAGGAGTTCATTTAGGACTCTTTTGGGTGCTCACAGGAAGGGGCACCACTTTTAGCTGTGATGGCCTGTTTTACAGACGAGGACACTGAGGCCGGAGGCTCACTTAGTCTGTGGCTAAGTCGGAGTGGTGATGGAGGGCCGGCTGGGGACCTAGAACTGCAGCTTGTTCTCATCTCTGCTGGGGTTCCAAGCCTGGGGCTCCAGCTGAGCCTGTCATGCAAGCTTGTCTGGGGCTGCGTGAGAGGCTGGTAGCGGGGAGGGCAGCGGGCTGGGACAGGCACCATCGCGGCCATTAATTGAGACAAGGAGA
This sequence comes from Peromyscus californicus insignis, assembly GCF_007827085.1. Lineage (NCBI taxonomy): Eukaryota > Metazoa > Chordata > Mammalia > Rodentia > Cricetidae > Peromyscus > Peromyscus californicus. Next base: position 27,090,362 of record NW_026294540.1, read on the forward strand.
CTGTCCTTTGACTTCCCGCAATGGCAGGCAGCCACTGTACCGGCTTTTTATGGGTCTTCCAGGCCTCAGCAGAGGCCCTCTCTGGGGACAAGGCAGAGAGTGCCTGGCTGAGGTGAGTGTGCCGCAGCCGGGCCAGAGCTAACCAAATCCAGGACTTGGTCCCCAGGAAGACGGTGGGGCTAACTGCAGATCAGCTCCAGCTGCCAGGACTCCTCAGAGAGACACTGGGGTCTTTAGCTAACTGAGAGGATTGGGAAGCAGTGGCCTTGGAGACTGGGACTCTAGCCAGCCCCCATCAGAACCCCTGCACCCCTTGAGTCCCTCTACCCTAGAGCCGCTGAGCCCACCTGGGAAGGATGCACTGGCTCTGGTCACTGTTCAGAGGGGGACGAGGCTCTCCTTCCCAGGAGACAGCAGTTTCATCGAGAAGACTATAAGGGTCTGACCCATTCTGATAGCGGACACACAGAGCCCTGGGATAGTCTTACAGGGGACACACAGGTCCTTCGTGTAGTCTGATGGGGGAGGTCCAGAGAGCCCTGACTTAGTCTAATGGAGGAGACACAGACAGACCTGATTCATTCTGATGGGGGAAGTAAGAGGGTCCTGCCCCAGTCTGATGGGGAGACATGGCAAGCTTGATGTCCAAGTGGTGAAGCTGTAGGCCTGGAGCTGGACTCAGAGCAGGGAGGGATTTGTGGCTCTGAGTCACTGACATTCATTAAGACCTATCCTTAAGCTGTGTGGTGGCACATACCTGTAATCCCAGCACTTGGGAGGAGGAAAGCAGGGGGATCCGGAGTTCAAAGCCAATCTCAGCTATACAGCAAGTCCTAGACCAGCCTGGGCTGTAGGACATATGCAGTTAAAACAAAACAGAACAAAACAAAACAAAAACAGAGCAAAACTAAACAAAATTTCAGGCCATTAGCGGTCATTAGCCAGCTGGGCCTTTATATACTGTGGCGAACACGCCTTTGATCCCATGACAGTGCAGGACCTTGAAGGAAGGAAAGAGCTTTCCAGATCCACTTGGAGCCTGATGTGGAACAGCATGATGAGGAAAAAGGCCTGAGTAAGGGATGTCACCTGCTGTCATTCAGATAGACTGGAAGCCTTCCATGAGTCCTTTTCTCTGGGCCTCAGCTTCCCCATAAGTACAAAGAGAGGGCCAGGTATTGAAACTCCCTGGGGGCCCCAGAATCCCTTCTGTCTCCTTCCTCCTCCTTTTCCCCTCTTTCTCTCCCGCAACTTCTATCTAAACTCCTTTGTTCTGAGGGAGGATCTAGGGCCTTTCACATGCTAACCAAGCACACTGTCCACAAACCTTGCTGCTGGCTCCTCACTGGGGGATTCTAGGCAGGTGCCCTACCACTGAGCCACACCCCCAGGCCCTCACTGGGGGATTCTAGGCAGGGGCTCTCCCACTGAGCCACACCCCAGCCCCTCACTGGGGGATTCTAGGCAGGTGTTCTACCACTGAGCCATGTCCCCAGCCCCTCACTAGAGGATTCTAGGCAGGGGCTCTACCACTGAGCCACACCCCAGCCCCTCACTGGGGGATTCTAGGCAGATGCTATAGTACTGAGCCACACCTCCAACCCCAGATTAATTTATTTTGATAACAAGTTTCTTCTAAGCCACAAAAGTGGTGCAATAGAAACTGTTTCAAGAGCTTGGAGGTTTTACAGAAACCTAAATGGACTGCATACATTTAGTTGCAAGTAACTTGCCCCACTGTGCATAGACTCCCTGACAGCATTTACTATGCTTTTCACTTTCCTGACGACTGTTCCCATTTCATAGATGAAGAAACTGAAGCTCAAAGAGGTTAGGTGACTTCCTAGGTTAGGTCTCCAAGCTGGTATTATTGAATGATCAGTGAAGTCTGGGGGTGAGGGAGCAGCCACTGTGAGACTCATGCACAGAGGCTGTAAATGAAGGATACAGTTCCGAGCTTAGGGGCTGAGGCTGGAGCTCATTGGAGAGCTCCTCAAGATTGGGCCACCCAGAGGTAGATGGGGGGACAATGGGCTGGGTGACGGTGCAGCTGGAATAATTCCTATTGTGCCACTTTTGTGGCTTTGAGGAAAGTTGTTACCGAAATAAGGATTCAGAGTCTGGGGGTGTAGCTCAGTGGTACAGCACCTGTCTAGAATCCCCAAGTGAGGGGCTGGGGTGTGACTAAGAGTTGGGGACGTTCCCCCTCTCTTAACCCCTGCCCAGCTTGGCACCACCTCTGAGAGGCCCCCACTACCCTTTCATTTTCCTTGTCCTGTGTGTGCTACCTCTAGGCACGGACCCAGAAGAGACCATACTGCATGCCTTCAAGGTGTTTGACACTGAAGGAAAAGGCTTCGTCAAGGCTGACTTGTAAGTTCTCAGGACTTGAGATGAGGCGTGCCAAGGTTGGTGTCAACCTTGGCTCCTCTCCCCTCAGCTGAGCAGGGCTAACATCCATCCAGTGGCTAGAGGCCACGGCCAGGCCAGCACCGTTCTTCCTGATAGACCTTCCGTCTCTCCCAGGCCTTGGTGTCTCCCTCTCTCCCTGTGTGTGGAAGTGGATGGACAGTGTGGCATGGGTCAAGGGGTGCTTCTGAGTGTTGGGGATGGAGAGGGGCGGGAGTGAGCCCAGAAGGACAAGTACAGGTTGACCACTCTAGGGTGGGAATTCTAGCGGTGAGAACAGAAGATGAATCACGGCTTAGTGAGCATGTTTACTGAGCTGGCCTGGGGGAGAAGAATAGCCTGGAGTCGGAAGAAGCGGGGGTTATGGCTCATGGATGGGGGTTGGAACGGGAAGGACTGTCCAGCAGAGATCCAGAAGCCAAGGTCCGTGGAACACAGGGTTTGGGGAGAGGACAGTGTCAGATGGGGACATCAGTGACCCGCTCCGCTTGGGATGCCTGGTAGAAAGTGGCCGTAAGCAGCTCTCCTGCAGGCCCTTGGGCTGGCATGATAGAGGCGGGTTCTGCTGTGGTACACACGGGGGCATGTCCTAGTGAGAGCAGAGGGGACAGAGAGTCAGGTCAGGGAGCACAGTCTTCTCTGGTCCCTGGAAGCGGGGCCAACCTCCAAGATGTCCCTTCCAAACCTTGCTGGGTCTTAGGTGGCCCTGGCTGGTGAGATGGCCCCTCCTTATCAAGGATAGGCTGGTATTCAATGACAACAATTCTTTAGCAGCTCAGGTGCTGACAGTTCTGGTTGTCCACAGAGCTTCCACTTGTGGGGGTGGAGGAGCGGGCGGACTGGGTCTGGTGGAGACGTGCATGTCCCTTCTTACATAGTGTCATCAAAGGCTCTGAGTCAGGCTCCCCAGAGTGCAGATGGACTACCAAAGTGATATACCAGTGGTAATATCAAACCAAAACCTCGGGGTCTGTGGCCCCTTCCTGATTCTTGAGGTTCCAGGAGAACCCCCCCCTGACATGACTGGGACTATCTTCTCCCCCACCAATATGAAGATAGGGCTGAGGTGGGGGTGAGGAAGGGATGTCCCTGAGGGATTCATTTGGGGAATGGAAGGAACCATCCTGGGCTGTGGGGACCTAGAGCACAGGGCTGCTGGCCAGATAGGCCACAGAAGTGCCTCTGGTTGAAACAGAGCCTGCAAGGTCCCCAGCTTTGGCAATCTGGAAACTGTGACTGTCTCATAGTAACAAACAATGGAAAATGTGTGTCGCCCCTGAACCAGGGCCTGCCGCCACCGGCGCCAGAGGATGTCCCAAGAGCAGAGGCTCCACTTAGCTCTCTGATCCCATCCTTGCCCACAGAACCTCCTTAAGCTTGCAAACCCCTTCTTAGTTGCAAGGGATATAAGTTCTCATGCAGATCTGGGTGCAGGCCCCACCTCCAGCAATATTCCCTTGGATCCCAAGGAGACAGGCCCAACCCTGCCACATCCTCCCTATGGGATGGCCCCCGCAAGCCTCAGTTTCTCCCTAGATAAAGGGGATTCTTGCACTAGTGTCCCAGGTCTGTGAAGAATCAAGTTCTAAAGAGACCCATGGGAAGACTGAGCTGCATCTTCCCATGATGCTCTTGGCCTTGAACAGCATGAGGTGGTCTGGGAAATGCTGGTCAGCTGACAGCCAAAACAGCTGGAAGAGACACCAAGGCAGCCAAGGTGGGGACAGGCTGGTCATTCCAGCTACTCTGAGGCAGGAGATTCAAGACCAGACTGAGTTACAGAATGAGTTCAAGACCAGCCTGGGACACTTAGTGAAGATGTCTCAAAATAGAAAGTAAAGAGAAGCCGGGCTGTGGTGGCACACGTCTTTAATCCCAGCACTCAGGAGGCAGAGGCAGGCGGATCTCTGAGTTCGAGGCCAGCCTGGTCTACAAAGTGAGTTCCAGGACAGCCAGGGCTACCCAGAGAAACTCTGTCTTGAAAAACAAAGCAAAACAACAAAAAAGAAAAAAGAAAGTAAAGCAGACTGAGGACATAACTTGAGGGTAGAGTTCCTACCTTGAGTGACTCAGTGAGGGGCTGGGGTGTGGCTCAGTGGTAGAGCACCTGAGTAGAATCCCCCAGTGAGGGGCTGGGGTGTGGCTCAGTGGTAGAGCCCCTGTCTAGAATCCTCCAGTGAGGGGCACTAGAGCGTTCACCTTCCATGACCCAGGCCCTAGCCAAAGACAAAGGAGCCCCCCACAGCAGTCTAAGGTTGACTGTTAGCACACTCTGGGCATCTCAGTGGCCTCCGGGTCATGTTGGAGTCTCAAGATCATTCTGTTTTGTCCCCCATGGCTGCTTGAAGAGTACCGTTTGTCAGAGAAGCAGTTAGGACTCAAAGAGCTGCCTTGGGCCTGGGAGAATTGGTCCTAGGCTAGGGTCCCCTGGGCTAGAGCTCCCCTAGGAACCTTACGTCCACGTGGCCACCAGGCAGCTCTTTCCCAAGACATGATGGCTTCTCTCTACCAACAGCATTAAGGAAAAACTTATGACTCAGGCTGACCGGTTCAGTGAGGAGGAGGTAAGTGTGTGCTTTGGGGGGAAATTCCCACAGATGCCCTGCCCTGACTCCTTCCTCTCTTCCATCAGCCTCCATGTAACCTGACCCTCTGCTCTCTCTCCTAGGTCAAGCAGATGTTTGCAGCTTTCCCGCCAGATGTCTGTGGCAACTTAGACTACAGGAATCTGTGCTACGTCATCACACATGGCGAGGAGAAGGACTAGAAGACATGCTCCCTCTATACCTAGAGTCGGCCAAGGCTGGCTGCGTTGGGGGACCGGTGCAAGGCTCCTGTTGCCAGCATGGGCAGGGGAAACAGTCTCCATCACCCTTGGAGTCCGGAGCTGAAGTGGGAATAAATAACACAGAGATGTACATCTGGGTGATGTTTGCGTGGTTAGTGTTCTGGTTGGGGAGACAGCAAAACCTTCCCCTCCTTACTAGTTTTTCCAAAACTTTTGGTTCCCTGGTTCTGAAGCTCAGCTGTTCCTGATGAGCTAGTGTTTAGAAGTAATGGACAGTTTTAATGCCCCGCATCTGGACCACAGGGCATTGCCTTCATTGATGGGGGTTTTATTGAGCACCTAGCGTCTGTGAGTCGCCTGGAGGAGACAGGGTTGTTCATGGGCAGTGGGGTCATGAGGACCATGGGGAGAATGATTCTCAGATGGGTCAAAGCTGGGAGGAGGGGGGGAGGGAAAGGGAGGCACTTGTAGAAGCAGCTGGGCACAGGCAAAGTTGGAGAGGAGGAGAGATGGATTCGGGGACATTTAAAAAGTAGGTACAGAACTCTTCACCCTCACGCATGGCATTGGAGATGGACTAGCCAGGGCTAAAGGGGACTTCATTGTGATTAAAAATGTCTGCCCAGGCTGGAGAGATGGCTCAGCGGTTAAGAACACTGACTGCTCTTCCAAAAGACCAGGGTTCAATTCCCAGCACCCCATGACCGCTCACAACTGTCTGTAACTCCAGTTCTAGGGGATCTGACACCCTCACACATAGACAAAACACTAATGCACAAACAAAATAAAATGGAAAGAATGTTCTTTTTTTTTTTTTTTTAATATCTGTCCACCAAAAGACACCACCAAGAATGTGAAAAAACCAGAGGCCAGAAGATTCTGGGGACACATAGATCTTGACAAAGGTCTCATATCTGCCTCCCTGTGTATGTGTGTGTATGTTATATTTAACCCTACATAGTAACAATGGAAAACATGATAGTTATTTAAGTTTTTTTATTTAATGTATGTATGTGTGTGAATGGGAAGCATTCATGTAGAAGTCAGAGGACACATGGGAGCGTCGGTTCTCTCTTTCCACCATCTGGGTCCTGGCAATCAAACTGAGGTCTCAGGCTTGGCAGCAAGTGCCTTTCCTCGCCAAGCCATCTCGCCAGCTCCCTACTTTTTTTTTTTTGTTGGTCCCTGTAACAAGACAGCTGAGCAAACAACTTCAGTGGGAAGGGGAGGGGAAGGATTTATTTTGGCTCACACGTTCAGAGGGTTCAGCCCAAGAGGACTGCAAAGTTTGAGGCTGGTCGGGGCTGTGGATTCTGTCGCCAATAAACAAAACAGTAGGAGAGGAAGGAAGGAAGAGAGGAGGGAGGAAGGGAGGGAGGAGGGAGGAGAGGGAGGAGGGAGGAGAGGGAGGAGGGAGGGAGGGAGGAGGGAGGAGAGGAAGGAGGGAGGGAGACAAGGAAGAAAAGAGAAGAGGGAGGGAGAGTGTGACAGATGGACAGTCAGACAGACAGACTTAAGAAGTAGGGAGCCCTTGGCCTTCTCACCCCTCAGGGGAGGGAGTGAGAGGCCCCCGTCAGCCTGCAGCTCCTGGCCTGGGTCACAGGGACTGTCCACAAGGAGGAGGCCGAGGTCTCTAGAAGAACCCTTCGTCCACCACAGCCCTGGCTCCTCGCTTTCTAAGACAGGCTTTCCTGGAAATCCCGAGCCGAGCCCCAGCGAGGCCACTGAAGACTTGTCAGACCCTTTGCATTCCAGAAGGAGACAGAGCCAGGGTTGCAGGGAGTGGGTGCCTCAGGCAACCTCTGACCCCCCTCACTTGAGAGTCTCTCTTCCTGACAGCCGAGCCTGCCATCCCGCAGGGGCCCTGGCTCACTAGGGACTCTGGGCAGGCAGTGTAGAGGTCAAAGGGACCCCACAGGTTAAAGAGGGGGTGCATGAGGGGAGGACACTCACCTTCCTCCTCCCTCATTAAGAATCTGTTCACTGGGCCAGAGTGCAGTGGTGATCAATAAAACCAGTTTGAACTGTGCATTGAGCTCAAGAGGAACTTAGTGAGACCCTCTGTCAAAGTGAATGCTAAAACATGTCTGGGGTTGCTGCTCAGTGGGAGATTGCCAGCTTAGAGTCCCCCAGTGAGGGGCTGGGGTGTGGCTCAGTGGTAGAGCACCTGCCTAGAATCCCATAGTAAGGGGCTGGGGTGTGGTTCAGTGGTAGAGCACCTGCCTAGAATCCCCCATTGAGGGGCTGGGGTGTGGTTCAGTGGTAGAGCACCTGCCTAGAATCCCCCAGTGAGGGGCTGGGGTGTGGCTCAGTGGTAGAGCCCCTGCCTAGAATCCTCCAGTGAGGGGCTGGGGTGTGGCTCAGTGGTAGAGCCCCTGCCTAGAATCCCCCAGTGAGGGGCTGGGGTGTGGCTCAGTGGTGGAGCCCCTGCCTAGAATCCCCCAGTGAGGGGCTGGGGGTGTGGCTTAGTATAGAGCACCAGCCCAGTATTCTTGAAGCCCTGGGTTCAGTCCTCAGTTCTGCAAAACAACAACAGAAGAACTTCTGTAAGAACTTCTGACCGCACTCCAGCTGTGCCCTGCCCCTTCTTCTGGACCCAGGGCCTTTGCTTTTGGTGACTCCTCTGTTTGGAACTGTCACTCTACTGCTCCACCCTGCCTATGGTCTCAGTTCAGTGACAGGGGCTTAAGTCCCACACTCCTGTAATAGGTCAAGTCCGGGTCAGAACACCTGATACTCGAATATATGTATTATCACTTGTGTGTGTGTGTGTGTGTGTGCGCGTGTGTGTTCATGCCCGCACATGTCTCTGTGTATGTTCATGCCCGCACATGTCTCTGTGTGTGTTCATGCCCCACACACCTGTTTGCATGCTCACGTGGAGTCCAGAGGACAAATTGAGTTGTTTTTCTCCTGCAGGATAGAGCTCAGGTTGTCATGGACAACACCCTTTCCCCACCGAACCAGCTGACGGGCTCACCAGGTACTTTTGCTGGGATTTGTAAGTCCCAAAGAGCGGGGATTCATGGGGACGGGGGTGGTTTTGCTCACTACAATGTCCCTAGACCTCCGCAGTCGTCCTGGTATATGGTAGAGTCAAAGTCTGCTCATCTCCAGCATGCCCAGAGATCCAGCCTGGAGCCCCAAGGCCTATGGAGGCCGCTACACAATGACACGCCTCGTGTGGCCAAAGCTGGTACTGCAATCCGTTCCAGAGGGCCCCTCCCACCCACCTCAGGCCTTCACCAAGCCTACCTGGCCAGCCAGTCTTCAGTCTCCCCATAAGTAGAATGAACTCAGGTGTCCCTTGGCGTCTTAGGGACTATCATGGCTCAAGGTAGCAGCTAATCCGACACTGAGGCCACTTTCTGTTTTTTACTTATAAACTGGCCAAACTGGATCTCCTAGAATGCTTCGTGAACCCTGACCGGACCTGGTAGGTGATGGGCTGCCAGCCCAGACAGGCCTTTGGGTCCCCAGGGAGCTGGGGCAGGGAGCTGGCCCTGCCCCGGGCCTCAGCCCGCTCCCCTCAACCAGCTGTATCTCATTGAGGATAATTAGCCCAGCCAGACGCCTGGCTCTTGGCCTCTCATTTTCCACTCAGGATCCATCCGCCCGGGGCCTTCGGACAGTGGCCCCCACATATAAATCAAGAGGGGGTCGTTGTTAAGAGAATGGGGACATTCTTTCCACCCGTGTGGCTGGCTAAATTGCCTCCAAGAGCCGATTCTGTACTGGCATCCACTCAAGAATGGCCAAGGCCTTTGAAGGCCCTTCCAGGATGGACCCCAGGGGTTTGAAGCTGGATGAGCAAGCAGGAATCTCTCTGGGAGCCTTTGCTGACCGCAAGAGGGTGGGGCCTCTAAGGACAGTGGGATAACATGGTAGAAAGGGGACAGACCTTGCTTGACATGAGGCACCCCACTTATGAGGTCGGCATAGCAACTTTGGAGGAGACTACATCTTTATATATCTTTGATGGTATAAGAGATGGAACACAGAGTCCCTAAATGCTAGGCAAGTAAGTGCTCTATCACAGAGCCGTGTTCTCAGTCCCTCACTGGGGGATTCTAGGCCAGTGTCTATCAGTGAGCCACACCCAGCTTTGCTGGGGCACACAGGCAGTCTACCTCTCTCTTTTCTTTTTTTTCTTTTTACTTTTCTTTCCTTTGTTTTGTTTGTTTGTTTGTTTTGGTTTTTCGAGACAGGGTTTCTCTGTGTAGTTTTGGACCTGTCCTAGAACTCGCTCTGTAGACCAGGCTGGCCTCAAACTCACAGAGATCCGCCTGCCTCTGCCTCCTGAATGCTGGGATTAAAGGCATGCGCCACCACTGCCCGGCTTCTTTCTTTATTTCTGCTGGGCCTGGGCTGCATGATGAGGACCGATCACAAAATAAATAAGTTTAAAAACTAAGTAACTGTAGCGGTAGGAGCACATTTCAGGGGTAGGCCATGGTAGGACAGTGAGGACATGGCTTTGCTCACCACTACTCCAAAAAGAAATAAATGAAAACAAAACAAATGTACATCCACAGTTGATATTAGTAAAAAGATGGATGTATATTTAATGGTAATAAAAAATCATGGAAGCAGAAGGAGAGTCATTGAGGTTTTGGCAGTGAGTTCTAGAGAAGAGGTCCTGGAGTTACTGTGTTAAAGGAGAATGTTGTAGAATTTTCTGGATCCAGAACTGTCATCCTCTTTCCACTGACTCAGCTTTTTAGTCTTGGCCCTCCGTTTCAATTTTCTCTTCTGTTTTTAAAGATTTGTTTTATTTTTAGTTATGTGTATGCATGCATGCGTGTATGTGTGCATGCCTGTGTGTGTGTCTGTGTGTCTGTGTGTGTGTGCACACGAGGGTGCTGTCTGTTAGGGATGCTGAGAACTAAATGTGGGTCCTATGGGAGAGAACATCACACACTCAACCACCAAGTCATCTTTCCGGCTCGTTCATCCCAATTTCTTTCAATAGTGAGGTCGATCCTGAACCCCACAGCGGCAGGTTGGAGCCAGGGAAGTATGGCTGCTTACAGACAGACAGAAAGATGAACTCCAGATTATGTGGAGTTTGTGGTCTGGCACCGACAGAGGTTCAGGGTTGATCTTCCTGCAAACCAAACTTCCTGGTGACTCAGGTACCCACTCAGGGCCACGGAGAGGAATGTTTTGCACACGACACCTGCCTATTTCTTGAACGTTTTCTGAGGCCACACACACCGTTAGCACCCCATGCCCTCTCCTGGCTTGCGGTGGCTCTGCCTCTCTCATACGACCCCATGCTGGCTGGATCAGGATAAGATTGGAGAATGAGGAGGAGGAGGCTGGGTCCAGCGGCCTGTGAGTGGTGCTGCGGGGGTCACAGCATACCCTTGTCTTTATATCCTTGACTTGTGTAGACCGGGAGCCCGGCTCAGCTGCCTCAGAAGACAAGGCTATATTGGTGCCTGGGTAGGCTCACAGCTCTTGGACAGCTCTGACACTCCCTAAACAGTAGGATAAAGGTACTTAGCACCTTCTTAGCCTTTCCATGATCCAGCTACAATCATGGAGCCCACAGCAGGCAGGGACAGAAAGGCACACACGTTGGCTCAGGGCCAAGGCTCAGAAGCCAGCTCAAGTCCCAGCTGCGGGCCTGCCTCCCACGTCCTTACCCAAGACCTGTTATCCGGGTGCTGGGTGCTAATGTCTATGTTTGGAGAGGGTGGGGCATTGGGACCCAGACTTCTTGGTGCCATGGGGACACTGGATAGGAGTGGCGGTGGGCGCAGTGGTGGGAGGAACAGGCCATGTGGAGCTACCGTAATCCAGAATTTAGCTTCAAAGCCCGTGCCTTCAACTTCTTTGGAATGTCCACCCACAAGGGTGGAGGCAGGGCAAGTCTGGCTCCCATCAAACTTCAGAGAGTTACTGTGTCTTGTTTGGTTGGGAACTGAGGAGACTGTGTGGCATGGGGGCCAGATCAGGGATCTCAGTGGGGGTGTATTGGGTCAGGAAGCCCCGGTTTTGCTTCTTAAGCTGTGTCACCTCTAGGTCATTGACAACCTCTCTGGGTCCTCAAACCGTCCCTCAGAGAGACAGGATGGATGCCCACCCCCCACCCCCCCACCCCCCCAACCCCAGCGCGTTTTGCTGGTGCTTGCTGCAGAGCTTGGCGCCTGGGTTGGGGACTCCAGCCGGCCAGATGTGTAGTGGAACGCTCGCAGACGGCTTTTGTGGCTCCACAGCGCCATCTCCTGGTGATGGGGCCACCTTGCTTAGCTACTGTGTTCTTCCTAGCTTTCTAGATGGCGCCGAGTTTTTTTTTTTCGAGACAGGGTTTCTCTGTGTAGCTTTGCGCCTTTCCTGGAACTCGCTTTGGAGACCAGGCTGGCCTCGAACTCACAGAGATCCGCCTGGCTCTGCCTCCCGAGTGCTGGAATTAAAGGTGTGTGCCACCACCACCCGGCGATGGCGCCGAGTTTAAAAGTATAATAATTTTGAGGGCAATGGGTCTAAGTGCGGGTTGCAGATGCCTCGGCCACCGCTGAATCGCAGCCTTAACCGCTTTCAGTTTCCTGTAAAAATGAAAAATAGCTTGTGGGCTGGGCTCAGTCAGTAAAGCTTGCCTTACAAGCATGGGAACCTAACTTTCATCCCTAAAACCCAGGCAAAAAGCCAGGCACTGAGACCCGTGCTTAAGGCAGAGACAGGTTAAATCTTGGGCCTTGATGGGCAGACGGCCTAGCCTGATTGGCAAGCTCCAGATCAATGAGAGTCTCTTGTCTCAAATATATATGTTGCAAATATATGCAAACAGACAAACAAATAAATAAAACTGACAGTGTCCTTGAGGAAGACCTGAGGTTTTCTTCTGACCTCCACATGCTCATGCATGCAGCCTCACCTACATGCACCTTCACATAAACATGCACAAAAATGCATTAAAAATAGCTTGTAGCCTGCGGTGGTGGCGCACACCTTTAGTCCCAGCACTTGGGAGGCAGAGGCAGACAGATTTCTGAATTGGAAGCCAGCCTGGTTTACAGAATGAGTTCCAGGACAGCCAGGGCTACACAGAGAAACCCTGTTTCCAAAACCAAAACACAACAGCAGCAAAACAGTGTGCAGACTTATAGCACGGTATCTAAGCTCTCTGCCGTGTGCATACAAGACCACATCACATCCCCGTCGCTCTCCAACTTTGGGGAATAAGGACACTGGGGAGCATTTACAGATACCCAGGGGATGGGCATAGGCAGCTTGAGACATTTACGGAAGGCATTGGACTTCCGGAGCCTGCTGGATGCACACTTTCCCACAAATTCATCTGCCTCCGGTGTCTTCCCTGGCGCCTCCAAGACCACTGCGCATGTCCTGACCTAGCCCCGCCCTGCCCCACCTCCCCGCCCCCCCAGCCATGGCCAGTTCCCATGATGGTGCATATCTGTCTTAGTTTCGTTTCTCTTGCTGTGACAACATAGTCTGACAAAAACGACTTAGAGGAGAAAGGATTTATTTCAGCTCACGGTTCCGGGTTACAGTCCATCGCTGCAGGGCCGGGTGGGGGTGGGGTGGGGGGAGGGGGTGTAGCCACAGGGGCAGGACCAGTTGAGACAGCTGGTCTCATCACATTCTGAGGTCAGGAACAGAGAGAGACAAAAGCACTTTGTGCTCAGCCAGTTTTCTCTGCTCTCATACAGTCCAGAACCCAAACCAGGGAAAGGTGCCGCCCACTTTTAAGCTGGGTCTTCCCACATAGCGATTAACACAGTCAAGACAATCCCCTGCAGACATGGCCACCTGCCAACCTGATGTAGACAACCGGTGCTCTTCCCAGGTGACTCTAGGTTACCCCCAAGTTGATAATTAAAACTAACCTGTACCTACAGTGGGTGTGGGAGGAAGTCACCCATCTGGACCCAGATCTGTCCCCAGTGGAGCTCAGGGTCCTGACCAACTCTTCTCTCTGTGATTGCTGGCTTCCTGGGTAGCAGTTTAATTGGCAGGGTCCTTTCGGCCACTTCTACTGTCTAAGTCCTGTTATTCTGCTTCTCAGCTGCCCCTTCAGTGCCGCTGGGGACAGGCTGTGGACGAGAAGGCAGAGGTTACATACACAGTGGGAACCAGGATCCCAGGAGAATTCTCCTCCTCACCCCACCCCCAAGCAATGTGGGCCTCTGCCTCCCGAGGTCCAGCCTGATTCAGCTGGGTGATGCCCTGCCTCTTCAGGAAGTGTCCCCCACCTCCACCCCCAGCCCCTGATCTCCTTCTCTCTGGATCCTGGCAAGGCTCTGGGGACAAGATATCTTTGAGGACCCACTTTCAGTGACCTACTTCCTCCAGCTAAGAGCTGCCTCTTAAAGTCCCCCCCCCCCCCATAGTGCTACCACTTGGGGGTGCTAACACATGAGTCTGGTGGGGGGGGATTTCCTATCCAAACTAACACTTGACTGAGGCACCCTGCTGTGCAAGGCTGTAGGCCTATGGCTTGTCTTCCTGCTCCCGGGGTGCTGTCCCGCTGTCCCTCTGCACTCTTGCTGAATGGGGACTCTGGCCCCGGCAGAAAAGATGGAGCAGTGCAGAGCGGTCGACATCAGAGCGGACAGAAAGCGAAGAGCAGACGACAGAAACTAGACAGTGGTGGCCAGGAAGCAGCCAGATGCCGTCACTGAGCGACACACGTTCAGAAAGCAGCGGCTGAGTCCATCAGCACCCCATGACATTGCTCTTAATATGCCGAGTCCCGAAGCGTAGACGATATAGACGTGCTTACACGCAGAAGCTGGAAGAGAAGGAAGGCAAGCCTCGGCGCTGGCGAGCCAGGCTGCCAGGGCACCAACGGCCAGTCTGTCATTGCTGCTGTTACTCAAGAGGCTGAGCAGGAGGCGGGAGGATTGAGTGGGGCTCTCAGTCAGAAGACTAGATCAGGGCCTCCAGCCAGGGTTGGCTGGTCATGTGACTAGCGTTAGGCCTCTCCTTCAAGGCCCCAGGAAGGCATAAGGTCATGATGGCTTTGACTCCCTTCCGGGAACGTGTAGGAGGCCCGTACTCCAGTCTGTAAAGGGGATGGATGGCAGAGGTCCCTGATGGGCAAAGTGAGATGGTAGCACGTGCTCTGTGAGGACTGGAAATACTAGAGGTCGCTAGCTGGTTCCTTAAGGGTGGAGCTATGGAGCCATCCCAAGAGGGCAGAGAGAACTGGCTGATTAGCTAGCTGGGTTCCATTTGTGTGTGTGTGTGTGTAAAATCATATGTTCTTGTGGGGAGTGTGTGATTGTGTGTGCTGGTGTGCCTGTATGTGTGTACATGTGGGTGTGGCGGCCAGAGGTCAACCTTGGGTATCACTTCCCAGGCATGGCCCATCTTATTTGCTGGACCCACTGGGGCCTGCGGCTCATGGATTAGGTTAGGCTGGGTAGCCCCAGGGACCCCCCTGGTCCCACTTTTCCAGCACGAGGATGATAAGCACACATGTCCATGTCCTTTTTTTTTTTTAAATGTGAGCTCTAGGAATTGAACCCAGGCCTTTGTGCTTGTAAAGCAAGCACCCTACCTACTGAGGCATCTCCCCAGTCAGTCTGGGCTCCTGGGATGCTCTGTGAGCTCATAGAGAAGCAAGGCTCCAAGCGGGCTCTGGGCTCAGGAGCTTCGGTAGATTCTGGCTGCCCTCCTTAGGTCTCAGGGGGCCGGCAGCCATCAGGGGACAAAATCTAGACACATGGGAGGCTAGAAGCAAAGTCCCTTTGACATTAGCTCTCAGCTGGACACAGTCCGGGATGGTGTGGATCTAATGTCACCAGCGAGGGGTTTTTGTTGTTGTTGTTTTATTATTTTTACATTTATTGTTTATTCATCTTATGTGTGTCTGCGTGCTCACACACATGTCACAGTGTGTCTATGGAGGTCAGAGGATGAGTTGGTTCTCTCCTCCCACCGTGTGGGTCCCAGGGATCAGACTCAAATCATCAGGCACCTTTACCTGCTAAGCCATTTTGCCAGCCCCTCCCTCACCAGTGAGTTTTGCCAGAGCTGACTGCCTGCCTGCCTTTTTTGCACCCCTTAAAGGGGACACGTCGGATGTGTCCACACTGCCCCGTTCTGTACTCTTTGTCCACAGAGCACAATGCCAGCCAATTCCAGGAGGCTCTGGGGCCTATAATTGTGTCCTCAATACTAGGTCATCAAAGACTTCAAGGGGCCACTTGCCTGGTTTCCATGACATCATGTACCTGAAAGCGGCCCGCCCCAGCCATGTGCCGTGAATGGGCCTCTTGTTCTCTCCAAAGCCAGCGTCATCGGTGCTGGGTTACGGGGAGGTGACTGTTAGCTGCTCTCACCCAGCCAGACCCCAGGGGCCAGGTGGGTCCGGGAGTGACTCAAGATGGCCTCCAAACATGTTCAGCAGCCGCAGGGCCTTGAGTTCTCTGCAGCTTAGCTGGCAGGTATGGGGAGTGGATGCCACACTGAGGAGATCCAAGCTCTGAGCCACAGTTGGCACCCTGGGACCTGGGTTGTCAGCGCCTGCAGTGAACAGCTGGGCACTGACATCTCCCCTCGGGACTCGGGGGCATCTAGGGCCAGTGTAAAGTGAATAAGTCATTGGTGGGGTAGAGAGGGAGGCTGGGGGCGGGGTAAGCAGAGACCACGCAAAGGGATGCTTCTCTACAGAAGTGGGGAAACATGAGATGTAGAGGGGGGAAGAAGCAGGGTGCCCGGACTCTGTGCTGGCCTCAGGAGGTGTCCTTGTCAAGCTCGGGCAGAGTCTCAGGATATAGCCCAGGTTGGTCTCAAACTCACATTCCTGCTGCCTGCGCCCAACTGAGTGCTGGGATTATAGGCCTGTGTCATCACACTTGGTTTATTTCTGGCCGTTTTAAAAGATGAAAAGCATTCATATCTGATGACATACAAAAACCAACAAGATGGCAACTGTTTGAAAGAATTCTATGACTAATTTTTTTTTCTTAAGACAGGGTTTCTCTGTGTAGCTTTGGAGCCTGTCCTGGAACTCACTCTGTAGACCAGGCTGGCCTCGAACTCACAGAGATCCACCTGTCTCTGCCTCCCGAGTGCTGAGATTAAAGGCGTGCGCCACCACCACCTGGCCAATTTGTTGTTCTTGTTAAGTAAATGAATACTTAAGAAAATCTTGGCTAGGGCTGTGGCTCAATTGGTAGAATGCTTACCTAGCATGCAGGAATCCCTGGGTTCCATCCTCAGCACCCCATAAACCCAGCATAGTGGCTCATGCCTGTAATCTCAGCACTGAGGAGGTGGAGGTGGGAGAATCAGGAATTCAAAGTCATGCTTAGCTCCACAGTGAGTTCAAAGCCAGCTCGGTACACAGGAAAGCCCATCTCTCTATTCATATCAGGGCTGAAAAGATGGATCAAGTGGTTGAACACGCCTGCTGCTCTTGTAGAAGACTGGAGTTCGGTTCTCAGCAGCCACATTGGATGGTTCACAGCCATCTGTAACTTTAGCTCCAGGTGGGGTTCCAACTTCTTCTTTTGGCTTCCACGGGCATCTATACACATGTGGTGTATATATTCACAAACAGGTATGCACACACATCATCATCATCAAAATAAGTAAATGTTTTTGTTTGTTTGTTGGTTTTGAGATAGGGTCTATGTAGCTGTGGCTGTCCTGGAACTCACTCTGTAGCCCAGGCTGGCCTCCAACTCACAGAGATCCACCTGCCTCTGCCTCCAAAAAGAGCTGGGATTAAAGGCATGCGCCACTATGCCTGGCCACATTTTTTTTTTTTTTTAAAGAAATGTTGAAAGCTCCTAACTCAGCTTCTGCCCAGGTCTGTGCATAAACTCAGGAGCCAGAATCTTGGATCCAAATACACAAGCTGAGCCAGGGAAGATCTTGGCACTTTGGGATTTTCCTTGTGGAGCAAACAGCTTCCTCTCTGAGCGTTGGCAGGGATAATCAGAGCATGACAGCTGTCACTCTCACATCAGAACGCTTGGCCTGGGTCTTTGGAGCAGGGTGCATGGGAACCACTCACTTGGCCTTCTAGGCTCTCCCACTCTCTTGTCTGTGAAACGGGCCCAGGTCTCCTGAGGATTCACTAAGCTGACATGTTCAGTGGGAGAGGCAGCATCTTTGTCCCATCACCTGGCAGTCCAAGGCATGACAGAGTGATGTTTAACCTGTGTTGAATGAATGGTTAAAGGCATCCTTGAATGCCTGTAGCTCTCCAAAACTACAAAGGACAAACTGGAGAGCTGGCCTAGAGAGACAGATCAGTGAGCAAAGTGCTTTTGAAGGCCTGAGGACCTGAGTTCCATCCCTAGAAACCATGTAAAAAGAAGGAGTCTGGTGACCCACGCCTGGAGTCGCAGCCCTGGGAGGCAGAGGCAGGAGGATTCCTGGTGCTCTCTGCCCAGCCAGCCTAGGAAACACTGAGTCCCAGGTTGAGTGAGAAACTCTGCCTCAGAAAACAAGTCAATGGCCTCTGAGGAACAATGCCCGAGCTTGCCCTGTGTCCTCCAAACTTATGGAGACTCGTGTGTGCCTGCGTGCACGCACATGCATCACACACACACACACACACACACACACACACACACACACACACACACACCATACAAAGGAAGATAGTAAGTACTAAACAACAAGAAACTCCCCCAAGAACCCCGATCTGCTGCCTCTTGGGAAGTGGGTTCCTTATTTTTGCATCACCATGACCACAACACGTGACAGAAACAGTCAAGAAAAGGAAGATTTGCCTTGGCTGGCAGCTTCAGGGGGTTTCAGTCCCTCACGACGGGCAAAGGAAAGCAGAACAGCTGTCGGGCTTGTCCAGCCTGTTGGTACTGAAGAGTGACATTGTCGTCTGCAATGTTCACACGCACACACAATATTACAGGCTGGAGAGATGGCTCAGCGGTTAAAGCGAGCTTGCGGCTCTTGATGAGGATCTAAGTTCAGTTCCCAGCACCCATGTCGGGCACCTCATATCCACCTGTAACTCCCACTCCAGGACATCCTATGACCTCTTCTGGCCTCCACGGACACCTGTATTCACATGTGTGCATTATCTACACACACACACACACACACACACACACACACACACGTACACATAATTAAAAATAAAATACATCTTAAGAAGCCAGGTGGACAGCTTTTGGATCTAATTGATGGTGGCATTGGAGGTTGTCATCACACACACACATACACACACACACACACACACACACACACACACACACACAACTAAATCAAAATTTCGAGGTCGGTGAAAGTTGCACGTTTGGGAGGCACAGGAAAGAGCAGCAGTGAGGCGGAGGCCAAAGCTAGTGTGCACAAGGCTAGCCCTTTCCTCTGACCTCCTGGCTCGGCTTCTCCCTTGCTTTGTCCATGCCAGGCTCACACGAGAGGGTCCTTGCAGGCAGAAGGTGGAGGAGCAGTGAGCGTATCCTGCCCGGGGAAGAGGAGACTCGGGGCAGCATTGTTCTTAAAAGTTTTTGTACGGATATTCAGGGCTCTGTGGAGTCCAAGCTGTGCAGGGATGAACCCCCCAATTAGAAAATCCTGAGCCTCCTCTCACTGGGGGTGGAGAGCAGAAAGAGCCTTTTTTTTAAATAGAACATCTGATTTTAGGACCCTCCTGTCTAAGTTGTAAGGGTATCATGAGGTAGAGGTTGGCATCGTGGCTCTGGGTCCCAGCACAGTAGCTTCCTGGTTATACTCTTGAGGGTAATTGTGTGTGTGTGTGTGTGTGTGTGTGTGTGTGTGTGTGTGTGTGTGTGTTAGGATCTCATGCAGTCCAGGCTGGCCTCACATTCAACATGTAGACAAGGATGGTCTTGAACTTCTGATGCCATTGCCTTTACCTCCCAAGAGCTGGGGTTAAAGGTGTGTGCCACCATGGCCAGCAATTGGTCTTGTAGCCTGCTGATTTCGGTCTCCACCCCCCTACACTCAGACACCCTCTGGATTACTTCTGCACTGCTGTGACCAAATGCCTCAGAGAAGCAACCTGTGGGATGGTGCTCATTTGGACCATGGTTTCAGAGGCTTCTGTGGTCATCGGGCTCCCCTGGGACAGCATGATGGCGGCAGGAGTGTGTGGAGAAAGAGGCTGTTCACTTCATGGTGGGTAGGAAGCCAAGAGAGACAGGAAGGAGCAAGTTCAAGATGCCCCCTAAGAACTGCCCCCAGTGACCTACTTCCTCCAGCTAGACCCCAAAGTTTTAGAACCTTAAAAAAAAGAGTGCCAGCTTCTGGGAGCCAAGTCCTGAACCCATGACTCTGGATTGCATAAGACTTTTTGAAGGGAATTTCATGTCCAAACTACAATACTCTCCTACTCAGATCATTTGATGAGTGAATGGATGGATGAGTGGGTGGTGGATAGATGGACAGATAATGGATAGGTGGATAGACATATGGATCATCAGGTAGGTGTGTGTATGCATGAATGAATACATAATGGATGGATGAGTGGGTGGATAGATGGACAAATAATGGATAAGTGGGTGGACATATTGATCATTGGGTAGGGCTGTGTGTGCGAGGTGTGTATGTGTGTGTGTTTGTGTGTGTCTATGTATCTGTGAATGAATACATAATGGATGGATGAGAGGCTAAATAATTGGATGAATGAATGGGTACAAAATGGATGTGAGTGGATAGATAGACAACAGATGGATAATTGGATGACTGAATGGTTGAATGGATGGGTTGGATGAACAGATGGTTGAATGACAGGTGGGTAAGTGAATGGAGGATAAACCAGTGGCTAAGTGGACAGACGAGTAGAGGGATGGGTAGAGGGGGCATGACCTTTTGATACAATTGCAGAGCACCCTCAACTCCTTGAGGTGGTTTATCCTCACAATGGACTTCAAAGTAGGGCTAGACTTACTAGTCCCATTCTACAGAATAGAAAACTGGGCCGGGCGGTGGTGGCGCACGCCTTTAATCCCAGCACTCGGGAGGCAGAGCCAGGTGGATCTCTGTGAGTTCGAGGCCAGCCTGGTCTCCAAAGTGAGTTCCAGGAAAGGCGCAAAGCTACACAGAGAAACCCTGTCTCGAAAAACCAAAAAAAAAAAAAAAAAAAAAAAAAAAAAAAAAAAAAAAAAAGAAAACTGAGGGCCAGCATGGTAAAGGACCTTGTGACTCACACAGGGAACAGCTGTGTGTCTCTTGAATCCTTGCTCCTGATGGGGTGTGTGTGTGTGTGTGTGTGTGTGTGTGCATGAGAACACACAACACATAAGCCCGCGTGTGTGTGTGCCATAGCATACCTGCGGAGGTCAGACGACAACTTGAGGGAACCCGTTCTCACGTCCACTGTGAGGAGATCTGAGGATTGAACCTGGGTCATCAGACTTGGCTGCAAGCCCTGCCATCTCCCTGCCTCACCTTGTTTGAGACAGTCATTTGGCTTCCTGACTGGGCTAGCTGGCCGCCCAGTGAACCTGGGAATCCTCCTGTCTCCACTCCCCCAGTACCGGGTCATATATATGCTCAAGTTTTTCTTATGTCAGTCCTGGGGATCAGACTCAGGTCCTCTCACCTCTGCACACGGAGCCATCTCTCCAGCCCTCCTGGTGTCTTTTCTAATTAACCCTATGATTTCCTCTTTATTTATTCAGACTACACCCCTTCTGGGCTACCTGGTGCTGGGTGAACTGGAGATGTGACCCACTCCCTGGGGAGCCAGCTCACGAATACCCAGGGAACAGCTCAAGTTGATGGTTTTGCCTAAACGCTGGTTGGCATTATGGATTCATGTGGGTGGGATCTGGGCCACGTCCTCGGGAAATGGGGCAGAGCTGGACCTGAGGGAAGGCTGCTCGCGCCAGGCAGGTGAGGAAGACCTTGCTGAAGCCAGGCTCAGGCTGCGTAGGAGCCGGGTCACCAACCCAGCTCCTATCTGTGACCCTGAAACAGGGCGTGGGCAAGGCCAGAAGCCGCAGGGGTGCATCTGCGATGTTGGAAGGGGTCCCCACAATAACAGAAAGGGACTGACACCTATCCAGGACCCCTGCATCCATCCAGGAAGCCCTGGGCAGGGAGCCACACTAGTCACACGACCCCACCAAGGCCTGTGGTCCCTGGGTGCCGCCTCCCTCAGGCAGCGGAAAGGCAGCCAGGGCCAGGGCCCACCCACGACTGCCCACCTCGGGCGGGCGAGCTGCCCTCCGCCGTCCTGGGAGACCTGGGGCTGGGTTGGAGGCCCAGCCTCAGAAGTCGCCTCCACGGGCGCCAGGTGCAGCACGGTGGTGCTCATTAGGCCTTGGAAGGCGGGCCGGGCTTACGGTGCAGCCTTCTGAGAATCCCCGGAGAAGAAAGGAAATCAAAGGCCGGGGATTGGGAAACAAGGATGAGGAGATAATGAAACAAGATTCCTATCTGAATAATTTCCTCTAATTGCTGGTAAGAGACATTCATTTTCCTTTTGAAGCTCCCGGGGCCCCCGGGGCGTCTTGGGACGTGCCAAGGTGGCAGCCCGTCTAGCCAGCTCGTCTCAGCGCTGCCTGCCGGGCCGGGCTGGCACCGGGCCACGCGGGGGCGGGCAGCGGGGTTCTGCTCCGCTTGGATGGGGTGCGGGGCTCTCCGCCTGGGATGTGCAAGAGGCCTCGGGAGCGCCGGCCTTTGCACCAAACTCGCGGTTTCTCTCTCCGGTCTGAGATGGGCACACCACTCTGATCCCGGTCGCTGCTTTGTGCAGCCACTGGGTTCTGCGGGGAGAGGCCTGACGACCCGCTTCTCCCCCACCCCCACCCCTTTTCTACCTGTGACTACAGATGAGGGCCGTGAGGTCAAGGCCAGTGTGAAAGCAGTCTCGTCTATCTGCCCACAGCGCCCCCTAGCTCCTCCAGGGAATTGCAGGCTCCATGGTGACGCCCACTTCACAGATGAGGGAGCTGAGGTTCAAGGAACAGGACTGGACCCACGGAGAGGGAAGCTGGGCGCATACATTCTGCCTTTGATATGCGCAGGGTCCCCGTGATACAAGAAGTGGCCCTCGCTTGAGACTGTGGGGTGGGGTGCATTTGTGGAATGTGGGGGGACGACTCCCTGGTCTCCCCTAAGATTTTCATTCTCTTTGATCCCTGGCCCTGTATGAAGAATAGGACGCACATGTTCCAGGTTACTGACCACAGAAATCGTGGAAATATTGGCTGATTTTTTTTTTAAGGAGTGTGTGTGTGTGTGTGTGTGTGTGTGTGTGTGTGTGTGTGTGTGTGTGTAAGTTTCTTTCAGATATTTTTCAAGAATCTTTGCCCAGGAAGCTGAAGAGCTGCGCTGCTTCTCATGTGATGGGGTGGGGAAGTGTCCCATAAAGGACTTGCGAGGACGACGTCCCTGCTTCCCTGGAATTTTGGGACAAGGCCAGAGGGCCGCCTGGAGGAGGTGGTACCTGCTGATACACAGACCGCCTCCAAGGCTAGGTTCCTTAGTGTGGCCTTCAAAGCCTTCCCCCTCCCCCCCCCCCCCCCCCCCCCCCCCCACAGACACACACACACACAGCTATTCTCTCCTCAGTCCTGAACTGGCCTCTCCAAACTTGCCATTGCTTCCGGAACTTGCTAGTCTGTTCCTGTCTCCATCTTTGTCAAATTCTCCCCTCTGCCGTGAAGGTTGCCTCTGTGCTTTTGGTCCCTAATGAACCCAGGCCCGGTGAGTGCCTGCCTGTCTGTTCAGTGCATACCTTACCTCCTCTTCCAGGCAGCCCCCTGTGTTTAACCCCAGCATGGAGAGGAGGAGGCCCCTCGTTTGACCTCAGAGCCTGGATGACACTGCCTGTGACCTGCCCCCTGACCGGGGTGTGTAGAGATCAAAGGCTGCTCTGTCATGGCGAGAAAATAACAGAGCAGCACAGATGAGCCCTCCCGGACGAAAGCCATGCACGTCATTTATTTTTGGTATTTTATGGGCCTCCTTGGAAGATGAGAGATGGACAAACAGAATTGCACCCTGGCAAGTCTCCGGTCTCATCCTTCGGGTGGAGGAGGGAGATCTGAAGACAGTCCCTGTGGCCCAGGACTGAACCCCCAGATCCTGCCCAGAGCCAAAGTCCCGGGGATGGAGCTGGCCACGGGCAGGTGCTTAAATCACAGCGGAGGTTCCCATGACTCACAGTCTCTCTCCATCCCTACCTCTATCCCACAAGGGTTCTGTGGCCTGTAGAGTGGTTGGGAGGAACCCAATCCTATTTTACAGATAGGTAAGCTGAGGTCTAGATGTGCCTAGTCTGTGACTTGGTTTCCCTAATATAAGAAAGTGCTGTTGTGAATTCTCACTGCCATGATGGGCCTGGTAGTCCCGGTAACTAACCATGAGCCAAAATGAGGAGGGAGGGAAAGAGAGGGAAGGGGAGAGAAGGGGAGGGGAGGGGAGGGGAGGGAAGAGATTGGGTGGTTAGGGGAGGGTGTTCTGCTCAGGTTCTGGCCCTTGTCTAGATGCTGATTTAGCAGGTCGCCTTGAGTCCATTCTTTACATAACTCGACCTCAGATTACCCCTCTGTAAAACAGGATTGGGATTCCTGGGGCTAGTGAGGGGCTGGGGTGTGGCTCAGTGGTAGAGCCCCTGCCTAGAATCCCCCAGTGAGGGGCTGGGGGTGTGGCTCAGTGGTAGAGCACCTGCCTAGAATCCCCCAGTGAGGGGCTGGGGTGTGGCTCAGTGGGAGAGCCCCTGCCTAGAATCCCCCAGTGAGGGGCTGGGGTGTGGCTCAGTGGGAGAACCCCTGCCTAGCAAGTGCAAGGTGCTAAATTCAAATCCCCAGTACCTGGGAGGGGAATTGCACATGGCTACAGCGCTGTCAGGCTTATGTAAACTGTGATGTGGGGGAGGAGGGCAGGGGCAGCTTCTGTCCAGCTGTTCAGAGCTGCTCAAGAAAGTCCTAAAACTGCAAAGACACAGGCCCCCCAGGAGGATGGTAAGATGCAGGGTCAGCCACATGATGGACATGCTGGGACAGGAGGACAGTGTGGGGGACTGCCTGTCCCATTCGCCACCTGCTGAGTAACGGATGGCAGGTAGGAGCCCCTGGGGACTGTGGAGGAAGAAGGCAGAGATGGCCCCTGATTTACAGGTACTGGGGAAGGAAGCGCAGGCTAGATTTATGGACACTCAAGTGACTTGTTGGAGCCGAGTTTATTACCCGTCACAGGCATCTGGATGTGGATTTATGGCTTTCCAAATGATCCTGTCTCGAAGAAAAACCATCCACAGCGATGAATCTATAGAGAGGGCTGAGCCAGAGTGAAGTTCAAGGCCTTCCCATGGTCCCCCGGGGATGCCTGGGGCTCGGGTTTCTGAAGCAGACCCGTGGGCTCTGGGTGCAGACAGCACCATGTTCTCTGGGGTCTTGCCGGTGCCCACTGTGCCAGGGGCAGAGGGCAGCATTGTAGCTGTGCATACTGATGAGGCAGGGGTGGGGTGGGGCGAGCGTAGGACATTGCTCCCTCCTCCCTGATTCTTTCCTTCTTTCCCCTTTCTTTCTTTCATTCCTCCCTCCCTCCTTCTCCCCTTACTGTTTTTGAGCCAGGGTCTCCTATAGTCCAGACTGGCCTCAGATTCACCCTGTGGCTGAGGATGACCTTGAACTCCAGAATGTGGGATCACAGGCATGTCCAGCTCATCAATGCTGGGGGTGGAACTCCAGGGCTTCCGGTATTCTAGGCAGCTCTCTGCCAACTGGGCCACGCCTCCAGCCTCCCTCCTTAAGACGGAGTCTTGCTTATGTAGACCAGGCTAGCCCTGAACTCACTATCCTGTCAATCTCTACCTCCAGAGGATGACTGGCATGTGGGCCCACTGTCTCTTATGGCTTAGCTCTGTCTCTTACAAGCTGTGATAGCCCAGGAGTGGCTCTTCTATAGAGGTGGGCAAGCAGTTGACATCCGCAAACTACCGAACCTTTCTGTTTCCTCATCCAGAAGTGAGCAATAAGTACCCAGGCGAGGAGTCCTGAGGCATACAAGATACCACACGCACAGTGCTTACCACAGAGCCCTGGCATTCAGTAAGGCCCCCATAAATAGTTCCTATTCCATGATCACAGTTATTACCCAGGCATCCCAGGCCGTGTTTGGCACAACCTGACCACCAAACAAGATGAGTTTTTGGCTGGAGCCAGCCCCATTCGGCAGAAGACAGACCACTTACCTGCTGTGTCTGCCTGGATTCCAGTGAAGTAGATCCTGGCCAGTCTGAAAGCCGCCCGAGCGGCTTGGATGATTTTACCAGAGCTGAGCTCGGTACACAGGACAGCGTGCACCGGCATGTTGCCAGCGCACACCCATGCAGTCTTTGCTTTATCCCATGTATGTGTGTTTGTGTGTGTGTGTGTGTATACGTGAGTGTGCATGTGTGTAAGGTGCATGCCAGTCTGCATGCTGTCCATCTTGGGTTTTTTTTTTCAGGAGAGGTTAATTTTTTAAGCAATTTTTCAGAATTTTGTACAATACATTTTGACCCCATGCACCCCCTCCACCAACTCCTCCCAAAGAGACAGGGTCTCTCCCTGGCCTGGAACTCACCAAGTAGGAAAGGCTGGCTGGCCAGTGAACCCCAGGAATCCCCCTGTCTCTACCTCCCCCATGCTAGGATTACAAGTACACACCGCCATGCCTGGCTTAAACTTTTTAAAATTGCAAGTGCTTATTTATTGTACATGGATGCATGTGTGCCGCAGCACACCGGGGGAGGTCAGAGGGCCAGCCTGTGGGAGTGGGCTCCTTCCTTCCACCACGTGCTTCCTGGGGATCGAACCCAGGCCATCAGGCTTGGCCGCAAGCGCCTTTGCCCGCTGAGCCCTCTCGCTGGCCTGCTTTTTGAGTTTTGATTTCCCTCTTCAGTTAACTTTCTTGGTCTGCAGAGAGCTGCCTTGTGTGTTCTGAGATTTTTGTTGTGCTCCATGGGAGAGAGAGGAAGGCACGTGCTTACACGAGTTTGACTGGACACAGAAAGCCTGGGGCTGAGTTTTACAGCCTAGTGTATTCATGCCCTTGCAGCCGGTTACTCATAGATTTTTAATTTTTCCTTCCTTCCTTCCTTCCTTCCTTCCTTCCTTCCTTCCTTCCTTCCTTCCTTCCTTCTGTTCTTTGCCTTCCTCCTCCTCCTCCTCCTCCTCCTCCTCCTCCTCCTCTATCTCTCTTTCTAAAAAGAGATTTATTTATGTGTCTGTGTGTGACCCAAGAGGGCTAGAAGAGGAAGTTGGATCTGCTGGAGCTGGAGCCACAGGCAATTGAAGTGCCGTCTTTCCACCCCTTTCCTCCTCCCTCTCTCCCTCCTTCCCTCCCTCTCTCCCTCCCTCCCTCCCTCCCTCCCTCCCTCCCTCCCTCCCTCCCTCCTTCCCTCCCTCCCTCTCTCCCTCCCTCCCTCCCAGTGCTGAGGATGGAACCTGGAATCTCATGCTCTCTACCCACTGAGTTTATATTCCCAGCCCCCAGATTTTTTGAATGCCGAATAATCTCAGAATGATAGTAATTCAGGTGTCGTGTTGTGTGTCCCCCCCCCCTTTCCAACTCTCCTGTCATTTTCTCGTCTCGCTGTGGGGTTGGCAAACATGCATTTTTGGGTTCGCAGCCCATAGGGCTCCCTTTGCATCTACTCTTCCGCGCCCAGGGCTGGGCGGCAGCAGCTGCAGACAGTGTGTGAGGGAGGTGTCATGGCCGGCACCAGTGTGACTTTATGCACACAGTCCCTCCAGGAGGACCCAGGAAGTCCATCCAGAACCACTCCTTTGTACAGGTGATCCCAACACTGATGAAAATGGCAAACATCAATTTTTTTATAACTCTGGAAAATTAACTAAAACCTTACAAGAAATCAAAAAGTGTTTCTTTCGTTGTTGTTGTTGTTATTTATTTGGTTTTTTTTTTTGGGGGGGGCTGTCATTTTTTGTTTTTTGGTTTTTTTTGAGACAAGGTCTTCTCACTCCAGTCTTGGCTGTCCTGGAGCTTACTATGTAGACCAGACTTGCTTCAAACTCACAGAAATCCCCCTGCCTCTGCTTCCCAAGTGTTGGGATTAAAGGCGTGCGCCACCATGCCTCGAGGCTATTATTATTTTTAAAACATGGTCGAGAGCTGGGGAAAGGTACAGCTGGCAATTATTTGCCCTGTGAGCACGAGAACTGGAGTTCGGATCCCCGGTATCTGCGTAAACGCTAGTGGGCATGGTGGCCTGTGATCCCAGCTCATGGAAGTAGAGACGGGATCTGCAGAGCAAGCGGGCTAGCTCAACCTGCCCAGCTATGGGTTCAAATGAGAGACCCTGCTTCAACAGGGAAGGTGGAGAGCAATCGAAGACACCAGTGTCAAGCTCTGCCACACACATACACACACACACACACACACACACCCCACCACCACCACCACCAAGCTACATAAAATGTATGTAGTTGAATCACAGTAAGATTGCTACATTTTATGGGTGTGTGTGTGTGCGCACGTGCACGCGCATGGGTGGGGTTTGTATATACACATGTTCGTATGTGTGTGTTCATGTCCATACGTGTACAGAAGCCAGAGGTCAGTGTTGGCTGTCTTCCTCAGTCACTCTCCACCTTGCCTTATGAGGCAGGGCCCCCCTCACCTGGAACTCACCGACTCTGCTAAACTGGTTGATCCCTGGGCCCCAGGGATCCTCTGGTCTCTACCTACTGAACACTGGGGTTAGTAGGTAGAGACCAGAGGTGTGCGCACACCCAGGTATGTATTTTTCTTTTTTAACATGGGTACCCAGAATGCAAACTCGGTTTCTGATGTCTGTATGGCGAGGACTTTACCAACCCAGCCCGGCTCTGTGCTGGTTTTTATTTGACTTCACCCAACTCTGAGGGCTGTGAGACCAGTTCCCATGGCAGCCGCTGACAGGCTTAGAGCTTCTAGAACAGTCCTGTCCCCAGGGAGCCATTGCGGTTTGATTTGACTGGAAGTTTCCTGGGAAGTTCCGTTCTGTGAGACGCTAGGGCTCTGACTGACTCACAGCTGACTGTGTGAGCAACTGTAGCTCCAGGGCGCTTCTCTGGACAGTCGCCCACAATGGTTTATCTGTTTAGCATGCAGCTTCCAGAAGAAGCCAGGTTGATGACAGGTTAAACTAGGACTCGAAAGGATGCTGGGCTGTGGCTCAGTGGCAGAGAGCTTGCCTCCCATGCCTGGTGCCCTAGGTTCAAGCCTACTACTGCTAAAAAAGAAAAGTCTCTAAAAAGAAAAGTTGGAGAGACCTCCTTGGAGGGATTCGAAAGCTCCACGATGCTCTGGGGACTCAAGGCCCAGTACACATTACCATATATATCCCTAAAGTCCTGTGGATGCCCTCGCCTTTCCCTCTGGATGGCTGGATGACTGTCCTCAGTGGCTTTAACTGTTTTGTTTTGTTTGTTTGCCAACTTGACACAAGCGAAAGCCATCTGGGAAGATGGAACCACAACTGGAGAAAACAAAAACAAAAACAAAAAATAAACAAAGAAAAAACCCCGCCTCCACCAAATCGGCCTGTGGGGCATTTTCTTGACTGATGATTGATTATGGGAGGGCACAGCCCACTGTGGGCGGTGTCACCCTGAGCAGGTAGTTCCTAGACACTATAAGAAAGCAGGCTGAGCAAGGTATGAGGAGCAAGCCAGTGAGCAGCATTCCTCCATGGTTCCTGCTTCAGCTTCTGCCTCTAGGTTCCTGCCTTGAGTCTCTGCCTCGACTTCCCCTGATAATGAACTGTAACCCGTAAGCTGAAATAACCCTTTCCTCTCCATGTGGCTTTGGGTCACGGTGTTTATCGCAGCAATCGAAAGCAAACCGAGACCAACAGCATGCGTTAACCACTGAGCCATCTCTCCAGCCTTGACTCGTCATATTCCTGAGAGCCACAGCTCAAACTCCAACAGACCCCTACTTCCCCACACAAAAGATTATCTCAGAAAGGTCGTGCACTTAAATGTAAGAGCCCAAACCATAAAGCCTTTAGAAGGAAATGTAGGTGACAGTAACTGTAACCATGGATTAGGTGATGGTTTCTTTGATGTAGCACTTACGATTCAAGTAATAACCGAGAACAAAGTAGACAAATAGGTGCCTTAAACACGAGGTCCCCCCCCCCATCTCACACAACAGGGGATGTTATCGGAATACAAACTCGCTCATAAAATGGGAGGAATCATTTGCAAACACTGGACACAGTGTTGGGTTGTTTGTTCATCTGGATACACGAAGAACAAGCCAGTGATAAAAATCCAAACGCGCCAGCTCAACTCCGACCCCTCAGCTGCGGGAGCGCTTGGTGTTCGGCGAAGAAGCCATTGCCTAACCAGAGGCCACAGCTATTTACACCTGCCTCATTACCAGGATGTTGCAGTTTTAGGTCTGTGATCTCCCCGGAGTTAAATGTTTTATATGCTGTGAGGTGGAGGCCTATTGTGAGGAGAGGGACTTCAATCAGCGTTTCTTCAAAGGCAAACAATGGAGGGAACAGTCTCTGGGAAAATGCAAATCAGAACAGCAGCAGCACTCCCTGCTCACGAGGGAGGCTGTAATAGAAAAACCATAATGACAAGGCTGGAGAGGCAGCTCCGTGGTTAAGAGCGCTTGCTGCTCTTGCAGACGTCCCGGGTTCAGTTCCCAGAACCCACACTGAGGGGTTCATAACCGCCTGTAACTCCAGCTCTAGGGGATCTAAGGCCTCTGCTTTCCTGCACGTGTGCACACACGTGGACTCTCACACGCACATAATTTAAAGAAAAGTTGGTCTTTAACTGTAAATTCTAACAAACGTTGTGAGGAGGGTGTGGCGGGGTTGCGAAACACTTTGAGAGTTCATCTGTCAGTGTCTGAGTCTGTAACCCAGTTACTAGAAGGCCTGGCTACTTCCTTGGAGGTATGGTATCCATTACCTCTCACTCTGAGGAAAAATACCTGACATGGACAGCTTAGGGGAGGAAGGGTCTGGGGTCTTACAGTTAGAAGGGAAACAGTTTACCCTGCAGGGGAGGGCTTGGCCACAGGCAGCTCCTGGGTAGGGTGGGGGTGGGGGCAGCGTGGAGGGAGTACTTGAACTCGTGCCTCCTCACGTCTTAGCGAAACAAGCTGCAGAGAGCAGAAGAGAGTAAGTAGGTCAGGGTTTTAGATGCTCAAGACCCACTCCCTCCAGCAAGGCTTCCCCCTAACGGCCCACAGCTTCTCAAAGCAGTTCTAGCAAACGTGTGAGCCCACGGGGGCTTCTCATACTCTAACCACACCAGATTGTTTGGGTGGGAGCCCGCCAAATATGGCTCCTCCCCCAGAGAGGCTCAAGACCACTCCCACAGGTCATATGCCCAGCTGCATCCCAGAAAACAGACACGTGGTTCTTCAGGTCTCTCGGTCTCTCATCCCAGTCTCCTCTCTGAGGGGCCGGGGAACCACCCGGAACTCTTTACCCATTAAACCTGGGCTTTTCCAATTCGGTCTGATTCGGTTTAATTTGTATTGCTGCGTCAGCGGAGAGGCTTCAGGGTGCAAAGACTTATCACAGGTGAGTGCCGGTAAGCTATGAAAACATACGTCCGCATGAAGCCACACACAGAGCTCAGTAGTTAAAAAGCACTGATCTCACAGGAGACCCGAGTTCAGTTCCCAGCACTCACACCTGGCGGTTGTAACCCCAGCTCCAGAGAATCTGATGCCCTCTTCTGACATCCCCAGGTATGTGTACACACACGTGCACACACGTAGGCACATAAAAAGTATTTTACAAATAAAAAGTCATACAAAGGTGTAAGTCTTAGCATTGTTATAACAGTCCAAAGGAAGACAGCACATAAGTGTCTTATAAATGGGTGGATAGACCACTGTACTCTCTGGAACATCCACGCCATAGAATATTATTCATCCATGAAAAAGAACCATGTGTTTGATACATACTGAAGCACAGCTGGATCTTTAAAACATGCTAGCTGAGGGCTAGTGGGTAAAGGCATCTGTGAGTGGATACATATAATTTTTAATTAAAAAAAACATGCTAATAGAAGCTAGGCACAAAAGTCCACGCATTATGTGAAGACTCACATTATATGAAATATCTGGAACCAGTGAGTCTGCAGAGACAGGACATTAGTGGCTGGCATGGACTGATGGAGACCTGCCAGTAGATGTAGGATTTTGAGGGGAGTGAAGGGTGAGATGTTTTAAAATTGCTTAGTGACAAATGAGGCTATAGGTTTTAATTTTTGTTGTTTTTTTGTTTTGTTTTGTTTTTGTTTTTCAAGAAAGGGTTTCTCTGTGTAGCCCTGGCTGTCCTGGAACTCACTCTGTAGACCAGGCTGTCCTGGAACCCAGAGAGCCACTTGTGGGTTTTAATTTTTTTCCTCCTCCTCCTCTTCCTCCTCCTCCTCTTCCTCTTCCTCCTTCTCCTCTTCTTTCTTCTTCTAGACCAGGCTGGCCTCAAACTCACAGAGATCCACTTGCCTCTGCCTCCCATGTACTGGGATTAAAGGCGTGCGCCACCACCACTCAGCAAGGTGTTTTAATTTCTTAAACATTTATTTATTTTGTGTGCTCTTGCATACTACAGTGTGAATGTGGCTGTCAACGGACAACTTTCAGAGTCGGTTCTCGCCTTCCACCATTTGGGTTCCAGGGATCAAACCTGGGTCGTCAGGCTTGGCAGCAAGCACCTTTTCCCACTGAGCCATCTTGTCAGCCCTGATGCTATGGTTTAAACATGTTCTTCAGGGCTGGAGAGATGGCTCAGAGGTTAAGAGCACTGACTGCTCTTCCAGAGGTCCTGAGTTCAATTCCCAGCATCCACATGGTGGCTCACAACCATCTGTAATGAGATCTGGCGCCCTCTTCTGTGTACATAATAGATAAATAAATCTTTAAAAAAAAAAATAAATAAATAAACATGTTCTTCAAAATCCCCATGTGTGAAGTTTAATCTCCAATGTGGCAGTGAGGGGTGGGGAGGCTTCTAATTACTGGTTACATCATGAGGTTTCCTCCCTCCTCAACCCATTAATTAACCCATTTAACTCCAATTCTCTCCCTCCTCCCTCTCTCCTGCTCCTCTCCTTTCTTGAACAGGGTTGGTCTTGAACTCACAATCCTGCTGCTTCAGCTTCTCACGTTCCGGGACAACACGCTGCTACCCAACACTCAGCTCAGGAGGTGGATCTCTTTGGCTCAGATGCGTTCAGCCTTCTTGTCTCTCGCTTCTCCTCATCTTCCGTCCTCCTCCGTGGACGGCACAGACACAGAGCACCCCCGCCCTGCCGTCCTCTTCCGTGGACAGCACAGACACAGAGCACCCCCGCCCTGCCGTCCTCCTCCGTGGACGGCACAGACACAGAGCACCCCCGCCCTGCCGTCCTCCTCCGTGGACGGCACAGACACAGAGCACCCCCGCCCTGCCGTCCTCCTCCGTGGACGGCACAGACACAGAGCACCCCCGCCCTGCCGTCCCATACTGGCCTCTCTGTCTTGACTTTCTCGGCCTCCAGAGCCAAATAAACCTCTGTTCTTTATAAATTATCCAGGCTTGAGTTTTCTATTGGAGCAGCATTGAAAGAAACCGATAGATGGTTTCATAGTTCTGGGGGTATATTAAAACCCAATGAGTAGGGGGCTTTAACGAAAGGATTTTATGCATTTTAAATTTCTATCTATCTATCTATCTATCTATCTATCTATCTATCTATCTATCCATCCACTATCATGTATTTATCATCTATCTATCCATCATTTAGCTATCTATCTACCTACCTATCATCTACCTATCATGTATCTATCTATCATCTATCTATCCATCATCTACCCATCTATCATCCATCTATCTATCATCTATCTATCTATCCATCTAATCTATCTATCTATCTATCTATCATCTATCTATATGATAGATGGATAAATATGATAGATCTATCTATCTACTACCTACCTATCTATTTATCCATCTATCATCTATCTATCATCTGTCTGTCTATCTATATCATCTACCATCTATCTATCTATCTATCTATCTATATATCTATCTATCTATCATCTATCTGTGTGTGGCACATGAACCCTGTGGCTCTTGTGTGGCCATCACAGGACAACTAGCATCGGTCAGTTCTCTCCTTCGACCGTGTAGGTTTCAGGGATTGATCTCAGGCTCTCAGGCTTGGTGGCAATCATCTTTCCCTGTCCAGCCCTCTTGCCAGCCCAAGAATGGGTTGTACAGGATGGACATTACAAGTCAATAAGGCTCTTATTTCAGCAGGCGGGGGACAAATTGACCCACAGGCACTAGTGTGACAGCTTTCCTGTTGTGTTGTCTGGGACCCCCAGCCCGATGCCGAGTAGAGCAGTGACGTCCGTACTTCATCTCTTTCCCAGCCTGCTACTGCTGCAGTCTTCTTTTCAAATGCACTTTAGGGGCTGGAGCGATGTCTCAGTGGCTGGGAACTCACTGTTCTTCCAAAGGTCCTGAGTTCAGTCCCCAGCACCCACACAGCAGCTCACAACTGTCAGATGCTGTCTTCTGGTGTGCAGATATACATGCAGACTAAGTATGCATATACATAAAATACATAAATAAATACTAAAATAATAAATAAAACAAAATACACTTTATTAGATAATCAGGAGTATTTTTCTTTCCTTCTGACAAAGGCTCTCACTATCCAAGGCCGGCCTCCAACTTGCTAAGAAGTCAAAGATGATTTTATTTTAAATATAAAAGATGAAGGGGGTGGTGGCACACTCCTGTGATCCCAGCACTTGGCAGGTGGAGGCCAGATGATCATGAGTTCAAGGTCATCCTCAGCTACTTAGTGAGTTTGAGGCCAACCCGGGCTACATGAGACCCTGTTTCAAAACCAAACCAGACCTCGTGGCTTTTGCCTATAATCCCAGCTCTTTGAAGGTGAGGCAGGGGGATTAAGAGATCAAAACTAGTCTGGGCTGCACTGGACCTTGATTCAACAGAACAAAAGGAAAGAAAACCCAACAGCCAAAAAGAGACTTAAGTTTTTGGCACATGTCTGTACGCCCATGTATACGTGGGGGACCACATGACCTCAGGTGACTCTCTTGGCTGCTCTCCAACTTGGGGGTCTCCTGCTAAACCCAGAGTTTGTTTAGCTAGCCAGCATCCTCCCAGATTCCCTGTCTCTGCCTCCCACATGCTGGGGTCACAGGCAGGCCGCCACACCTACCCAGCATTTTCCTTGAGTGCTGGGATTTGAACTCAGGTCTTCACACTTGTGTAGCAAGTGCTGAACCCGATGAACCACCTCCTTAGTGTTAGATATTTAATTCCATGTGTTAAGTTCTATCTTAACTGGGCTCTTGCAGAGCACCTGAGTTTGGCTCCCAGCTCTCCCTCACACCGGCCTGCCACTCCAGCTCCAGGGGACCTGACGCCCTCTTCTGGCCTCCATGGGTACCTGCACTCACATATCAACAAACACTTTTTCTATCTTAACCTTTGATATTTTTCTACTCCTTATTGATTTGTTTGTTTATTTATTGTTTTTCTTTTTCTTTGAGACAGGGTCATCATTAGCCTAGGTTGACCTCCAACTGTCACCCTCCCTGTCTGGCCCCCTGGGTGTTGGGATGGCAGGCAGGGGCCACCATAACAGGCTTCAACTGCTGTTATGATGAAAACATCTCTACTTACCCTAAGATCAGGTCTTTTCCTGGTATTTGTTTGTTGTGGCTGAAACAGGGTCCCATGCTCCTTAGGCTGGCTTCAAACTCACTATGTAAGCAAAAGTGACTTTAAACTTCTAAACCCCCACCCCCTTTCCTTCCCCAGTGCTGGGATCACAGGTGTGTGCTACAGCACATGGTGTGTGCGGTGCTGAGGATGGAACCCGGGGCTCTGTACATCCTAAGGAAAGACTCTGCCACCTGAGCTACATCCCTGGCCCTGGGTTCATTTTTAATGAATTTCCCCTTGTATATTTAATTCTTTAAATCTTTGGAAGTTGATATTGATAGACGGTGTGAAGGAAAGAGCTAATTTTATCTCCTTCCAAATAGCTAACCAAATGTCCCGGCATCACTTCTGGAATATTCTAGCCCGTTCCCTGTAGATCTGCAGAAGCCACTTCAGGAAACGGAGACCAGTGGTCACCATAGCAACTGGGGATGCATTCAAAGCCTCCCTGCTTATGAAGTAAAGGGCCGAGTTCAGCATGGTCTTAACGCCCATCTTACCTGATAAAGATACACTTTTTGGTCTTGTCTTTTTTAAAAAAATTCTCACGGGGAGAGTGGGGATGGCTTAGTGAGGCATGGGAGTTGAAAGGACCAGGCAGACACCATAACAGGCTGTCAGTCTTCTCTCAGAGATCAGGCCTCAATTTCAGTTTCCTGAGACTTGAGCAAGCAGTTTCTGGGAGGGCCATGAACAAAAGACAAAATAGTCCTTGCAGTAGCTCCCTTTCTGCACGTACACTGACCGTTCAAGGTTCAGCCAGTTGTTTACCGTCTGGGACCCCTGGGGACCCCTCACCAACTTAGAGCTATGTGCATGAGTCAAGAACAGAACCTGGGCCACTGAGTCAGCCCTCATAGCCAGTACGTGCTAGGCCAGCCAGCCTCCAAGGCAGCTCAAGGACAAAGCCTGGGACTTGTTCAGGCCTGCCCCTAAATGGATAACTGCAACCCCCAACTAACCCTAGCCAATTAAAAGATACTAACATGATTGCCACTCACATAAACCAATCATGACTCTTTTCTTATGTAGTCTGTAGACCCCAGCCCCTCCCTTGCTTTAAAAACCCTGCCCCATTGCTGTTCAGGGTCTCTCCTGCTCTGCTGCTGCATCAGATGGACGGAGAGTCCCGAATTAACTCATAACAATACAAAGACTCTTTGCTTTTGCATTGTATTCAGTCTCTTGGTGGTCTTTGGGGACTCTGGGTACAACAATAGTGTGTACTTGTAATTCTATGCTGGAGAGGCAGAGACAGGAGGATCTGGGTGGCCAGTTAGTTAGTTGAATTTGCCTGCCCCCATGCCACTGAGAGACTCTGACTCAAAAAAAATAAGGTGGAGGGTGCCTGAGAAATGATACTCAAGGTTGTCCTCTGGTCTCTACATGCCACACATGCACGTGCGTGCATACACACACACACACACACACACACACACACACACACACACACACACACAAATCAATGAACAAAATGTAATAAAAATGAGGCCTTAGTAGAAATAGGGCTTCTCCTGGCCCAGCAACAGTCCAGCCAGACTGAGTACCCCTTCGCTTCCAGGGAGCATGGCTTCTGCCTCTACAGACAACAAAACCCTTCCTCCCACACTGAGATTTCTGGCTTAGGTCCATGAATCCACTGACTTTATGTCCCTTTTGGTGTCCAGGCCTTGTGGAGAGAGAGGAATCCAGCCTGACCTTGTCAGACACAGAAGCAAGAGCAGTCCATGGACTGCACATGTGTGTCCCCTGAATTCACATATGAAAGCCTGTGATGGCTAACGTGTCAGCTTGACGGAATCTAGAATCACCAGTTTCTAGACTGGGCAAAATGAGGAGGGTGTGGTGGTACCATCCCAGGGGCCAGGGGCCTGGATTGAAGAAGAAAAAAAAAAGTGAGCTGAGCACCAGCATCATCTCTTTTTGCTTCCTGACTGTGGATGTCATGTGACCAGCCGCCTCACGCTCCTGCTGCCATCCATGCCTTTGCATGGACCATTCCCTCTCACTGTGTTCTAAAATAAACCCTCTTATCCTTTTTTTTTAAAAAAAAGATTTATTTATTTATTATGTATACAGTGTTCTGCCTGCACAAATGCCCACACTGTAGGTCAGAAGAGGGCACCAGATCTCATTACAGATGGTTGTGAGCCACCATGTGGTTGCTGGGAATTGAACTCAGGACCTCTGGAAGAGCCAGTGCTCTTAACCTCTGAGTCATCTCTCCAGCCCCCCTCTTATCCTTAAGACACTTTCATCAGGTATTGTCAAGACAATGAGGACAGTAACGTACAAAGCCTGACTTCTGCATGACAGACAGATATTTGGAGGAAGGAGAATGGAGGAAAATGAAAAGGAGAAAAGACGAGGAGGGTTTTGGGGAGGCGATGTGGTCCTGAGGAGGGAGCCCTTGGGAATGGGGTTCGTGTCTTTCTTAGAACAGACATGCATTGTGTGGTAATTTCTTCCCATGAATTGAAACATTCCATCATAGAGGGTGATCTTAAGACGCAGGAAGTAAGCAACTCATAAGTCTCAGGAAGTCCCTGAAATTTATCAGCTTCATAAACACCACCCCTGCCCCTGAGGTTCTATAAGGAGAAAGGACGGCTGAGAAGGGGAGACTCTCCAACCTGTCACTCTGTCTGTAAGTCATACAGACAGCTCCAATGTCACCCGTCACCCAGGGTGGGTGATGCAGCTACCTCTGAGTCATCCGTGTTCCTGTCCTTGGCTCACTAAGTTGGACTTTGGTGGCATCACTACTTTGGTCTGTCCTCAGTCAGTCCCCATCTGGAGTGGGTAGATATCACTCACCCCAGGAAACGTGCCACCTATGAGAAGATGCAGCAAGGAGGGAGCCATCGAGGAACCAGGAAGAAAGTCCTCAGCACAGTCATTCTGACCGCTAGTAACTTGATCCTGGGTTTTCCGTCTCCTAGAACTGTGAGGCCTATCTGTCCAGTCCTTGTGGTCCGTGGTCTATTTGTCACTGCAGCTCGAGATGCTTCTTGGGGGCCATCCTGGGAGCCCCGCTAAGAAAGACTTTATCAGGCGTTAGCGAATGCTTTTGCTACAACGCACCCACCCCTCGCCTGGCCCACAGGTAATCAGAAGCCTGGGGAAAGCCTGGCATCTCTGCCTTCATTCCGCATCCGCTCCTTGTCTTTGGGTCAGCTACGGTCTGGATTTCTCTGCCTGTTTCTGTGATGAAACAGAAGAAGCCCTTAAGGGAAAAGGGCTTCTTTTAGCTCATAGCTCCAGGTACAGTCGTTCTGACGCAGAAGTCGAGGGGACAGGAGCTGGAGGCAGCTGTTCGTGTTACGTCCGTGAACAGGAAGCAGAGAAGAGACACTGTTCCTGCTCAGCTCCCTTTCTCCATTCACAGCCAGGGAATGGTGCCGCCCACAGTGAGCAGGTCTTCCCCTATCAACTATCACTGTCCTGAGGTAACGCTCCACAGGCATGCCCCTGTGGGGAATGGTGGGGGGAGGGGCTCTCCCAGCTGATTCTGGTCAAGTTGGTAGTTAACACTAAACAGCATAGCTAATCATCTCTGCACGTGGGCCTGTCAATCACGCAAGGAGTGTCTTTCTAAAAACGGTGATACCTCACCCGACTCACTGGCTTCAAGGCTGACGGTCCAGGGGTGAGATTCACTGAAACCCCCTGGTGTCAGCATCCACACGGTCCCACACCACAGCCCTACAGCTTGCCTCTAAGCCAACAGTCACCTTGGACTCCAGGAACAGCCGAGCCCCACAGACATCCCATGATGAGATCACTCCCAAACAGGAGCGATCATGCTTTGGGGAGCAGCTCGTCCCCTCAAGCAATATGGATTGCATCGGGTCACCCTGCAGAACCAGAGCTGAGCTGATGATCAACCCAACCCCACCTGCATCAGGACTGCTTAATTACACACGCCTCTGTCCTCTGCTCCAGCTCTCCCTCCATCTAAACCTAAGTCTCGTGTCAGAGCCCTGAATACAGACCGTGTGTGTGTGTGTGTGTGTGTGTGTGTGTGTGTGTGTGTGTGTGTGTGTGTGTGACTAAACCCCTTTATCTGTCCCTCTTCTCAATATGAGTACATCGCTGAAATCTCCCTTTTCTACATTTTACCATTTGTCATCTCTTTAATTAGAGAATTGGGAACAAGTGACCCATCCGTTGGTCGGCTCTCACAGCTGGAGATTTTGCCCCCAACTCCTGTAACAAGATGTCAGCAACCAGTTGAGTGGCAGGCGACTGCTAAGCGGCCAGTCACAGGGGTTGGACAAGTGAGAGGTCCTGGGAGGAAGAAGTTAGCAGTCAGCAGAGGCTGTGCGGCTGGGGACAGAATGAAAGAAGGTAACAGAGGAGGAACACGCCGCATGTGTGGCCCAGAGGGACCAGCATCCTGCCTCTGTGACACTCCTGTTCCTGTCCCGAGGGTCCTCTTAGGTCCTGGCGTCTTACAGAAGTCCCTACAATCCTATCTTCTTGATCCCTTCCAAACATCTCCTTGTTCCCTGTCTTGTGACAACAGTCTTTGCGCCTGGTCTACTGAGCAAGTTCCAGGACAGGCTCCAAAGCTACACAGAGAAACCCTGTCTCAAAAAAAGAAAAAAAAAAAAATTGAGGTACTTGGTAAGCCATATAGAAGATGACCACACTGTCGGTGCCTTGTTTGTTCAGGAGCAGTGACCAGTTAATCAACCCCAGGTCCCCGGCATCCTGGAGGAGACCCCCGTGACCCTCCTTCAGTGCTGAGGATGCTGGGCACACCGTTGTCACTCAGCTGGAGAGGGAGGGCTCGCGTGTCCCCGCTGTCTACCTCAGCACACACGACAGGCTCCTCAGCTTCCCCCGCCAGCCCGCGCCTGGAAAGGTATTTAGTTTGCCTTTTACAATGTGTTTGTATGTGCACATGTGTGTGGCTAACTGCAGAGGCCAGAAGAGGGCATTCGATACCCTGGAGCTGGAGTTTCAAATGGTTATGGGCGGTCCAACATGGGTGCCACACATGGACCTTGGATCCTCTTGCAAGAACGGGAAGCCTTCTTAACCGCTGAGCCATCCCTCCAGCCCCGTCTTAAAATACAGATGCATTTATTCATTTGTGCATAGGGGTGCACATGCTGAGGTCAGAGGACAACTTGCAGGAGTCAGTTCTCTCCTGCCATGTGGGTCCTGGGGATTGTACTCAAGTCATCAGGATTGACGGTAAGCGCTTATACTACCAAGCCACCTCACCGACTCCAAGCAGCCACTTCGGAGGGGTACCTTCCTTCCCTATTCGAGCTGCTTTCTTGTGTTCCTCTGCCTCAGAAACCTTAAAGTCACCCCGAAGCCGGCCACAGTCGTTCATCAGTTCTCTGGCATGAATTAGCCGGGTGCAGTCCAGCCTCCCCCACAGCTGCCAAGTCACAGAAGGGCCAGAGTGGGGAGAGCACCTTTATTTGAAATAACATCACAGGTCTCAGATCACATCTTGGTAGAGACAGAGAATAGCCCAGGAATAGCCAACGGGGTCCAGGGGGACAAGGTTACAACCTTGCATCAGCACCAAGAGCTTTAGGGATGCTTGCTACTGCCAAGCGGGGAGACATACACGAGGGTGGTACCAGCCCTTTCTGCTCTCTGAGTGTAAGGGTTGTGGCCGGGAGAAGAGCACCAGGGTAGGTGGGTCATAAGAGGCCAAGCACCAGTCAGAGAGGCCTTCAGAGCTGTGCACCAGCTCTGCTGTGGAACCTGCCAGGACCCCAGCCCCAAGGTGTGGGGGCATGGCCTCTAGCAAGCCTAGGACATGGGTAGTTTGATTCTCCGTTGAGGGGACACGGACTTCCATTGTTCCACCAAAGCAGAAGGCTCTAGAGATGTCCATAAAAGACTCAGGGTGACAGAGGCTGTAGGTCCTCTCCTGGATGGACGGTCCCATCAAATGCTCCCTCCTTCTCCATGGGGGAAGACAAGTGGGGGCCAGTGGGCTCAGCAAGACTGGGAGACCATAGGGAGCTTTGCTTTCTGCTCATCTCATCCCCAAAGACCCTACTTCCTGGTCCCCAAGTCCACTCTGGAAGCTGTCTCCCTGTCCCCAGCCCTAGGAAATGACCAGAGGAAGCAAGGCAGGTCCAAAGCCCTGTAGTGCCCCTACATCTTCTCAGGCAGCCCTGCCTCCCAGCAGCCCAGCTGCCTCAGGAGTCCTCTGGGCTACACACCTCATAAAGAGGAGAAACTAGCAAGAGTTGTATGTCACGGCTTCAGCAACATGGGTTAAAATACCATATCGCACCCCCCACCCTGCCCCCACTGATATCCAAGATCTGGGTCATGTGTACTCTCCACACCTCGGTCCCCAGGCTGAGTGGGGATCACAGACCTACCTTTTAAGGGTTAAATGAGACAATATAGGGAAATCACCCTAGCTGGTCCTGGCCCCTGATGGAGCAGGGGCTCAGCCATTGAGAACTCTGGTTATTCTCCTACCTGCCATCCAGCCCACCCAGACCCGGTCTCCAGCCGGGAGTGGGAGGTGGGGGACAGGGGCAAAAGAAGGGCTCTGTCGGGGTGCTAGTCTGCACTGGGCTTTGCCCCTTGGAGGCACCATCTGTCCCCCAGGACCCCAGGCTCCCAATGTCTTTCACGATCGTCCCTGCCCGATGCCCAGTCCCGCACGGGGCGTCTTCAGGATGCAGCAGTGGTTGAGCCCCAGGGCTGGGCTTGTTCTTACTTCCCATCGCCAGCCTGGTCTGCGCTCCTCTGTGCAGGGTCCGGGCCCAGCAGGGCAGCCAGGATGCCATCAGGTTGAGGACCTCCCCGCTTCATCTTGAGGTTGGCTCTGAGGGCCGCGTCCTGCCCAGAGCCTCCCTCAGGGGAGGCCAGGGGATCTGGAAGGAGGGCAGAAGGGTTGCTCAAGACAGCCTCAGTGTACCCAGTGGCTGCTGCTACCAGAGTCTGGGTGTGTCCAGTGTGAGGAGGCAAGCAGGCTCTGTCTCGCATTCATTCACTCATTTGCTAATGCACTCACTTATTCATTCAGCAGCACACACATTCATTCACCTACTAATTTGCTTACCCATTCACTCATACAGTTCCCCATTCAGTTTTCTCTGTTCATTCATCTTTTCCATTCATTCACCCATGGAGTCATGCCACCATTCATTCATTTTCCCATTCATCCATTTTCCCATTCTTTCATTTGTGCATTCTTTCATCCACCTACTCATTCCCCTGTTCATTCCTCCCCTTCTTCATCCATTCACCTCCTTACCCCTCCTCCCATTTATTCTTCCACCAAGTCACCCTCCATTTGTTCGTTCCTCCGTTCACTACTTATCTATGCACCTGCCCACTCATTCTTTAACCCATACCAAGAGGCATGAGATCCAGACTCTGCAGAGGCACCAGCCACCCCCAGCTTCTGCAAGGAGTCCCCAGTGTATCAGGAAGACACAGGGGAAACTCCATGGGGACAAGGACGATAAGGACAAAGAGGAGGGCTCAGGATAGCTTAACCAAGGAGCACATTCTGATGTGGGCAGCAGGTAGAGGGACTGGCCTGAGCAAGACATAGAGGTGGGAGGCAGCCTGGCTTGTCCGGGTGTGGCTGGTCATCTCCTGTGAAGCCAGGGAGGGGGGCTTTGACATTGAATGTCCTTGAGCAGATGAGGGACAGATTCAGAGGGGTTTAGTGCAGGCCATCAGACAATAACATGGTGGAGTCCCTGAAGCAGGGGACCACACAGCTTTGGCAGCCCCCACGAGGGCAGTAGGTCATGGGAAAGTGGGAGGCCTGGTCGCTACTCACCGTGGACCCCAATCATGTGTTCCAGGATGAGGACCCTCTCTGCCAGGATCTTCAGGGCCTCTCGAAGCTGCTGCACACCCTCACCCTGGTGCGGATGAAAAGCCAAGTTCAGGGTCTCAGTCAGGCTGGGGTGAGGCCAGGCACAGAGGCTATGCAGACACAGTGGACATCCCTCACAGCCCTGCCTCTTTGGCAATGTCCACACCACTACAGACAGACATCAGAGCCAAGCACAGGCTGTGTACCAGGCCGGTGCTCCCAACAGGGCTCACCAACAAGCAGCTCAAAACCCAGTCAGTCAGCATCCCTGTAGTTACACAGCATGGACCGTGCTGACCGGGGCTTCAGCCCTAGACCTGATGGGCTCAAGCCTAAGTTTTTCTCCTGCCGTGGTTTCCTAAGGGCTCCTTCCCAGCATGCCCTATGATGATTTTGTTTATTTGTCAATTGATGCAAGATAGAGTTATCTGGAAAGAGTAACTTCAATTGAGACAATGCCCCCATCAGATTGGCTTGTAGGCCAGTTCATGGGGCATTTTCTTGATTAATGATTGATGTGGAAGGGCAGAGCCCACTGTGGGTGGTGCCATCCCCTAGGCAGGTGGACCTGGATTGTTTCAGAAAGCCAGTAAGCAGCATTCCTCCATAGTTTCTGCTTCAGTTTCTGCCTCTAGGTTCCTGCCTTGAGTCTCTGCCTCGACTTCCCCTGATAATGAACTGTAACCCGCAAGCTGAAATAACCCTTCCCTCTCCATGTGGCTTTGGGTCACGGTGTTTATCGCAGCAATCGAAAGCAAACTGAAACGAACAGCATGCGTTAACCACTGAGCCATCTCTCCAGCCCTGACTTGTCATATTCCTGAGAGACACAGCTCAAACTCCAACAGACCGCTACTTCCCCACACAAAAGATTATCTCAGAAAGGTCGTGCACTTAAATGTAAGAGCCCAAACCATAAAGCCTTTAGAAGGAAATGTAGGTGACAGTAATTTTAACCATGGATTAGGTGATGGTTTCTTTGATGTAGCACTTAAAATACAAACAATGACTGAGAATAAAGACAAATCGAGTGCCTTAGATGAGGTTTTTTTTTTTTCCACAACGAGGGATACTATTAGAATGAAAACTTACTCATAAAATGGAAGAAAACCGTTGCAAATATTGGGCACAGTACTGGATTGTTTCTAACCTGGAATATACGAAGAGCTCTTGCAAGCTTTGGCTTCCCCGATGACGGACTGCACCCTGAAATCCAAATGAACCCTTTCCTCCCCAAGTCGCTTGGGTCACAGTATTTATCACAGCAATAGAACTAACTCTGACTAGGACACCCACCTTCCAGAAAACACCAAGAGGCCAGAGCGCTCAACTCAGGGCCTGCAGGCAGAGAAAGCGATCCGTAACTGCCTGGACCGTCCACCTGAGAGCGTTGG
Organism: Peromyscus californicus insignis; assembly: GCF_007827085.1. NCBI lineage: Eukaryota > Metazoa > Chordata > Mammalia > Rodentia > Cricetidae > Peromyscus > Peromyscus californicus. The sequence continues at coordinate 27,134,425 of NW_026294540.1, forward strand.
CCAAGTCAGCTTTGTGGACTAGGCTGAGCCAAGCCAGAAAAAGGCTCAAGATGGCCAAACCTCCCCAGAGTGCTGGTAGGAGCTAGTGCCAGGCACATTTCCAGAACCTTCCTTCCGTGCGGCTCCGTGTGAGGAGACACCTGACTGCACCAAGGTGAGCTGCTGACCGTTGAGAAGATGGACACCAAGGCAAAGGCAAGCCAGGTGGCCAAGGGACAAGGCTGTCACCCCTGAGCTGGAGTCAGGGCGGATGTGTGTCTCTGCCTGTGGAACATGGTGGATCTGCTATTCCGCTCAGAGTCAAGGGGAGTCAAAGAGGGTCCACTAGGTGGTAAGAGTGAAGTCCCCAGTAGGAGAGAAAAGGCAGCTGTGTGCAGGGTCCGTGCCTCCCAGCTGGGGAAGGGGCTGTGGGTGGGGAGCGGGGTCTTCAGAGTCTCTGTCAGAGACCTTGACAAGCTGTCCCCTTCCCCTCCCTCCGCTCTCTCCTCTCTTCTCTCTTCCCCTTTCTTCCCTTCTCTTTTCCTTTTCCTTCCTTTTCTCCCTGCCCTTCCCCTCACCTCTCTCCCTCTCCTCTTCCCCCTTCTCCTGTCTTTCTATCTTTTCCTCTCTCATCTGATTTCCTTTTTCCTTCCCTTCCTTAGGTGCTTTGTTTTGTTCTTGTTTTTTAGACAGGGTTTCATTATGTAGCCCAGGCTAGCCTTGAACCTGTGCTCTTTCTGTCTCAGCCTCCTGAGCACCAGGATCTTCCTTTCCTTAAGTACAGCAAGAATCTTCCAAAGCTCCTCCCCCTCCCCCGTGCCCTGGCACAGCCTCACTCCTGCAGCCCAGGCCTCCTCCACCCCTGCTCCCAGCTCACTCTCCTCACACACACACACAGGAAGCCCCCAATGGTCATTTCCATTCCCAGCCTGTTTTTGTTGTCATTTGTTTTTTGATCCCCACCCCACCTCACCCTACCCTACCCCCACCTCCCATGTCTCAGGTCCCCCATGCTGGCTGAGGACAACATTGAACTTCATGCATGCTGGGCAAGTACTCTCCCAATGGAGCCACACTCCCAGCCCTGCTTTTACAGCCTCCCCTGAGGACCCCAACACCCCGGTTCCTTTTCCTCAACCTCCAAGCTCTGCTCGTCCCAGTCTCTTCTTGTTCCCATCCTCCCTCATCAGGATTTGAAGTGAAGCCCCTTCCTCCACCTGTTGTGCCTCACATCCACCAGCCCAGTACTCCTAGTTGGTGTGGTGGCTGCTCTTTGCAACTTGACGCTTAATAAGGGTCAGTGTCTTCTCCATAGGGTTGTGGTTTCCTACCAGCCACTCCTGAGAATACTCCTCCCATCCCAGCTCCCAGGGTCAGTGTCCCCAGTTGTGGCATGCCCACAGTTACAAGAGTATTCACACTGTCACCTCCTTGAGCTGAGAACTACCCGAGGACAAAGAGGGACTCTATCCTCAGCAGCCAGAACCCATCTCAGGGCTGGCCTTGGGGTCCCCAGCTTTCACCTCTAGTACATGATGTTGTGGAATAATCCTTTTGTACACTATGAAGATGTGCTGCTCTCCTTGGTTTAATAAAGAGCCAACTGGCCAATAGCTAGGCAGGGAGAGGTTAGGTGGGAGAGAAGACGGAGAGAACGCAGGGATGAAGAAGAGTGGACTTGCAAGGAGACGCGGGGAGAAGAAAGAAGAACACATCGTGCTGAAAAAAGGTGCCGCCACGTGGTGGAGCATAGATAAAAAATATGAGTTAGTTTAAGTTGTAAGAGCTAGTTAGTAACAAGCCTAAGCTATTGACCAAGCATTTATAATTAATAATAAGTCTCTGTGTGGTTATTTGGGAGCTGGCTGGTGGGACACTCTAACATACATAGTTACCTCTGCAGTGGTGGTTTTGTCCTCTTCTCCTTCCTTCACACTGGACTCACCCTAGGAAGCAAGTCTCATGGTCAAGATATTGGGTGCAATGCAAGGGCACCTCTCCACCCATGGGGACATGCAGAGACTGAAGATAGATGGTCTGGGGTGAGACAAGGGAGAGCGAGGCGTACACCAGGACATCACTTGTGCAGCCCATTATAGAGAGGTGTGTAGGATCACCTTAAGAACTGCTTCTGAAATGGGGTACTCAGGCTTGGAACCTGGGGAACTCATGTGTCAGCTCTTGTGAGTGTTCATTAAATTGCCTTCATCTCTGGGCTCTGTTTCTCTGTCTCTAAAATGGGGCCAGTAAGGCTAGCCACATAGCATATCATATACATGGCCAATGACTGCTTTGTGACTTCTAGAGGGTTGCTTAATCTCTCTGTGCCTCCATCACTCACCTCTAAAAGGTGATTAATAATAATAATACCTATCTCGTTGCTATGAAGGGGATGGAGTAGATTAATACTGAGCAGGAGCTTAAGCTAGCCTGGGTTCTAGAAGTGTTGTCAAAGCTGTTGCTGCCATTTTTCACTAGACAGAGGCACAGGAGGAGGCAATCTTTGGAGGCTGAAACTCCTGAGTTCAAAATTCCAGCTCTACTATTGTGTAGCTGTGAGATTTTGGGGAAAATTATTTAATCTCTCTGAGCCTCAGCTGCCAGTTCCAATTAATCAGTATAATAAAGCATAGTCTGGATAGGTGATAGTGAGACTTAAACACATGATGAAGGCTATGCCCCACTGTATCAGCACAGTAGGTATTCAGAAGAGATCCATCCTCCACCTCCTGATGCTGATATGAGGCTTGAACATGAAGTATCAGCTTCTTTGGTCTTGGAGACTGGAGCTGAAACCTATAAATTCTTGTGCCTGAAAAGGGCCATGGAAGCCAGCTGTCTGAGCACCAGATTCTAGGAGGTCCAAAGAACCAAAGACACCTTCCTGGTCATACAAATTAGTAATCTATAGCCCTAGGCTACAAAGTATTAATATAAAATCCTAGACAACTTGGTATATTAACCCAGGTAAGCTGTGAGTAGACCTTCCCAGGACAAGCCTCAACTTGAGACTGTACCTGGTTCCTGCCCTCCAATCCCTCTCCTAGTTGGAATAGACAAGCCTATGTTTGGGGACACTATAGGACTGCACACAGACATGGCTCCCAATTTCCCAGTGCCCAGCCCACTGGCTCAGCTCATACTTACAGATGGCCTTGCCACAACCTGCTCATCCACCAGTCCCTGGAAAAGAAAAAGGGCAGTGGAGCTCTCCTGCCTTTGATGTTTTCTGCCTCTGGCTCCACCTGTGCTGGGTCTCAGTAAAAGAGGAAGCTGGAAGTTCAAACTTGGAACCTGACTGGGTCTGTAACTCCACCCATAGCAGAAGTCTGACACTGAGCCTTGGGCAAGCCTTTGGTCTAATCTCTTGTACAGTGAAGCAATTCCAAGCATGGGTATCATGCAGAGGGGAGAAACAGGTGACTTTGCACTTGGGCAGAAATACCTACAAGTGACTGAGGCAGGAGGATGGTCTTATAAGTGCCAATCCAGAGTTTATATGTGCTGAACCCAGGGCTTACATATGCAGCTATTTCCAGCTGCTCACAAAGCACTTCTTAACCTTTTACCAAGTGGGGACCCTAGCTCCCACCCTCACACAGTGAACCAGAGGGACCTTCTAGAAATGCAAACAATAGCATGAGAAATTACTCCCAACTCACTCAGTTCCATCTATATGACAGAAACCTTCACAGAGGTCCACAATAATACCCAGACACCTCACCTAGTCTCACATCCCATTATCCTTTCACTCTCAGCCTTGTCGCCAGATCAGGGCAGCAGCACTTGTACTCCCGCTCTCTAAACTGATGGACCACATGGCTGGAGAGGCAGAGCAACCCTAGAGTTTGGGACTGCCCAGTCAGGCTTAGGACCTTACTCCTTCTCCAATAGGTGATCCCCAGGGAAGAAACAAGGGTTCAGGCATCGCTGGGTGACCTGATGAGAATGTCTATGTGGCTTCCAGCAACATCTAAGCTCTCTGGGACTCAGCTCATCAAAAAGATGGGAGTGGTACCACACTGGAACATTTACACCCCAGACTATCCCTATACTACCCTAGAAATGGCTGAGTCCTTACCTGGGATCCAGGTGCTCCTGGAGGTCCTGGGGGGCCATGTGGTCCTGGGGGACCTGTGGGTAGAGTCATTGATGAACACTTGAGGCCAGGAAAAGCTCACTGCTCCCCATCAGATCTGAACAGGGACATTCCCAGCATCCTGAGCTTGCCCTGGGCCTTCCCCCACTGGTAGCAAACGAAAGTTTGATGAATGAATATCAGAGAAGATCCAGATTCTCAAGACTCCCCCACCCTTCAGATCTCAGAGGCCCACCTTCATCTACCCATCTCCTTCCCATTTCTAAACTACATGGTCACCCCAATTCTGAGACCTGAAGACAGAGCAGGGAGCTAATCCACAATGTCCCAGCCCAGCCTGTCAGTCTCCTGCCAATTTGGAAACCTAGAACCAGCCCCTCTGACATCCCCCCAACCATTTTGCCTTGGTTACCATGAGCACCCACCATGCCCATCCAAACCACACATTTAGAAGCACTCTGCTGGGATCTCTGATGGCCCCCACTCTGGATAGACTTGATTGATAACTTGACAGTCTAGCGTCATCTGAGAGGAGATGCCCAAGTTGAAGGATTGCCCAAATTAGAATAGTGTGTGGGCATGTCTAGGAGGCTGTCTTGATCGTAGTTAACAGGAGAGCCAGGCCCACTGTGGGCAGCACCACCCCCTAGGCAGGTGGTCCTGGCTGGACAAGCTTGAGTCTGTGAGTGAACTGGCGTTGCAGCTTCAGGTCCCCGCCCTGACTTCCCTCAATGGCAGACTGTGACCCATAAGCTGAAACAAACCTTGTCCTCTCCTAAGCTGCTTTTGGCCATGGTGTTGGTCACAGCAACTGGATAGAAACGGCAACACCCCAAGTCTCCAGTCAGGCCCTCTTCGCCCTCACCCCATGGATACCCTTCTGGAAAGTTCCACCGTTGTTGTTTCTTCCCATCAATTGAGCAAACTCCCTATTATTCGTTCCTGGTTCTCTTAGGCAGCGCTGGCTAAGAAGAGCCTACAGGACCTTCTCCCCTTCATTATCCTCATATCTCTTTGGTGCGGGCCAGTCCCTGCTCATGGCCATCACGGGTTCCACGCCTGTTTCCCCCAACAGCCCAGGGAATGTCCAGAGGACCAGACTTTCAGTCCTCTTCCCTGCACAGACTTAACACGTCCCAAGACTCAGGGAACCCTCATCAGAGTGTGCCAATGTGGCCACTCTTAGGAGTAGCCATCCCAGGCTGCAGTCCAGTTATAAAACAAACACCACCCCTGCATCCCAAGCATGCCAGAGGTGTGGCATGGCACCTGGAAGTCCTCAGTACCCCACAAATCTGCTGCCTCATCTCTCTCAAATACAGCCTTCTGTATGAACCCCATTCATCTCCTTTTCAAATCTGTCTCTCACCATTGCTTTCTTCCATTCTACAGAAGCATGGGGAGGGAACTCAGATCCTTGTGCACTCAGCCCCTGTCCCCAGAACAGAGGTAAGCAGCGAGGCAGCGGTCACCTGCATTGTGTCAGCTCGCTTATGGAATCCGTGGAGCATGACCTGTGAGCCTCTGTGTACACAGAGGGCCTAGGAGGGATGGGAAATCCCCAGTCTCTCTCCTCCCATAGGGATCTTGTTTTTGCTGCCCACTGTACATCTGCAACACACCCCACGCCAAGGTCCTCAGCTCCCTCTGCTGCCCTAGTCTGCCCCTCGTCTGGGCTTGTACGGACCCTGGTGCACCTCACACTGTGGTTCACACAAAGACAACCGGGGACCACTTCATTCAGACATCTGTTCTAGTTGACTCGTTCAGGGCAGATGTGTCCAGTTGTCTCAGGGTGGGGGGCCTCAGGTCCAACTGGAAACCATAGACTGCCCAACTGGCCTTCAGTTTCCCCAGGACCCCTGGGCTTAGGGCTAAGGGTGAAACTAGGCTGAGTGCTTGACTGGGTTGGTTCCTAGCACTGCATAAACCAGGCATGCTGGGGGCACTTCTGCAACCCCAGAACTTGGGAGCTGGAGGCAGGAGGACCAGAAGTCGAAGGGTTATCCTTGGCTATAAGAGTAAATGGGAGGCCGGCCTGGGCTACATGCTACTCTGTGTCAATAAATGAATGAATGAATAAATAAATCAATAAATGAATAAATAAAGTAGGAAAAAAGACCTTTGTGCTCCAGATAAGCCCAAGAAGGAATCTTCAGTCTACTCACCAGGGGGACCAGGGGGACCTCGGGGACCTGGGACCCCAGTCAGCACCGTGTCAACAACAGCAGGGTTCAGCTGGGTGTCTCCATCTGCAGAGACAGTCACGTGATCAATAATCAGTTGGGATAGAGGTGGCCAATCTGGAGGCTGAGTCTGAGGAACCAGGGGGCTCCCCAGAGCTGAGTGCAGCACCCTCACCCTGTGTGCGAATGGACACTCTGCACTTCCTGCTCAGAAGTAGTCAGGGTAAGGGGTGGAGAGGTGGATCAGTGGTTAGAGCACCTGCCACACAAGCTTGAAGATCTGAGTTGGAACCCCCAGCACCCACATACCACAGCTGAGAGTGCTAGCATCTCCCTGCAATGCCTACGCTGGGGCCTGGGAGCACCAGGCTTGCTGGTCACCAGTCGGCACACCCCAGGCTAGTAGGAGACCCTGTCTCAAATAATGAAAAGCAGCGGTGGAAGACACTCGATGTCAGCCTTTAGCCTTTACACACACAGGCACACACCTGCACACACACACACACACACACACACACACACACAGGCACACACCTGCACGCGCACACACACACAGGCACACACCTGCACACACACACACACGCACATGCACACACGCACACACACGCACACACACACACACGCACGCACACACACACGCACATGCACACACACGCACACACCTGCACGCGCGCACACACACACGCACACGCACACACACACACACACGCACACACACACACAGAGGCACCCACCTGCACACACACACGCACACACACGCACACACACGCGTGTGCGCGTGCATCAGGGTGGATCCTCTGCTGGACTCCTCATGGCTTAGGGACACACTTTAGTGGCCATTAAGATCACTGCCCACTCCTCAGCACCGTCTGCCTTTTCCCTAACTAGGGACATTTCTTCAAGGAAGCCCAGGCTGCAGTCGAAGTCAGAACTGACCCCTGTCCCACCTGGCACCCTCTGAATGCACCTAGACTCCCATCCTGCCTGGGGGACAAACCCAGGGACCGTGTCCTTCAGTATCCAGAGTGGTTCCCTTAGCATGGCCACCTGGCTGGAAACTGGAAACCGAGGCCCGGATTCAGGAGCAGTTATCAGTGCTCCGGTTTGTGTTATGTGTGGGGGCTGAGCAGGGGTCTCCCCTACTCCATTCCTATCACTGCTAACAAGAACTCCATACCCACGCTGTCAATCAGGTTACCTCCCATCCACTTCTTCAACATTTCATTTTGAGGGCTGGCAAGGTGGCTCAGAGGGTAAAGGCACTTGCCACCAAGCCTGATGACCAGAGTTTGATCCCCAGGACCCACATGGTGGAGAAAACCGACATCCACAAGCTGTCTTCTGACCTCTGCATGTGAACTATGGCATGCTCCTCCCGATAGAAAAATAAGTATAATAAATTTACTTTAGTTTACTCTTCTTTTGATGCAATTGTTTATTTATTTATGGGGTACTAGAGATTGAATCCCAAGCCTCATGCATACTACATAGGTGCTCTACCACTGAGCCACACCCCAGCCCCTCACTGGGGGATTCTAGGCAGGTGCTCTACCACTGAGCCACACCCCAGCCCCTCACTAGGGGATTCTAGACAGGTGCTCTACCACTGAGCGACACCCCAGCCCCTCACTGGGGGATTCTAGGCAGGTGCTCTACCACTGAGCCACACCCCAGCCCCTCACTGGGAGATTCTAGGCAGGGGCTCTACCACTGAGCCACACCCCAGCCCCTCACTAGGGGATTCTAGACAGGGGCTCTACTGCTGAGCCACACCCCAGCCCCTCACTGGGGGATTCTAGGCAGGTGCTCTACCACTGAGCCACACTCCAGCCCCTCACTGGGGGATTCTAGGCAGGTGCTCTACCACTGAGCCACACCCCAGCCCCTCACTGGGAGATTCTAGGCAGGGGCTCTACCACTGAGCCACACCCCAGCCCCTCACTGGGGGATTCTAGGCAGGGGCTCTGCCACTGAGCCACACCCCAGCCCTAATTTTATTTTTAAATACACTTTGATTTTTTTTCTTTTGAGACAGGGTTTCCCTGCGTAGCTCAGACAAGCCTTGAGTTTGCTACGTATTCCTGACTGGCTTAGAGCTAGCATTGATTCTCCTGCCTCAGCTTCCTCAGAGCTGGGGTTTAGGCTTGTGATATCATGAACAGCTCCTCCAAGATTTTAAAATAACCCTGGGGTTAGGGTTAGGGTTAGGGTTAGGGTTAGGGTTAGGGTTAGGGTTAGGGGTTAGGGTCAGGGCACTTTACCAAAATTGCTCCTCCTTTTTGAGTGGCAGGCTCCCTCCCTCACATCGTCCCTTAGACCCAGAATCCTTGACCCTCATGCTCTGTGTCCTCACAAAGCAGGTATTTTTTGTGCTCTGTGGCTCACAGTCACACTGTGGTCCCCGAGAGACCAAGTAGGTCTAACTTGCCACTTTTTATGCTCAGTAAATGCCTGTTGAGTGTCTTACAGTGAGGAGACATCTGGAAGGAGATGTGACAGGGGGTGGCTTTGGCAGGGTGGCCTTGCCAGCTAAGAGAGCTGATTGCAGCTGGAGGTGGCCTGTGTCAGACCTGGTGAGTTGAGCCTTGAGGCCCAGAGCAGGGTTGGAGACCCTCACCATTTTCTCAGGGGCCCCTCCTTCAGGACCAAGCCTCATTTCCTGGCTGATCCCTACCTCTGGTGGACTCCCAGCTTCCCTAGGGTCCCTAGGGGAAAGCTATTTCCCCCCAACAGACAGCTTGGCTCACCCGGTCCTCCCACCCTGGGGCCCAGTACTCACTCTCCTTGTCTGTGGGTGGCTGCAGGGAATAGAGGACGCCTTGGGGACTGCTTGGCAAGAGGCTGGGACTGCCTGCTGGGCCAGGAGGACCTGGTGGACCAGGGCGCCCCATCTCTCCAGGAAGCCCGCGTGGCCCCGGTGGCCCCAAGAGACCTACAATGGAGAGCAAAGGATTTCAGTGAGACTGACGGCGGCGGTGATGTTTCTGACAGGGGAACTAAGGCCGGGAAGGGGAGAGGACTGGCCAGGGTCATTTGGGCACTCAGTGACAGGCTTCTGGACACAGAGAGGGTTTAATTAAACCTGTCAGGGTTAACGAGAAGGCTTCCCCTTCCTGGTCCCCTGCAGAGGGGACACAAGGTCAGCAGAGGATGGACATGATAACGTTAGAAGTGGAATCAGGACTCGGGAGGAGTTTAACTCTGAAGCAAGGACCAAGGGTGGGCCAGTCCTGAGCAGAGGTTGGTGCTCTCCAGCATGCTGGGAATCATGGGATCATGGGATTCCTGAATGGCGTTCCCGGTGCTTGGAATAAACCCTTGGACCTTCTCAGCCCTACCCTACCCCCAAAAGGTCCCTGTAGATTCTTGTCCTGAGGCACCCCTGAGATTGGGGGGGAGGGTGAGAAGAGAGGGAATGAATTTGGGGCTAACAAGCAAGATTGGGGTGCACGGAATGCAACCTGTGCTCAGGTACAAAGCAAAGCACAGTCTCTTTAATTCAGGGGACAAATGTTCCTTACCTGGAGGTCCCACTGGGCCCTTCTCTCCTGTCTGGCCCCGGTCACCTTTGGAACCCGGGGGCCCAGCAGGCCCTGGTGGTCCCATCTGTCCTGGAGGTCCTGGGGGGAGAGAATAATGGGAGAACACTGTGGATTGATGCCATGGAGGCTCCAATTCTGGTCACATTGACTGTGCTCAGACGAGTTGTTGGCAGGTGCTCTACCACTGAGCCACACCCCAGCCCCTCACTGGGGGATTCTAGGCAGGTGCTCTACCACTGAGCCACACCACAGCCCCTCACTGGGGGATTCTAGGCAGGTGCTCAACCACTGAGCCACACTCCAGCCCCTCACTGGGGGATTCTAGGCAGGTGCTCTACCACTGAGCCACACCCCAGCCCCTCACTGGGGGATTCTAGGCAGGTGCTCTACCACTGAGCCACACCACAGCCCCTCACTGGGGGATTCTAGGCAGGTGCTCCACCACTGAGCCACACCCCCAGCCACCCTGGTGTACTGGTTATTAGAGGTGACAAGCTGTCTTTCCCTGTCTGTGATTCCTATAACTGCGTTTTCCTCCCTTTTACACACAGGTAAACTGATCAGCAGAGAGGCACAGGCTCCTGCTCCCGGCCACAGAGTCAGGCTACAGGTTATTTTCTCACTTCAAATCCTTCTTTCCTGCTCTCTTCTTGCTTAAGATCCAGCACGTGTGGCAACCGAGCCCAAGTTGCTCTGAAGGGTCTGCAAGGTCGGGCCTCCCCCTTGAACCACTCCCCTCTTGAAATGTTCTAGAGGCCTGAGAGGAATGTGGCGCAGGTCCAGTTATCCCAGCACTTAAGAAGCTGAGGCAGGAGAATCAAAATCTCAAGGGTAGTCTGTCGACCATAGAAACTTTGTCTCACAGTTTGGTCAGCTGAGGGCCGTGCATGTAGCTCATCATTTAAATTGCATTTGACTCTGGTCTGTGAGGAAGAGTCGGGCTTAGGGGGTGGGGTGGGAGTGTGTTCTGAAAAAGTGCGCGTTGCTGGCCAGTTCCCCAGGTCGGGGAGGAAACCCAGGAGTCACCATTAGTGGGGCATGTCTGCCACCTGCTGGCCATGGCTAGAACTTCACTTTCTCTGATGAAGTTCCAGCCAAGCCCATCATTGACTTTGGAGACAGCCAAGTAAGTAGACCTGGGGCCTGTGTCCTTGGGGGACATGGGATAGGGGGCAGAGATGAATCCTGGGGTTTGCTGGGAGAGGAGAAAGAGGGGAGCAAATCATGTGCCCAGGACTCTTGTGGGGCTATGGATCACCAGCAAACTGGTGACCTTGGGGCAGTTACTAACTTGTCTGAGGGTCGATCGATACCTCTGTGACTCTGCTGTTCTCACGCTTTGATAGAAGGTTGGAAACGACACCTAACAGCCAGGCCTGGCTGCCTGCTGCTGTAACCCCAGCACTACTGGAGTGGGGTGTCAGAGTCAAGGGGATCGTGGGGACTTGCGGGGCATCCAGCCTAGATCCAGGTTCAGTGAGAGACCCTGTCTCAAGGGAATGAGGTGGAGAATGAGAGAGGACTCCTGATGTCCTTCTGTGGACCTTGTGTGGGGACAGGGGTACACACACACACACACACACACACACACACACACACACACACGTGCACGCGCACGTGAACTAGTGACTAACACTAGTGACTAGACAGTGACCCTGTCAACCGTCTAGTTAATCCCCTCCCCCAATACACACACATACACCACGACCACAGTAAACAGCCTGAAGCCAGCATGAGCCGGTGTCCTCGTTAGCTTTAATTGTCAACTTGACACAACCATGAGTCACCTGACAAGCCAGTCTCCGCTGAGAAACTGCCTAGATACCATTGGCCTGGGGGCATGTCTGTGTGTGGGGTGGGGTGGGGGTGTCTTCATGGTTAATTGGTGTAGGAGGCTCCAGCCCACGGTGAGGTGGTGCCATCCCACGCCGGGTGGTCCTGGTCTGTGTGTGAAAACCAGGTAACCATGAGCCTGGGAGTGAGTCAACGAGCAACAGTTTCTTCATGGCTTTTTTGTTTTGTTTTTGCTTCAACTTCCTTCCCTGACTTCCCTCAGTAACGGACCGAGCTGTAAGCGGAAATAAACCCCTACATGCCGGAAGCTGCTCTTTCTTGAGATTTCTTCATCAAGCCACAGGGAAGATACCAGGACCAGCAGACATTGACAACAGCAACTGTGTTGGCCACAAATGACAGCACCCTTCGGCCACCCCCACCCGGTACCAAAGCCTGGACCTCCAGGGACAGTCTATACAGAAAGGACATTTGATTTTTGCTCTTGACAAGAAGCCAGGGATGGTGGCCCAGGTCTACGATTCCAGCACACAGAAGGCTGATGCAGGAGGATTAGGAGTTAGACAGCAGAGCTTAGAATGGATCTACAGGGCTCTATGTGTCATAGGAGCAGCGGAATACTTCCAGATTTTTCTTTTTTCTTTTTATTTATTGCCATCCTGGGGGGATGAACCCAGGGCCTCACACATACTAGGCAGATGCTCTACCACTGAGCCACACCCCAGCCCCTTCACTGGGGGATTCTAGGCAGGTGCTCTACCACTGAGCCACACCCCAGCCCCTCACTGGGGGATTCTAGGCAGGTGCTCTACCACTGAGCCACACACCAGCCCCTCAACAGGGGATTCTAGGCAGGTGCTCTCCCACTGGGACACGCCCCCAGCCCTTTTTATACTTTCAGACAGGGTTTTGCTAAGTTTCCTGGGCTGGTCTTAAATTCGCTCCATGGCTCAGGCAGACCTTAAACTTATCATCCTCCTGCTTCAGCCTCCCAGGTAGCTGGGATCACAGACCTATGCCACCAGTCCTGGCCAGATCTTCACCATTCTAAAGAAGAGTGTGAAATACTGGTGTGATGCTTAATCCACCGTATTTTTTAGTCATGAGTTCAAGTTTCAACACATTACATGAGCAAATCAGACCCAGGAGGCCAGGGCGTGGCACCCACTCTGACCTCATTCCCTGGCCCAGTTCCTCCCCTGTGGGCCCTGCTCACCAGCTGGACCTGTGGGTCTTCTCCTTCGGGGCCCTGGGTGGGCAATGGGAATGGCATCTGGCAGGAAGTCCTCATTCCAGGTTGATGGGGTGCTCTGCGGGGGTGGCAGGTCATTGTCTGGGCCTGAAGGCTGCTCAGCTGCCTCCAGCAAGAGGACCTAGCCAGAGAAGGGAGGAATTCAGGCCCTGGCCAGCAAGGACGGGGATAGATAACAGGCAAAAAAATGGGGTCTCGATACACAAGGGAGTATTATTCAATCATCAAGAAGAGTGCCATTTGCAGAGACAGCATTAGGTTATGCAAAATAAAACAAAGAAAGACAAATACTGTATATTTTCTCTCACACTCAGGCTCTCTCTCTCTCTCTCTCTCTCTCTCTCTCTCTCTCTCTCTCTCTCTCTCTCTGTATATGTGTGCATATGTCTCTGCCTCTGTCTCTCTCTCTGAGTTGAATACAATTAAAAATACATGAAAAAATACAGCACACGCTTTTAGACAACTTGGTATAAAGCGTGGGCTGGCAACATGGCTGAGCAGGTAAAGGTGCTTGCCGCCAAACCTGATGACCTGAGTTCAGTCCCTGAGACCCACATGGTCCTGCTTGTCCTCTGGCCTTCAAATGTGCACTGTGGCATGTGCATGCCCCTAACCCCATATCCACAAAGAATAATTTTTTTTTGAAAAAAATTAACAAAAATGAAAAGAAAGCTGGGCATGATGGGCACACCCAGGTCCCCAGTATTTGGGAGATGGTGACAGGAAGATTAGGCATTTAAGAATTCAAGATCAGGCCGGGCGGTGGTGGCGCACGCCTTTAATCCCAGCACTCGGGAGGCAGAGCCAGGCGGATCTCTGTGAGTTCGAGGCCAGCCTGGACTACCAAGTGAGTTCCAGGAAAGGCACCAAAGCTACACAGAGAAACCCTGTCTCAAAAACAAAAACAAAAACAAAAAAAAAAAAAAAAAGAATTCAAGGTCAGCCTGGGATACATAGGAGTTCATGGCCAGCCTGGGCTACATGAGACATTTGTGTGTGTGTGTGTGTGTGTGTGTGTGTGTGTGTGTGTGTGTGTGTGTGTGTGTTGTTGTTGTTGTTGTTGAAACGGGACAGGAACATGGGTATGCAGGGACACATGACCCTGATGGTCCCTGAGACCGAGCTGCTCATGGCGGGTTCTGCCTCTCAGCATCCTTTGGTAGGTACATCCCCGTCCATCCTCTCTCCTCCCACATCACAGTCTTTATGACTCTCAGGCAGCACTTTCTGGACCCTCCAGTCATTCCACAGCCACTCGTCACTGTGACTGAGCGACAACCAGGCTCTCCCTTCCCTGACACAGAGGGACTGTGAGGCGGGTGCTCTGCTCCCTCTCTTTGTGGTGCTCAGATTCCTTTACCGGGGAATGGTTATGGATGAATGATGGACAGAGAGATGGGTGGAGGATGGGTGGTTATACGGACGGGTGGGTGGATGGACGGGTGAGCGGGTGGGTGGATGAGTGGGTGGGTGGATGGATGGGTGGATGGATGGGTGGTTATACAGACGGGTGGGTGGATGGACGGGTGAGCAGGTGGGTGGATGAGTGGGTGGGTGGATGGATGGGTGGATGGATGGGTGGATGGACGGACAGGTGAGCGGGTGGGTGGATGGGTGGGTGGATGGACAGGTGAGCGGGTGGGTGGGGTGGATGGATGGACGGGTGCGCGGGTGGGTGGATGGACGGGTGAGCGGGTGGATGCACAGATGGGGAGATGGGTGAGTGAATGGAAAGGTGGGTGAGTAGATAGGAAGGTAGGTGGATGTGAGGAGTGGATGGGTGGGTGGGTGGATAGATATGAAAGAAGTAAGATACACGTGGCCTGTCTTGGTCCATGGCCCTTGGTACCCACCTAGCAAAACTAAAAAGAGACAGTGACTCCTCAGTACCCTCTGCCTTTCCCTCTCCCCTCAAAGAAGGCAGGGGTCGAAGATGGCAAAGACTGGGAGCCTACGTCTGAAACTATTTCCCTTAATTCACGTTTTCAAGTAACATATGAAAACGCCATCATAAAACCCATAACTTTAGTGCTGACTTTTAAAGGGTTATTTTTATTTTATGTATGTGAATATTTTTCCTGCATGTATGTCTGTGCGCCATGTGTTTGCCTGGTGCCCACGGAGGTCACAACAGGGTATCAGATCCCCTGTTACTGGAGTTATGGAAGGCTGTGAGCCATCATGTGGGTGCCGGGATCCAAACCTGGGTCCTCAGAAAGAGCACCAAGTGCTCTTAACTTCTGAGCTATTTCTCCAGCCCTTTTATGTGCTGATTAAAATAATAATAATAATAATAGTAATAATAAAAATTAAAATTAAAATGTCCCAAACCTAGTGACTCCTAGCTGTTTCTGAAATTTCCAGCAGAGGGCGCTGTGTGCCTGAGCTAGACACAGGGCAACCAGGGCTGGGGTGGTCTAGTCTGGAGTCTGGTGGGTCCAACCTAGGGCAGAGGGGTACACCTGGGAACCCTGTTACTCCCACTGATGCCGACAATCAAAGGGACAAACAGCTCACTGGGGCTTCGGCTAGCCTGAGGTTTCACGGGAGTTGTGCCTTTCCAGGCCGGCTACCTGGGACCCCTCTCCACCCGGCGCCAGGACCATTCCTCCACGCCACTCTCTTTGATCCCTGAGCCAGGAAAAGCCTGTGCATCCTCCTCCTCCTCCTCACACATGAACCGGAAACAGAGGCCCAGAGACTGAGCTTAACTCCTTTGAGGTCACCCAGCAAGCAACTGGTCAGACCAAGGCCTTGGATCTCCTGATCCCAACCCCCGACCCCCCGCCGCCCCATCCCCCGACCCCCCGCCGCCCCATCCCCCCACCCCCGCCTCCCCATCCCCCCACCCCCGCCGCCCCATCCCCCCACCCCCCGCCGCCCCATCCCCCCACCCCCGCCGCCCCATCCCCCCACCCCCCGCCTCCCCATCCCCCCACCCCCGCCGCCCCATCCCCCCACCCCCGACGTCCCATCCCCCCACCCCCCGCCGCCCCATCCCCCCACCCCCCGCCGCCCCATCCCCCCACCCCCGCCGCCCCATCCCCCCACCCCCGCCGCCCCATCCCCCCACCCCCGCCGCCCCATCCCCCCCACCCCCGCCGCCCCATCCCCCCACCCCCCGCCGCCCCATCCCCCCACCCCCGCCTCCCCATCCCCCCACCCCCACCTCCCCAACCCCCGACCCCCGCCTCCCCATCCCCCCACCACCCCCGCCGCCCCATCCCCCCCCCCCCGCCGCCCCATCCCCCCACCCCCCGCCGCCCCAACCCCCCACCCCCCGCCGCCCCATAACCCTCACGACAAAGGGAAAGTTCTGACTCCTGCTTGAGCCTGGGGGCGTCCCAGAACTCTGTGCTGCAGAGGTGAGGGGGGAGTAACGGAAGGAATGTGTGTGTGTGTGTGTGTGTGACATGAGACAAGTGACTCGGGGCAGTGGACATGAACACGGGGTGACAGGAACCTCGTAGCCTGAAGCCCCAAGGGGGATTTTTGCCTGGCTACTGAGAACACAAAGTTGTCCATCAAACAAGGGCAGGCCCAGGGTGCCGTTGACAAGTAATTGGGGTGCACTATATCCCAGCATCCCCCAGGGCCCTAGAGATGAGCAAGGGGACAGTCTCAGGTACATGAAACTGAAGCAGGGTCATGTGAGAGGATGAGAATGTATTGGGGGGGATGGAGAGACGGGGGGACCAGGACAAACAGCAAGCCAGAGGGCCCCAGGAAGACGTGTCCACCGTATGTCGAGGAGGACTGACCCTGATGCTTTTTCCTGCTAAATTCCGGGCGTCTTCAAAGGGAACTGCCACCAGCTCTTTACCTCGGCACGAAATGCTTGGCTGACTCTTTCTGGATACGTTCACCACGGCCCACAGAGCCGGTGAACCCAGGCAGAGTTGCCCCGGCCTCAGCCTGAGCCCCCGCACTCCTGGCTTGGCAGGGCTGACCTCCCGGGGGGAAGAAATTCCATCTGCGCCCCGACTGGGCTTAACAGGTCTGACACGGAACACAGTCCAAGAAAGGCAGACCATGGGCTGGTGGGAGGGCTCCGGGGGGGGCAAAGGCGCTTGCAGCGAAGCCTGCCGACCTGCGTTTGACCCCCAAGATCCACGTGGTGGAAAGAGAGAAGCGACTTCTGCAAGTTGTCCTCTGCTTGCACACACACACACACACACACACACACACACACACACACACACACACACACACACACTGTGGCATGCGTACCTGCACTCAGGAGCATGCGCATCAGTCCATCAAGAAAAAGTAAAGATAGAAGAGAGAGAGGGAGGCAGGGAGGGAGGAGGGAGAGAGAGAGACAGAAAGAAAGGAGAGAGAGAGAGAGCCAGACTACCGATCTTCTGAGACAGTGACCCGATGGCGTCATCACAGCCAGGGCCCCACCCTCCTCCATCAGAGACCCGAATGCTGGGACTGTGTAACTTTCACTCCTTGGGGTTCCCTCCCAGTCCTTGTGGGTTGTGGAGCGGGAATGGGAAAAAGAGAGGACGGAATACGGAAGAGGAGCCGGGGCCCTGCTGGCCTCTTGCCCATCACCCTGCCCAGGATGAGAGGAGCCACACCCTAACCGGCCACCTGTCCCTCAACTGTCCCTTCATACCTTGCTCTTGAGTGTGGCCCAGAGAGGGAAACACCATTAGCCGTCAATTATGACAGTCTCTTTCTGCTTGCTCGGGTGTGACTTCCTGGCTGGTGACCCCTGGGTGATTCCACAGCCCAGTGCTGACCCGTGGGATGCGATGAGTTTGTTGGGGGCACTCTGTCTCACCTTTGCTTTTTTCTACATTATTGCTATGGTGTGGGGATGGGATGCCTTGAGCTGCGGCAGCCACTTTGTAACCTGAGGCATCCCGCGGGAGCTCAGAAACGGATTCACTGGGGAGGCGGAGGGGGAGAGTCAATGGCCGTCCTGGGTTCTTTAGTCACTGAACAAATCCCCAGACCATCAACTCCTGGACTTCCGTTTGAACAGACATACTCAGGGTATAAGTTGGCTCACTCCTGGTGACTAGGGTTGTCCCTTCCAACTTCATGCACCACACAGTCTCCAGGATTCTGCATAACTGTGGCTCTTAGGCAGACTGCTTCAATTGCCCCCCCCCCCTTTGCCTTTATAGTACCAGGGACTGAACCCCAGGCCAGGAGACACATGGGCACTGAACAGGCAGCCTGAAAACGACATTGGAGGTGAACCAGGAGTCCTCAGCCCCTACCTGAGCACTCAGGTGCCTGTTTGAAGCAACCTGGGCCGAGGAGCTGGGCTCTGCCCCAGGATGGGCCCCATGCTCCCCAGCTTCAAGCTGCCTCCCTGGATCCCGCGGCCCAAGCTTCTGGATGCTCCACCCCATCTTGTAGCTGGCCCTTTCATGATGCGCTGAGATCCCTCTGCCAGCCCGAAGGACAGAGGGGGGCCCGCCTCCAGCGGCTGCCGCTTGCACTGTTGAGACCCTATGGGCAGGGGCTGTCAGGAGTGGGGAGACAGGAGAGGAATTGCTCCCAGCCAGAGGGCATGCATGAGAGCCAGGTACGAGGGAGGCCGCTGGCCCCCAAAAGCTGTGACTTTTAACACCCAGAATACTGAACCAGAGCCAAGCCAAGCCGTCAGTTTTTCCTCTGTGCCAAACCCTACCACGGCTTTGGAAAATGCCCATCAGCCGACTCTCCTCCCCTGCTCTGAAACCTCGGGGGTAGAAGTTTGTCCCAGCCTCATCCCCAGCCTCCTATCCATCCTTTCCAAGGTTGCCCTGGCCCTGGCTGGGGAAGCCTTCCATCCCTCACCTTCCCCCCACCTCCAGAGATCTTGACTCCAGAGGGAACAGAGGCTGGCCTGGGCTGGGAGACCCTGCCTGCTCACACAGGGGTTTGATCTCAGAAAGCTGTGCATGTCCTGGAGCCTTGAATATCCTAGGTTCTGCATAATACCACCCACAGCCTGCCCTTAACTTTTTTTTGTTATGTGAGTGTGTGTGTGTGTGTGTGTGTGTGTGTGTACAAGGTGTGTACACAGTGGTGTACCTGTGGTCAGATGCTGTGGGATGGTCTGTATGTCAAATGTGTTGCTGATTGGTCAATGAATAAATCACTGATTGGTCAGTGGCCAGGCAGGAAGTAAGGCGGGACTAACAGAGAGGAGAATTGAGAGAACAGGAAGCTGGGTGAGGGAGACACTGCCAGCCGCCATCAGGACAAGCCGCATGTGAAGATGCCGGTAAGCCACGAGCCACGTGGCAAGGTATAGATTAATGGAAATGGATTAATTTAAGCTGTAAGAACAGTTAGCAAGAAGCCTGCCACGGCCATACAGTTTGTAACCAATATAAGTCTCTGTGTTTACTTGGTTGGGTCTGAGCGGCTGTGGGACTGGCGGGTGAGAGAGATTTGTCCTGACTGTGGGCCAGGCAGGAAAACTCTAGCAACAGTCAGAGGACAACTTGCAAGAGTTGGTTCTTTTCCTTTACCATGTGGATGCTGGGAATTGAACTCAGGTCATCAGGCTTGGCAGCAAGCACCCTTACCCACTGAACCAACTCACTGGCTCTTCTTCTTCTTCTTCTTCTTCTTCTTCTTCTTCTTCTTCTTCTTCTTCTTCTTCTTCTTCTTCTTCTTCTCCTCCTCCTCCTCTTCCTCCTCCTCCTCCTCCTCCTCCTCCTCTTCCTCCAATTCCTCCTCCTCTCTCCCTCTCTTTCTCTCCTCCTTTTTTTTTTTTTTAAGACAGCGTCTTGCTATGTAGCTCAGGCTAGCCTCAGACTCACAATCCTCCTGCCTCAGCCTTCTGGGTGCTGGGATGACTGGGCTAGGGTCAGGAGAGTCTTCCATACTCTTTGTTTCCCGAGTGTGCTCAACACTCCTATTTGTGTGCGCACATGTATGTGGGTGCATGTGGGGGTACACATGCATGTGTGTACACATTTGTGTGGAGGTCAGAGGATGATCTCAGATGGTCCTCAGGCCCTGCCCACCTTGCTTTTTGAGACAGAGTCTCTCGTTGGGCCCTGGGGCTCACCAAGTAAGCTGGGTCAGCTGGCCAGCCAGCCCCCAGGAGCCTCCTGCCTCCACCTCCCAGCACTGGGGGTCGAAAGTGTACACCATGCCTAACTTTTTCACCTGGGTGCTGGGAATTGAACCCGGGTCCTCATGCTCGCAAAGGCACGTGTTTTACTGACTGCGCCGTCTCCCAGGTCCACAGTCTGTGAATTTGACTCCTTGACAAATTATACAAATGGAAACTTGGGGCTGGCTCCAGGCACCCATGCTTTCTGCTCTCTCCTGGCTAGTCCTCCCTCTCCAGCTCCCTGGAGAGAGTTCTCTCTCTCTCTCTCTCTCTCTCTCTCTCTCTCTCTCTCTCTCTCTCTCGAGCTCAGGTGAGTCCCGCCTAACCCTGCTGGCTCTGTCTAGACAGCCAGGCCACTACAGAAGTTCCTATGCCTTCAAAAGGCTCTGTGGCCTCAGCAGGGCACACGCCCCCCCCCCCCCCCCCCCCCCCCCGGCCGCCCGCCTTGCTCATCACCCAGCCCTCTGGGCGTGGTGGGAACAGAGCATGGCCCTACCACGGGCATGCCATAGGCACCTTTGATCTTGCCCCCTGCTTTCTGGCCAGAGAGGCAATGAATGTATTGCAGGATGAAAGCAGGACAGCCATGCAAGAGCAGGATTGACTCCGAAGAAACCTCACCCAGTGGGGAACCAGAGCAGTGGCTGGGCTTGTAAGCTCCGGGTCGGCGGACCTGAGCGTTTGTTCCACAGCGCCCCCAAGCGGAACCATAAGGCAGACTCCTATCGCCTGGAAAGGGCAGTGTGCTCCCGGCTCCCGGCTGTGTGAACTGTCACCCATGCTGGGGTGGGCTGGGGTGATGCAGCTGTCTCTGAGCCATTTCTCTTCCCATAAAGTGACCCTTCACCCATGTTTCTGTGAGTAACCCCAACCAAACTCAGTGGGTCATCCCGGTGGACTTTGCTGGTAATCGGTCTGGGCTCCATTTCTAGGGTGAGTAGACACGCGCGCTGTGTTTCCCCAGGAAAGGTCTTGTTACACAACACACTCCCTAGAGGGACCACAGTGTGGAAGCCCGAGGCCTGTGCAGGGACCCAGACACGTGTGTCTGATGCACAGGGTTGCCTGTCCCCGGGACACCCGCTGAGGACTTGCCCCTCGGGCTGACAGTCCGTCCCCCATGGCTTTCCCCATCAATTCCCCTGTGCCAGTCCCAAGCAGGTCCTCTCAGCTGGGAAGAGCAGTGGGAACTGGGGACAGTACCTCGGGAGGGACATCGACTCCCCGAGACCTTATTCTCTTCCTGTCTTAGGAGGCTGCTCCAACTGAGGCCACCCAGAGCCGCCAGGCCTCTGCCGTTCTCAACGCCTGAGGCCAGTCTGCTCAGGCTAGCCGGGTTCCTTGGGAAGGGCCTTCCTCTAGTCACATCCAGCACATCCCTCCAACCCCCACTCACTGTCAGCTCCCCAGGCCACCATCTCACCTTGGCCTCCAGCGTGGTCAGGCGCTCACTCATGTCGCTAAGTCGGGTACAATTCATACATTCTGGAAAAAAAAAAAGGGAGAGAGAGAGAGAAAGAAAGGAGAATCAAAATGAGGTATAGTATAGAACCCCCAGGAAAGGGAAGCCTGGCAACGAGGGTAGCCTCTAGTTACAGCCGGGTGAGAAGTTTCTAATGATTTTGCCTGGAAAACTTCTATCCATCCGTCAGAGCCTTATCCTTGAGGCCCGCCCTCTACTTACATCTTGCTGTGCGTGAGTCAGGCTGGGTAGGGACAGTCAAGGAGGGCATGCTGAAGACTATGGTGTCTAATGGGAGGTCTAATGGTGGTTGATACGTGTTGAGACCCACACAGGCGTAAATGCAGGAACACTCTCTCTCTCTCCCTCTCCCTCTCTCTCTCTCTCTCTCTCTCTCTCTCTCTCTCTCTCTCTCTCTCTCTCTCTCTCACACACACACACACACACACACACACACACACAGCCACCAGTCACGAAGCTCCCCTAGGCCCTCACTACTTCTGGACTTTAATTGTCTGTTTACGTCTGTCTCCCTAGACCAAAGCTCTTTAATGTGGAAATAGACAGTTCAAAGCTGCTCTGGAGAGCTTTGATTGCCTGAGACCTCAAGGCTCATCTCTCAGTCGCTCCCTTTTATTCAACCAGTTCAAAGCCCAGATTTGTAGGAACCTCCTTCTGGAGAAACACATGGCGGGAGACTCGGGGGGGGGGGGGGGGGGGCTTTGCCGGTTGACTCAAGAGCTGCGCCCACGTGGGTGACAGGGCCTTGGCCACAGGCCGCTGAGAGGCTGAAACCCTGAGCGAGTGGCCTTGCTGGGTCGCTGCCCCCTCCGGAGGGGTGTGGGCAGTCCTGGTGTAAGGCTCTGGTTCTCTGAGTCTGCGCAAGCTAAGCCAGGCACCTGCCTGGTGTCCCACTCGCATAAACAGCGTGTTGTGGTGCACACTTATAATCCCAACCCTCCAGAGGTGGAGGCAGGAGGATCAAAAGTTCAAGGCCAACCTGGGATACATAAGCCTCTATCTCAAAAAAAGTAAAGGCTGGGGAAGTGGCTCGGTGGGGACGGCACCCACTGTGCAAGCATGAGGATCTGAGTTCAAATCCCCGGAACTCTTGTGGGGAGCACAGACAGGAGGATGGCTGGGGCTTTGCTGGCTGCCAGCTCAGGCAGGAAAACAGGGAACTCCAGGTTCAGTGAGGGACCCGCTCTCAAGAGAGTAGACATTTGCTGTCTTCTGTCCTTCTGGCCTCTGTCACGCACATACACATGCACCGAAATAATAAAACAAAACAAAAATAGCAGACTAAGATGCAAAAAGAAAGTGGGTGATAATGAAAAGCAGAGAGGGGATTTGGCCAGTGCACCCCGGGAAGAGGAGCCGACAAAGGGGTCACGTGACCCTAAGTCCATCTCTGGTACCGACACGAGCTCTTGGCTAAAGAGGAAGGGAGGGAGAGCCATGTCTACGTTGTTGCTTGTGGGGACAGGTCAGTTCTCAGAAGTGAGCTTCTTCAGCTCCTGGCTGCAGCCTCCTCTGCATGGGTAACTGTTCGTGTGGACTCGGGGAGGGGCTTTGTCCTGCTCTTTCTGGAATTCAAGGTGACTGTAGGTTTAGGGTTTTTTTTTTTTTTTTAAGATTTATTTTATTTTCCATTATGTGTCTGTGTGTATGACTGTGTGTGTGTGTGTGTGTGTGTGTGTGTGTGTGTGTGTGTGTGTGCATGTGAGTGCAGGTGCCAATGGACGCCAGAAGAGGGCATCGTATCTCCTGGAGACAGAGCTACGGGAGACGATGCATAAGTTCTTGCACCTGAACTCTGTCTTTTACAGGGATGGCAGTGCTCCTAACCACTGAGCCATCTTTCCAGCCACATGACTACAGGTCCGCATGACTGGAGCCTCTGTGGGTTCTGGAGGAGCTTGTAGATGCTGACCGTAGGGTGTCTCTTTGACTCTAATCTGCCCCTTCACTATGGACGGGTGATAAGCTAGATCAGGTAGCACCAAGTTTTAGATGGATACCCCGACTGACTAATGGACCTACGAGCAGGGGTAGCAGCTGACCCAAGTAAAGCATGAATGCAGAGCAAAGACGGGGATACCAGGCTTCCAGGCTGCTTTGACTTAGTTGCCTTATAGGTCCAGGTGAGGAGTCTTTGCCTCTCTGCAAATGAAGTTTGAAGTGTCCATTTGTATTGTTTTGTTTTTGAGATACTGGGGATTGAACTACAGTAAGTGAGCCACACCCCAGCCCCTCACTGGGGGATTCTAGGCAGGTGCTCTCCCACTGAGCCACACCCCAGCCCCTCACTGGGGGATTCTAGGCAGGTGCTCTACTATTGAACTACATTCCTGGCTCCTTATTGTAGGGTGAGGGAGGGCTCTAGGCAGGAAGCTCCTTCCCCAGCTCTCTCTCTCTCATTTTTTTTTCCCGAGACAGGGTTTCTCTATGTAGCTTTGTGCCTTTCCTGGAACTCAGTCTGTAGCCCAGGCTGCCCTCGAACTCATAGAAATCCGCCTACCTCTGCCTCCCCAGTGCTGGAATTAAAGGTGTGTGCCACCACCACCTGGTCCCTGGTCTCTTTTTACTTTGCATTTTGAGACAAGATTTCACTAAATTGCTCAGGCTAGTCTTGAACTCGTTCTATGGCCCAGCTTGATCTACAACTTTGCATCTCTTCACCTCAGGCTCCAGAGTAGCAGGAATGACAGGCAGGTGCCACCTGGCTCAGCTCTAAGTGTCTGTTACAGTAGGATTATGAGAACAGGTGAGTCGGGCTCTGTCCTCCACCCCCACCCCCACTTCCGCCCCCAGGCTCAAGCCGAAAATCCACTTAGCAAGAATGATGGCACCCAGCCCATCTCCTGCTTCCCAGCCCTACTTGACTTATTGGAAGGAATCACACGGCTTGCATGGAGCCCTCCCAGTACCACACACACACACACACACACACACTCACAGAGCAATCCTCCCCCCCCCCCCCTCCCCTGGCCTGTTCCACATCAGTGGTTTATAAACAGGTTTTAGGAACAAGGACTCTCTCTCCCCTCTCCATAAAACCCTGTTACCCCATACATAAAACAGATTAAAGATGGAGCGATAAACACTGAATATTAACACAAGTAGAGGAATGAGGATGTATACAGTATCCCAGGCTGAGGCCAGACAGCACTTTGCAAAGGAAAAGCGAGGGGTGGGGGGGGTGTTTCTGTTTAACTTGGTAGATTGGATGCACATGTTCCCCTAGAGGGGAACCAGAGGTAAAGAAAAAAAAAAAAAAGTACAGCAGAGCGCAAAGGCCGAGGCTATCTCAGCAAATGCCTGCCGCCAGTAACATCTTGTGAGACGGAATGTGGGCAGGCATTCCGCTCATCCTCGACGGGAGCCAGGTCAGTCGTTAGGCCCAGCTGAGGTCCGAGCAGAGAGGGAAGGGTCCTCTCTGGGATGGGACCAGCCGAAGAGCAAAGGGCCACGGACGCTGGAGTTTAGGGAGGCCACTGATGGAACACTGGGTCCCAGGAGACCTGCCTCTTGAGGTGGGCCTGCACGCATGTGTGCGTGAATGTGCGTGCGTGCGTGCGTGCGTGTGTGTGTGTGTGTGTGTGTACAAGTAAACCAGGGTCTGCAGCATGAGCAGGGGCCCTAGAGGATTCCTGACGCATCCCCCCTCTCTCAAAGCCAAGGATTCTTGGGCCATTTAAAGGAAGTCCTTTAAATGGGTGGATAAAAATCTAAAGGAGCCCAGAACCACCTGTCCGTCACTCCAGGCCCTGTCTTGTGCCACACGGTCCTGTTTACCCATTTTTCACTCATCTCCCATGTACCCTCATCCATCCCACACTGAAGTCCCGTGTCCCCCCCCCCCCCCCCCCCCCCCCCCGCATCCTCCACCATCACCTACTCACTCCCTGCCCATACATCATCTGTTCCCTGATCCCCCAAACCTTATCCCCTACCCATCCCCACCCCCATTTACCCCTGCCCATCCCCCTCCTCATCTACCCCCCACTTATGCTTCCTCATTATCCTCTACCTACCCCTTCTCCCCTCTCCACCCACCCCCATCCTCCTCCGTCCTTCACCCATTCCCCAATCCTCTAGCCACGCCCACACCCACCCTCCTTATCCCCCACCATATCTTGAAACTCACGTCCATCCTAACCTCCCAATCATCTCCCTACAGAACCCCTTATAGATCCCGACCCCACCTTGAGCCTCTGCCATATCCCTGAGGCCTTTTGTGGAGTTCGTCAACTCTAAAGGCTCTGAGCAGCAGGATGGTGTGTATGTGCAGCGGCTCTTTGATTTCCAGCAGCCATGACCTCAGGGCAGTTGGGACAACTTTGGACCCTTTTTTTTTTTTTTCTTTGAGACAGGGTTTTATATAGCCCAGGCTGGCCTTGAACTTGTTGTATAGCCAAGGATGACTTGGACCTCCTAATCCTCCTGCCTCCACCTCCTAAGTTCTGGGATCGAAGGCATGCACCACCACACCCTACTTGGCCGTTGCTGCAAAAGTGATTTTCACCTTGAGCCTTGGCACCCCCTGCCCAGACTGGGAGGTCCCCACCCCACCCCAGGGGGCCGCCTTGAAGAGCCAGAAGGCCACAGTGGACCTGGGTTGTGGTAAGTTCCTGCCTTGGTCCTTCCAGGTCTCCGGGCGAACCACACATTCCTGAGGCCTCTAAAGGCGTCTAAGGTCTGTTTCCAGGGTCCGGAGCAACAAATAAGACCCTTGGCAGGGGGCGAGGGCGGCTGAGGGAGGAACCTTAGGGCCTATGGGGACCTGTTTCTGGAAATGTTTTCGGCCCAACCCAGTCTGCTCTGGCTGCGGCTGCTTTGGCAGGTGCGTGGTGGCTTGGCCCTTGCAAGACACAGGGGGGTGAGGCATGTCCCACGCTCCAGCCTCAGAGGGGTGTCTCAGAGACCCAGCCAGCTTGGACACCCCATGCCACCAGCCTGAGCAGGCCTTCCACATCTGGTTGGTTTATGGCTCCCCTGGAATATGTCACCAACAGGCAGTTAAAGCCTGTTTGTTTAACTTGTTCTAATTATTAAGCAGCGTAGGTGGGGGGCTGGTCCTGTCCCCTGGCTCCGGGACCCAGTCAAAGATTTATCTGCCTTGCTCTGGGCCTCAGTGGCCCTCAGTAAGATGCAGGCTTTAATTTAGGGGACTCTGAAGGTTTGAGCACATCCTGATTACGGTCACAAAATACTCAGGGCAGGAGAAGCTGGCACCAAGGACATCCCTGGTACCTAGAACATAACCAGGCGGACAATCTGTTGATCCCTGTGAATCGTAAATGCCCCAGGTGACTGGGGAGATGCTCTCAGTAAAGGACCTGCCTTACAAGCATGAGGACCTGAGTTCGATCCCCAGAGACCACACACAAAAAAAAGATAGGCATGTAGGTGGTGCCCATCTGCGGGGCCTCTGGGCCCAACTGGTCATCTAGCTTATCAAACTTGCTAAGAACTTGAGAAACCTTGTCTCAAAAAATAAGATGGCCGGTTGTGGTGGTCCAGTAGGAGATGGAGAGGTGGAGGCAGGGGGATTGTGAGTTTCCAGGCCAGCCAGGACTAGCAAGGTGGCTCACTGGGTAAAGGTGTCTTGCCTTTCAGTCCCAGTAGCCTGAGTTCAATCCTCAGAACCCAAATAAAGGTGGGAGGGAGGACTGACTCTAGAGAGCTGTCCTCTGACCTCTGCGTGACCTCTGACCTACACACACACACACACACACACACACACACACACACACACACACACACGAGAGGGGGGACACCAGGCATGGTGGCACATACCTGTCATTCCAGGACAGAAGGATTACTGCAAATCTGAAGTTAGCCTGGGCTACAAGTGGGCTTTGGGCCAGCCTGGGCTACATACTGAGACCGTGGGCCTGAGCCCTCTCTTGCTCACTGCAGGATGATATTCGTTCCCTCATCTGTAAAAGGGCTCCACACTGGATCCGCTCCAGGGCCTTGGGCAGGTTCCTGTGGTCCTTCTTCATCCGTAGCTTCTCACTAACAGACTCCGCCCACAGCAGGGTCCTTTGGCTATTTGCATGTGTCCAGCTCTGCGGCTGCTGCTGGTGGCTCTACTCTCAGAAATCAGGCCCCACCTCCTGCGTGAGGCTGCATTCCCGAGGGTGGGCTCTGAGAAGGGCTTTGTCGGTAAGGTAGGAGTTGGCTACTCGGGGGAGTTTAGAGACACGGCAGAATCTCACTAGGAGGCCTTGACCATCGACCCCAATGGGGACTCTAAGGGGACAGTGATCTTGTTAGAGGCCCCAGAGTGGACGCCAGTAGGCACAGGCAGTGTGCTGTCAGTGGACCAATGCAACCAAGGGCTACTCCCAGGAGATTCTTAGATCAGGGAGACCCTTGATCTCTTAGGCCCTGTTGGGAGAAGAAAGAAAGGCCACAGGAAAAGACGCTGCCAGGCGAGGGCAGGGGGCAGCAGGGTGTTCCTCCGCCCCAGGAACAAGTGAGCTCAGTGTCCCCAGTGTCCCCCGTGTCCCCCGTATGGCAGGTAGCAGAAGGCAGAGTCAGGCCTGTCTCAGTTCACATCTATCAGGCTTTGTCCACTTTGCCGCACGTGGAGTCAGCTGTGCCCTGCCCAGGAGACCCGACCATTGCCGTCAGCCACACATGGTGGACTGACTTCCTCTTCCTCCTCTTCCTTCCGCCCTCCCCCCTCCTTCCCCTTCCTCCACGGAGTCTCTGAGGACTTCGATTGGTCACACTTGCCAGACAGCCCCCAAGGCTCTCCGGAAAGAGCCCATGTGATGGCAGGCTTACTGTTCCTGCCCACCCCATCGCAACACCCAGTCACCCTAAGGAAGCCACGACGCCTTCGGCTGGACCATGCCCCTCCCACTGGACCACACTCCCCACAGCTGGGCCACATCACCATTCGGGCCACACTTCTCACTGGGACGTGCCCTCTTACAGGGGTCAGGACCCCTACAGCAAATGTCACATCCCCTCCTTCTCGGACTCTCTCTACCTGGGCCACGCCCCCTCCCACTGGGCCACACCCCCTGGCTATGCCACACCCCTCTCATTAGCATAAGCTTCCTCCACACCTGGCCGTATCGCCTTCAGCCTGGCTGGACTCTTTCTTCTAGGATATACTCCCTATATCTTCCCTCACACCTTCCCCCAGTAAACCATAGCCCCTCCAGCTGCCTGCTCCTCATAGCTAGACCACATCCCTTCTCACGGGGACAGGCTCGCTTACAGTTAGGTCACGTTCTCTTTCAAATGAGCTACGCCCCTTCTAATAGGGCATGACCTCTACGGCTGGGCCAAATCTCTTGCCACTGGACCACACTCCTCCTGCTGGGCCACACCCATATACATACATACACACACACACACACACATATATATATCTGGGCCACCCTCCTTTCATCATAGCCAAGCCCCTCCCCTTCAGCCGAGCCACGCCCCATTCAGTGGAGACATGCATCATCCTGCTACTCCACACCCCTCAGTTTTGCCATAGCCCCTCTCTCTGGACCGTACTCATCCATGCATCCAGGCCTCTCTCTCCTTCCCGCCCAGCTCATGCCTAGTCTCCCAGTCTTGGCTCCAGACAGTCCCGTTTTCTGCCTCTTTCCTTGGCTCACAGTCCATCTTCGTTCTTGGAAACGGCACTTCTGTCCCAACTAGAAAGACGCCGTGGACAAGAGGGGAGCGGCACAGCTCTGCGGAGTTGGAGTTGGCTTCATCCATTAGCAACGCGCCGCGGAGAGGAAGCTGCAGGGCGAACGCTAGGGGGCGCTGCGCGCACACGGTCCGCGCGGCGTCGGGGGAAGGGTGTGAAGGGAGAAGGTGCCCATTGGATGCCCTAGCCGGAGTGGGAATCCTCACTTTAATAAAGGAGCGCTCAGTGGCTCCCAGGAAACTCAGCAAGGGCTCTGCCACAGTAAGATTCCTACCTGGGGAAACCCAGCAGCCCCCGCAAAAAAGCCGACCTAGAGGGGTCACGACTTTGGGCACGGCGGGATCTTCCCATAGAGAAGCCCCGAGTTCTAAAAGGGCAAGCTTGCCATGCCCATCGAGCGCTGGGCACATCAATATGGCCTCTACGTTAGGAGAGAAGAACCATTAGCTAACCGAGGACCAAGAACGCAAATTCAGAACAGACCGTGAGAAAGCAGAAGAAAATAAAAAAACAAATCTTCCAAAACCCCAAAGCAAAAATCACAATGTTATTCGGTTTATTCGGTATCCTTAGAGAAAAATGAGAGTATACTCTATCCTTGTTGTGATTATTTTTTACACTTATTTACTTTGTGTGTGCATATGGGTGTGTGGGCACGTGTGCCGCATGCGTGTGGAGGTCGTGCAAAGGATAACTCTCGGGAGTTGGTTCTCTCTTTCCACCATGTAAGTCCCAGGGATTGGACTCAGGTCCTCGGACTTAACGGCAAGTGCCTTTACCCACTGAGCCAACTCACAGGCCCTGGTGGCGGGTAGTGCTAACGGTCAACTTGGCAGAGCCTATAATCACCTGGGAGATGGACACCTGCAGATGCCTGTGGGGTTACCATGGTGAAGGTAACTGATGTAGGGGGACCCACAATTGACTGTGGATGAGACTGTTCCCCGGGCAGAGTCCAGGGTTCTGACAGTGAACAGAGCTCTGAGGATTCATGGCTGTTTCCTGACAGCTGGGGAGATGTGAACAGCTTCAAGTTCCTGCTCGTTTGACTTCTCTCCCATGACGGTTGTACCTTCAACTGTGAGCCAGAAAACGAAAAAACAACAAAACACTCTTGCTTTGGTCAGGGTGTTTTTTTTTTTTTTTTTTTTTTTTTTTGGTTTTTCGAGACAGGGTTTCTCTGTGTAGCTTTGCGCCTTTCCGGGGACTCACTTGGTAGCCCAGGCTGGCCTCGAACTCACAGAGATCCGCCTGGCTCTGCCTCCCGAGTGCTGGGATTAAAGGCGTGCGCCACCACCGCCCGGCTTTTTTTTTTTTTTTTTTTTTTTAAATCACAGCAGAGAGACCAAAAAAATGCACATTCAGAAATAAAATTTTTAAAAATCAGATAGAAAAGTCAGTGAAGGATTAAGATATAGGGATGTTTTTAAAAGATTAGAAGGGGGAAAAGAGCGGAAATTGAAGAGAAAGAAAAAAGGAAATTGGAATAGTAACGTTGGAGGTCCAAGGTTCAAGAGAAAGGAACCAGACAAATGGGAGGGAAGGGAACTAGCCAAGAAGTTATCGGAAAAGTTTCCCTAAAATGGAAATGTTTTTACGCGTTTGTAGGTTGAGGACCGTTGAGACGGCTCAGCAGGTAACGTGCCTGCAGCCAAGCCTGAAACGTGAGTTCGATCCCTGGCACCCACATGGTGGAAGGAGAGAACCGATTCCTGCAGGTTGTCCTCTGACCTCCGCAGGCATGCCTTCCCCCATTAATATAACTTTAAAAAAACATATGAGGGGCTGAAGAGATCATTTAGTAGTGCAGAGAAATAGCTGCTCTTCCATAAGACCGAAGTTCAGTTCCCTGCAATGGTATTGAGTGGTGTACAAACTCTTGTGACTCCAGCTCCAGGGAATCAGGTGCTCTGTTCTGTCTAGTCTAGACAGCTACACACACACACACACACACACACACACACACACACACACACACACACACACCACAGAGAAAGAAATAAAAACAAATCCTTAAAAAAGGCATACAATTGCAAAATTTCAGTCTCTCTGAGTTAAGGAAAACACTAAATGATTCCAACGATAAAACGAGGCCGATGGGAAATGTCAGAAAGTCAGGTTAGTGTTGGAATCCTGAATAGTAACAAGCAGATGGAAGGGGAAGGTGGCGCCACCAGCATTCTTTTGAGAAAGATGGTTTTTCTGGCCAAGATTCTATACCCAGCAACTGTCACTCAAGATTTGAGACTAGAATAAAGGCCTTAGTTTCGGACACGCAAAGTCTTGAAGCACATATTTATACTCCACACGCCTCCTCTCAGAAAGATGGTGAAGGATGAACACCGCCCGAAGAAAAGAATTAACAAGAGAGAAGAGCACAAAACGTGAATGTGCAAGACTGGGGCGGTCAACTTGGCTTTGAACCGCTGAGCCAAGGATGACCTCTTACTCCGAATGCTCCTGGGTGTGGAGTTAGAGGTGTGTGCCCCCAGGTGCGGTTTATGCAGTGCTGGGGATGACACCCAGGCTTCAAGCATGCTAGGGAGGTGCCTGACCAATGGGGCTCCATCCCCAGCTCCCACTTCCTGTTTTAAAAAGTTCTAAGCCTTAGCTGGGTGGTGGTAGTGCACACCTTTAATCCCAGCACTCGGGAGCCAGAGGCAGATGGATCTCTGGGAGTTTGAGGCCAGCCTGGTGAGATCCAGGACAGGCACCAAAACTACACAGAGAAACCCTGCCTTACAAACAAAAAATTTGAAGCCTTGAAGAACTGACTTTTTCCCGTATATGATATATTTGAAAAAGTTATTTTTGGTGTTGGCATTTAAACTCAGAGCCTTGTTCAGGCTTTGTATACTTCATATGCACACTCCCACTAAACTACATACCAGCCAAAGACAGTTACTCTTTTTTGTTTTTTGAGACAGGGTTTCTTTGTATAGCCTTTGCTATCCTGGAACTAGTTATGTAGACTAGGCTAGCCTTGAGCTCTCAGAGACCTGACTGCCTCTGCCTCCCGAGTGCTAGGATTAAAGGTGTGTGCCACCACCGCATGGCTCAGTTGCATTTTTTTTTAAATGGGGGGGAAATCAACACTACAGGAAAAGATGCACAAAATTGGATCTGTATTCTGTTTATAATTATATGAAAGATGGATAGCCAGGGATGGAAGACGATGTGGAAAAACAAAAATAGTTGCATTGAAGTGGGCAAGTTTTCCCCTGGTTTTTATAGAACTTCTGGGTGATGTCACATCTTGGCTGAGTTCGCTGATGTAAAAATAGGGTCGGCCATCTCTGCCTCTCTAGAGTTGTTGTGTGGAGTGGGAAGGAGTCAAGGTAGAAAGGGGTATCTATCCTTCCCATTTCCTTCTCTCTCTCTCTCTCTCTCTCTCTCTCTCTCTCTCTCTCTCTCTCTCTCTCTCTCTCTCTCTCCTTTTTTAAAAGTTATGTGTATACATGTGGGTCTGTCTGTGGGTTTATCGTAAGAGCACAGGTTCCTGCAGAGGCCAGAAAGAGGGTAGGGGATTCCTCTGGGACTGGAGTTATCAGCAGTTATGGACCAGCTAATGTAGGTGCTTGGAACTGAACTCAGGTCCCCGTAAGAGCAGTGTGCTGGCTGGTTTCTTCATCAACATCTCACCAGTCCATGGTGCAACCACTGCTAAAGAACTTCCTGTCTGGACTGGAGAGATGGCTCAGAGGTTAAGAGCACTGGCTGTTCTTCCAGAGGTCCTGAGTTCAATTCCCAGCAACTACAAAATGGCTCACAACCCTCTACAATGAGATCTGGTGCCCTCTTCTGGCACTCAGGCATACATGGAGGCAGAACACTGTATACATAATAAATAAATAAATCTTTAAAAAAAAAAAAAAGAACTTCCTGTCCATTTCTAGTAAGTCTAACTATAAGCTAACTTGACCAGGGAGGGGGGGAGGCTAGAGAGATGGCTCAGAGGTTAAGAGCACTGGCTGCTCTTCGAGAGGTCCTGAGTTCAATTCCCAGCACCCACATGGTGGCTCACAACCATCTGTAATGAGATCGGGTGCCTGCAGGGATACAAGCAGACAGAACACTGTATACATAATAAATAAATCTAAAAAAAAAAACCTAACTTGATTAACATGCCCAACAACAAAATGAACATAACATCTACCAAGAGGCATGCATGAGAACGTGTGTAGCAGCCTTGCTCATAGTAGCCCAAGTTACAAATAACCCTGGTTTCCGGACTGAGAGAAACGGCCCAGAGGGTGAAATGCCTGCCTCCGAAGCACGAGGACTTGAGTTTGCACCCCCAGAACCCACAGAAATCTGGATGTGCACACATCATCTGCAATCCCAGCTCTCCTATGGTGAGATTAGAGACAGAAGAATCCACAAAACTTCTCAGGCTAACTAGTGTGGCACAGAGAGAGCATAGACAGGAAAGGACCTGCCTCAAACAAGGTGGAAAGGAAGAACCCATCCGGAGAATGCCCTTTGACCTCCACCATGTGCTCCATGGCATACATGTACTCACAGAGTGAGAGAGCAAGCAGGAGAGACAGAGACAAGGAGAAAGAAAGAAAGAAAGAAAGAAAGAAAGAAAGAAAGAAAGAAAGAAAGAAAGAAAAAGAAAGAAAGAAAGAAAGAAAAAGGAAGGAAGGAAGGAAGGAAGGAAGGAAGGAAGGAAGGAAGGAAGGAAAGAAGAAGATTGATTCCCAAATCAGAAGCCCATCATGATGGTGCAGGCCTTAATCTCAGAGACTCAGGGGCCTAATGTAGGAGGATGGCCAGTGAGGGGCTGGGGGTGTGGCTCAGTGGTAGAGCCCCTGCCTAGAATCCCCCAGTGAGGGGCTGGGGTGTGGCTCAGTGGTAGAGCACCTGCCTAGAATCCCCCAGTGAGGGGCTGGGGTGTGGCTCACTGGTAGAGCCCCTGCCTAGAATCCCCCAGTGAGGGGCTGGGATGTGGCTCAGTGGTAGAACACCTGCCTAGAATCCCCCAGTGAGGGGCTGGGGTGTGGCTCAGTGGTAGAACACCTGCCTAGAATCCCCCAGTGAGGGGCTGGGGTGTGGCTCAGTGGTAGAGCCCCTGCCTAGAATCCCCCAGTGAGGGGCTGGGGTGTGGCTCAGTGGTAGAGCCCCTGCCTAGAATCCCCCAGTGAGGGGCTGGGATGTGGCTCAGTGGTAGAGCACCTGCCAAAATGCCCCAGTGAGGGGATGGGGTGTGGCTCAGTGGTAGAGCACCTGCCCAGAATCGCCCAGTGAGGGGCTGGGGTATGGCTCAGTGGTAGAGCACCTGCCCAGAATCGCCCAGTGAGGGGCTGGGGTATGGCTCAGTGGTAGAGCATCTGCCTAGAATCCCCCAGTGAGGGGCTGGGGTGTGGCTCAGTGGTAGAGCATCTGCCTAGAATCCCCCAGTGAGGGGCTGAGGACATGGTTCATCAGTAGAACACTTTCTTAGTTATATAGGAGGCCCTGGATTCAATTCTTCATCATTCAAATAATAATCATAATAATAATAAAAATAATAACAACAACAAACACTCCTAATTATAAACACAAGTAAGAGGAAGCAAAGTATAAAAGGCTAGCACCATGGACAAGTTATTATGCGCAAAGCTGAGCAGGAGTGGGTAGAGACCAGGCTCTCTGCCTCGCTTACAAGCTTTCCAGTCAGGTCTGCCCTCCCTCACCCCACCCAGGAGACCCTCAGCTGACCAAAATGGCAGCTTGCTTCTCTGTGGCTGTCTGTCTGTCCCAGGGCATCCTGGTAGCTTTCTGCTGGCATTTCCTCCTGTGCATAGGAAGTGCCTCCACGCACAGGAAGTGCCTCCACGCACAGCTGCTCTGTCCCCCCAACAGCTGTTCTCCATTTCCTGAGGGCCTCAGGTTGCAGGCGTGCAGGGATTAAAGGCAGAGATAAAGATCTTTGATAAAGATGGTTGGAGTTCCTACATCCTGGCTTATGTCGAGAGAGAGAGAGAGAGAGAGAGAGAGAGAGAGAGAGAGAGAGAGAGAGAATGGGAAGGGAGGGAACACGCACTCCCAGTTGCCTGGGTGGGCCCAGAGGCCAGCTACCTGGAGAGGACAGAGGGTAGAGTGAAGGAACGTCCCTGGACCTCTTGTCTCCTCTTCCCCAGTACTGGGATTATATGCATGCACCAACATGTTCGGCTTCTTCCCCACCCCACCCCCCTCCACATGGGTTCTGGAGAATTTGAACTCAGATCCTCAAGCTTGCAAAGCAAGAACTTTCCCCACTGAGCCATTCCCACAGCCTTACATCAGGTTTTTAGCGCACAACTTACTGATGAGTGAAGATTGCCTTTTTTTTTTTTTTTCTGGAGCTGAGGACCGAACCCAGGGCCTTGTGTTTGCTAGGCAAGCGCTCTACCACTGAGCTAAATCCCCAACCCTACCTTTTGCCTTTAAAGGACTTTCCCAGGGCTGTGTGTAGGGTGACACTGGATGACGCAGGCATTTCCCACAGAGGAGCAAGCTCCTCGGTTCTCTTAGCTCTATGGCTATGGTCAGTGATGATCACAGTGTTCCTGTCCCCTCACCTCACCCTGTGGGACAGACAGCCGCAGGGAACTGGTGACACCGCCCAGTTTCGAAAGACCAATGACAGTTCGGTCTGGCATCATCTGGCTTCAGTTCCCAGAGCCTCAAATTAGGCAGGGGAAATTAAGGATATACTTCAGATGTCCAAAGAAAACAGGGGTGAGAGCCAGAAAATGGATCATAAAAGAATCTGGATGACTCAGCCCCAGCTGCAGAGGGCAGGCTCGATCCCTGCTTATGGGAAGGAGCAAAGGGCGGCTTTCTTCCTTCACAGCCAAAGGAGACCGAAGGTCCCCTGGATCAGTACCTTCCCTCAGTGAGGTCCTGGTTCAGCCTATTTCCCAAACAGAGCAAGAGATGCTGGCTTCTGTTCCTGGTTGATAGGAAGTGAGCTGAACTTTTTTTTTTTTTTTTTTTTTTTGGTTTTTCGAGACAGGGTTTCTCTGTGTAGCTTTGCGCCTTTTCCTGGAACTCACTTGGTAGCCCAGGCTGGCCTCGAACTCACAGAGATCCGCCTGGCTCTGCCTCCCGAGTGCTGGGATTAAAGGCGTGCGCCACCACCGCCCGGCATGAGCTGAACTTTTATTTCCAATTGTCCTGTTTCTTCTCCTCATAGGGAAGTACAGGGGAGCGTGACTTGAATTTTTAAATTATTATTGTGTGTGTGTGTGTGTGTGTGCCAGGCACAGGTGTGGGGGTGAGAGGACAACTCTGGAGAGTCATTCCTCTCCTGACACTTTTCCCTGGGTTCTAGGCATCAAAATCAGTTCACCATGCTGGCACAGCAAAGAGCCTTTACTTGCCGAACCATCTCGGTGGCCCATGTCTGGGGTCCTGAATGAACTGCTGCCCCATTTGGACTAAGTCAATCTGTTTCCAAAGTCCACCTGAGAAGGGGCTGGACCACCCTCGGGGGTGGGTTTTTAATTTCATTTCTGTTGCTGTGATCGACCATCTTGACCAAAAAGCAACTTAGGGGAGAAAGGGAGTTTATTTGGCTTACATGCCGAGGTTATAGCCCATAATGGCATGGAAGTTAAAGCAGGAAATTGAAGCGGGTCATATATATCCAAGGTCAAGAACAGAAAGAAATGAACACTCCCTGCTGCTGTCCAGATAGCTTTCTTTAGTTCAAAGCCTAGGGAATGCTGCCCACAGGGGTGTAGCTGGAAGTTTTCCTGTGTCCTGTCCAGTCCCGCAGCCACTTAGACCCAAATAAACACACATAGGCTTATATTAATTACAAATTTATGGCCATGGTCTATGGTTCAAGTTTCTTGCTAGCTAGCTCTTATAACTAAACTCAGCCCATTTCTATTAATCTATATGTTGTCACATGTTCCGTGGCTCTACCTGTGTGCCATTACATGCTGCTTCCTGGACAGCGGGATGGCATCTCCTCTGCCTCTGCCTTTCTTCTTCCTGTCTCTCTCTTGGATTTCCTGCCTGGCTATACCCTGACTCCCCACAGGCTAGAGCAGTTTCTTTATTAACCAGTCATAGCAACACATATTCACAGCGCACAGAAAGACCATCCCACAGCACAGGGGAGTCAGTCTTCCTACATCAATAAACAATCAGACCACCCCTACAGATGCCAACAAGACAGTGTGGTTTGGGCAATCCCTCAAATGAGATTCCCTTCTCAGGTGACTCCAGGGTTTGGCAAGTTGACACTTAAAACTAACCAGCACAGTAGTCAAGTACCTGGGAGTCTGAAAAGCAACCCCAGGTGGGTGCACATCTGTAAACCCAGCACTCAGGAGGCGGAAGGATCAGGGTCATCTTTCAGATCATCGTGAGTTTAGGTCAGTCTGGGCTACGTGAGACCCTAGATCCACAAAACCCAAACAAGAGAAACGAAGGAAGAGGTGGGGGAGAAGGGAGGGAGAGCAGAACGTGAGCAACGCCCACCCCACAAGAAGTGAGACCCGGCGAAGATGAGAGGCTCTCTCCTCATCTACCAGCTTACCTGGAAAACCTAAGATCTAGATTTAGCGGAAGATCACAGAACCCTCCAGGATCCCAATAAGCAAGATTCTCTGTCTGAGGTGTGTCTTAGTAAACAAGTCTAGTTCTCAGAGAAATGGGTACATAACCCCTAAAGTCTAAGATCATAACCTTGTTTATTTAATTAAATTCCTCCTTTTGTGATTTTATATGTGTGTG
Source organism: Peromyscus californicus insignis (assembly GCF_007827085.1). Lineage (NCBI taxonomy): Eukaryota > Metazoa > Chordata > Mammalia > Rodentia > Cricetidae > Peromyscus > Peromyscus californicus. Next base: position 27,172,204 of record NW_026294540.1, read on the forward strand.
GATTTTTATTTGTGTCTGAATGCATGTTGAGGCCAGAAGTCAACTCCAAGGGTCTTCCTCAATCACTCCTCATCTCACAACTTTTAAATGAAAGACTCATTTTATTTGAGTATATGCATGTGAGAACAGATACCATGGAGGCCAGGCACCAGAGCCCCTGGAGCTGGAGTTACACAGGTGTCCGTGAGGCCCCTGACATGGGTGCTGGGAACCTAACCTGGGTCCTCTACAAGAGCAGTACACACCCTTAACCGCTGAGCCATCTCTCCAGCCCCTCCAGTTTATTTTATTTTGGGGTTTCTCACTGAACATGGAGCTCACTTTTGTTAGTTGTACATGGTGGCACATACCTGTAATATCACCATTCAAGGGGCTGAGGCAGGAGGATTGCCACAAGTTCCAGGGTAGTCTGAGCAACACACAGAGTACTTGGTCAATCAGAGCTTTACAGAGAGATCTTGTATGGACAAAAACATGAAGAGGAAATTCATGGAAATTAAAATTAAAACAGAGACTCTTGTACACCTCATGACCTCATGAAGAAAGTGCAAAGACAAGCTATAGAATGAAGGGACACGTAGGTCACATGTCTGATGAGACCTTAATATTCAGACCCTGTCTTACAGCTCAACAACAAAAAAGTAAGCAGCCCGATTTAAAAAAGAGATTTGCCAGCCGGGCGGTGGTGGCGCACGCCTTTAATCCCAGCACTCGGGAGGCAGAGCCAGGCGGATCTCTGTGAGTTCGAGGCCAGCCTGGTCTCCAAAGCGAGTTCCAGGAAAGGCGCAAAGCTACACAGAGAAACCCTGTCTCGAAAAAAACCAAAAAAAAAAAAAAAAAAAAAAAGAGATTTGCCGGGCGGTGGTGGTGCACGCCTTTAATCCCAGCACTCGGGAGGCGGAGCCAGGCAGATCTCTGTGAGTTCGAGGCCAGCCTGGGCTACCAAGTGAGTTCCAGGACAGGCGCAAAGCTACACAGAGAAACCCTGTCTCGAAAAACCAAAAAAAAAAAAAAAAAAACAGAAACGATTTAGGACAAGATACAGTTATTAAACAATATAGTGGCTTCTCAGGGTGAAAGGTTAGCGGAAGTGCCCTTCTCTCCTTTCTGCTGGGTACTGGTTCCTTGCTGTCGAAATGGGCAAGTTCATGAAACCCGGGAAAGTGGTGCTGGTCCTGGCTGGATGCTACTCCGGACGCCGTCATCATGAAGAACATTGATGATGGCACCTCAGACCGCCCTTACAGCGATGCCCTGGTGGCTGGAATTGACTGCTATCCCCAAAAAATGACAGCTGCCATGGGCAAGAAGAAAATCGCCAAGAGGTCAAAGATCAAGTCCTTTGTGCAAGTTTATAACTACAATCACCTCCTGCCCACGAGGTACCCTGTGGACATCCCCTTGGACAAAACAGTTGTCAACAAGGATGTCTTTAGAGACCCAGCCCTGAAACGCAAGGCCAGGCGGGAGGCCAAGGTCAAGTTTGAGGAAAGATACAAGACAGGGAAGGACAAATTGTTTTCCAGAAGCTTCGCTTTTAGGTATATTTTTGTTCCCATCATTAAATATATATATAATGATTTCCTAAACACACCGGAGTCACTTCAAAGTGATTAGTTTTGCACTGTGTGACTCTAACCTCAGGAAGTCATTCTAAAAACCAAAGTCTATTACATGTCCAGTCTCCGTTAGATAAATGAAATGCATGGGACTAGAAATGTTTCAAATTTTTGGAGTTAATATTTGAGTATGTTTGCATAAACTTTATCAGTTGAGCTTGAAAATCCAAAATGTTCCTTCCTCAGGCTGGATGGACCCCATCCCTTTTTAGGCTCCTCAACCAATGCATTTTCTCAACAGTGTCTGAGAAACACAACCACCTTTTTCCTTTAGCTAGGCAGGAAAAAAGAGCCACCCAAATGGAATCTCTTAGGCTCTGTTTTTGCATGTGTGAGCTCTGCATGCATCAGAGATGACAGAGAAAAGGTACCTTGCAAAAGGAACAGGGTTTGACATGAAGCAACAGTACTTCTGGTTTTAATGATACTGTTTCTGGCTTTAAATATGGCCATTTCTGGTTTAAAGTTGGGCTATTTCCAGTTTCAAGGCTTCCATTTTTGTTCTCAAATAGCGTCCTTTCTCGTTCAAAGTTTTATCACTCAGCTCCAGGCTTACATATCTTGTCAAAGGGACAACCACCAAGCTTCTTAGAGAACTCCTTTCCACAGGAGCTTCACCCAGGACCCCTCCAGGAGGACAGCTTGTCTTTGGAGTCAATTTGCAAAATCTTCATCCCCCAAATTAGCGCGATGAAGCTGTCTAGAGAGGTTAGGGCCCCTCCCCTTTACCGTGTAGAAGCCAATGGCAGGGCTGGAACTGAGCCCAGTCTTCTGTTCCCAGCTAATGCCATCCCCATTGCCTTGGCTTTGTCTGTCAACATGACACAGCGGAGAGTCACCTGACAAGGGAGTCTCAATGGAGGACTTGCCCAGATCAGATTGGGTAGTGTGGATATGCCCGTGGGTGATTGTCTTGACTGTCAATTGACATAGGAGGACCCAGCCCACTGTGGGCAGCTCCATCCCCTGGGCAAGTGGTCCTGAACTATATACGAACACTATCTAAGCACGAGCTTGTGAGCGAGCCAGCAAGCAGCATTCCTCCATGGTTTCAGCTTCTAGTTCCTGCCTGAATGCCTGCCTTGACTTCTGTCAATGCTGGACCGTGACCTCATAGGCTCAGACAAACCCTTTCCTTCCCTAAGAGTGTTTTATCATATCAACAGCAATGAAGCTAGAGCCCCAAACTCTACAGTTCTCCCGGGGCATAGTCCTGCTACCAAGACAAAAACGATGGTCACATCCCTCTCCACCGCGCCTGCCTCACTCCGCTTTTCTCTCCTTTGGGCTCCCAGCTCTGCCTGCCCTCTCATTTCCAATTCATCATCACTCCTAGGTTTCAAAGCAGGAACCAGCATCCCCCAGAGACCAGCACGCTACCCTGCATCTCCCCAGGAAGGTGTTCAGGGCCCGGGCCAACCCAACCTCTGCAATCAGCCGTACCAGGCTAGAACCCAGATTTTAGAACCCTTTACTTGGCTGAGGGACCCCGAGCAACCTAACCCCAGAAAGTGTCCTGAGCTGTAAAATGGGTCTACCCATGAGGTTGTTAGCGGTGGTTTTTGTTTCAGAGTTTTTTGTTTTTTGAGACAGGATCTCATTAACTCAGTGAAAGAAGACACCGATGTTCTCTGTGGTGGTCAGTTCATGACAGGCCTTTGTGTGTATATGTGTGCATTGTGCATGTATTTGTGTAGTGCATGCGTGTGTGTGTGTGTGTGTGTGTGTGTGTGTGTGTGTGTGTGTGTGCATTCTTGCACTTGAACTCACATATGGAGGCCAGAAATCTTTCCTCAGGAGCTGTCTACTTTGTGTTTTGAGATCAGGTTTCTTTCTCCCTGGGTCCTGGGACTGGAAAATTAACTAGGATAGCTGGACCGTAAGCCCCCAGGGATCCGCCTGTCTCTAACCCTCCCTCCCTCCCCAGCACCGGGTTCATAAAGCACACACAACCATAACCACCATTTTAAAGTGTGAGTTCTGAAGACTAAACTCAGGTCCTCAGGCTTGCATGGCAAACACGGACAGCTATTTCCTGTCCCCATAAGTTGTATCATTCAACCTTCCCTAAGATGGACGAAATTCAGAGCCAAACAAAGCTCTGTCCCTGTAGATGGCAGGCTCACAGCTCAGAGACGTCAAAAGGCATTAAAGCTAGGCATGGTGGTACACGCTTGTAATGCCAGTGTTTGGGAGGCTGAGGCAGGAGGATCATGGCTAGCCTTAGCTACATAGTGATACCCTGTCTCAAAACAACAACATCCCCACAAACAAAAGGCCATCTGAGGGCCAAGGGAAGCTGTAATGGGATTTTATCTTAGGATTTTTGTCCAGGGACTGGGGGCAGCATGGAGGCCGAATGGAGGGGGCCTGACCAGCTCAAGTAATGAAAAACCTTCTGAGTCTTGAGCTACAAGGAAAAGTCAGTCTAAGAGGCAGGATGGGATGGGGTAGAGAGCTTCCAGCAGGAAGAACGCAGGCAAAGAAGACAGATGAGAGCTAAAAATCGGACAGGATTAATACAGCATTTGCAATGGGTCGGGCCCTACCTATCGTGTGCCATCTGTCTGTCTGTCTGTCTGTCTGTCTATCTATCTATCTATCTATCTATCTATCTATCATCTATCTATCCATCTATCCATCTATCTTCTATTTTCAATATAGAGATCTAGCTATCATCTGTTCATTATTTATCCATCTACTACATATATATCTTCTGTTTCTGTCTCTCTCTATATCACATCAATATAAAATACATATGTAATAATAATTACCATTTGAATTGTGCTAATATTAATATGATAGTATATCTGTATATTAGTATATTTAAATAGTACATCCGTGCATGAGTACACACACACACACACACATACACACACACACACACACACACACACACATATCACAGTGCAATGGATGAAACCCAGGGCTGGCTGAACACCTACTAGACAAGTGAGCTCCCACTGAGCTAATACCCTAGCCTCTCTAGGCCTATTTTAAACACTTCACGAATATTCACTCAGATAAACTTTACCACATCCACATAAGGAAGTATTACCAATATTCCCATTTTATAGGTGAGAAAACTGATTGTTCACGAAAGGAGTGCAGCATGGCAGAACTGAGGTTTGACTTTGGGTTTCTGCTGTTGTTTTAGACAGTGTCTTACAGTTAGTTCAAACTGACCTTGAACCCCCATGTGATGAAGGGCACCTTACTCTTCGATCTCTCTGCCTTTGGAGTGTGAGGATTACGGATGTGCACCCCCAGATCTAGTTTACGTGGTGCTGGACGGAACCCAGGGCCTCCAGAATGGTAAGCAAGCACTCCATCAACTGAACCACAGCCCCATCACTGAGGCTGGGATTCTGTCTCTAAAGTATTCCGCATGCCTTTCTGCCATGTTCTTATGCCCTTGGCAAACCAGAAACAGCTCTGGGTCATTGGAAGAGAAGATGTGAGCGGGTCCAAGGCTGCTGATTCAGGGACTGGGCCTGCACAGTCCTCTCCAGGTATCATGGATGTCATTACCACAGCCCTCCAGCAGATGGCAGCCACGCACCTCTGGCTGGGGGCGGGGCGGGGGGGGGGGGGTCTTTTCTTGCTTTGCACAAAGACATCTGTGTCCTAACACAGTTGCTGTTTGGCTTGTCGCCAGGCGGCGTGGACCTCCACTGCAAGGTCTCCAGTGGGAGAGTGGGCTGGCTGGCTTTCCGTTTTAGACAGCTCACTCCCGATGGGGTGACGCCGGTACAGCTGAGGCGCTTCAAAAGGGCCCCACAGACAGCACGACAATGGGCGAGCAACTGAGAGAAGGAACCAAGGGCTTTGAGATTCCAGATTCAGCAGCCAGTGGGTTGGACTGGGTGGTGGGGGCCACCCAGCAAGAATTAAAAGTGGTTCCAGGGAACAAGGAGAAACACTTCTTTTGTTTGGTTGGGACAGGGTCTCGCGTAGCCCAGGCTGGCCTTGAACTCACTATGTATCTGAGGATGACCTTGAACTCCTGATCCTCCCGTACACTGGGATTGTAGGCGTGCGCCAACCTGACGAACATGGTGCCAGCATGGTGCTGAGGATGAAACCCAGGGCTTGAGGCACGCTAGGGAGCAGCTTCTCAGGTGTGGGGGATGACGAGACTATGGAACACACAAGAAGGATGCTGGATACCCCAGAGGGACGCCCGGAGGAGGTCAGGATGCAGAGGTTTGAATCAGCGCATCCTGGATGCTACCTGTCTGACTCTTCAGAGGTCTGATGCAAATTCCATCGCACAAATCCAGATTCAGCCAGAATGCCTTCCCATCCTACCGCAGTGGGACTCTGAATCGCTGTCCATTTCCTGGCCTAAAATCTTATTTTGTGTGCGCACGTGCATGTGTGTGTGTGTGTGTGTGTGTGTGTGTGTGTGTGTGTGTGTGTGTGTTTATGTGTGCACAGGCATGTGGAAGCTAGAGAAACCTCAGCTGTCACATTTCAGACACCATCACCTTGCTTTTGGAAACAGGGTCTCACACTGGAACTCACTAAGCAGATCATGCTTTCTGGCCAGCGAGTCCAGGGGCCTCTGCCTCCCCAGTGCTGGGATTACAAGCACACAGTACCATGCTTGACTGTGTGTAGTGGGGTGAGTGGAGGGATATGGACATGGGTGTGGTGTGTGTGCACACGTGCATGCACGCGGAGACCAGAGGGGGTGTTATGATCTCTCCTTTATTACTCTCTGGTTTATTATTGAGTCACAGTCTGTCCCTGTCTGTCCCTGAACCTGGTCACCTGTGCTGTTTTTCAGCCGGGCTAGCACCCTGCAAGCCCCCGCGGTCCTCCACAGTGCTGGAGTTAGAGGCGTGCGTGGGGTCATGCCCAACTTGTCACTGTTACCCAGGTCCTCGTGCTCATGAGAAGCACTTTTACCCCCGCTGAGCCGTCTTCCCAGCCCGCCTGGGCCAAGGTCTTCAAATGCATTCTCTCCATGGAGCCCCAGTGCCTTCTGACTGAAAAACAGTTTGCATTTCCAGAAGTAGACAGGTGGAGTCCCATCACCACTCCCCACCCCCACCTGCCCCCCCGACACCCCAGGAATCCCTTCTGCAGTTAGGGACAGAGGAAAGGGATCCAGTGTCCCGCAGCCTGACCAGAGAACCCGGGCTGACACGGGCAACTTCAGCCAACAGACCGGCCACTGTCTGGGGGAGCCTCTCTCTCAACTGCTTCAAGCCGGAGCCACTGTCCCACGAGACAGGCAAGGATGATTTGGTTTCTACTTAGCCTCTCCCACCACCTCTTTGATTAGCAGCCAAGACATGTTTCTTTCCAGGTCCGAACGAAAATAAAATAAAGCATGTTACAGAGCGACTCCCTCTCCTCAGATTCATTTTTAATGTGGTTTTCAGCACTGGCTTACTGTGAATAGGCCTGTGTGTATAGGCACATGTGCTTGCAATATGCCCGTGACAGAGGCCGGCGGCCGCGAGCAGCCGGAATCGGCAGGAAGGAAGTCAGAGGCACGGCTTTGAGGATCGGGTCTCTGAGGGCCGAGGTGTCTGTCCGAAAGGCTGTGGGTAAATGTGTTTTCATCTAGAGACTTCGACCTCCAATGGGACCCATGGTTTTCTCCAGCCAGATAGGACGGGAAAAGGATGGACAGATGGATGATTCAAGAGCTGTGGCTTCCAGGGTAGGAAACGGTTCAAGAGCGTGGCTTCTGTTCACTTGCCTCACAAGCATGTGGACCTGAGTTTGGATTCCCAGAACCCACTAAAAAATCTGGGCACAGGAGTGTGCCTCTGTATTCCCGGGCCCCTGGGTGAGATGGGAGGCAGAGACAAGGGGACCTAGGAGGGTTCAGGATAGCCCAGCAGGTTAGGCTCTGTTTCAGACAAGGTGGAAGGTGAAGAGGTTATTGTCTCACTTCAGTGTGTGTTCTATTGCATGCAAGCATGCATGCGCGTGCGCGCACACACACACACACACACACACACACACACACACACACACACAAGCACTCACAAGCTTCTTAGAGCCATGAGAAGCAGAGCAAGGAGGGCGGGAAGCTCTCCTACCGTGGTTTCTCAGGGTCTGGCATGTCACAACACTGGGTCATCGCAGGCAAGTGCCTGTCCGTCCCTTAGCCGTTCGGCCTCAATTTCTCCACCCTTAAGAGTCACGTGGGTGTTGGTGAGATGGTTCGATCGGCAGAGACACTTGTTTCCCCAGCCTGACAGGCCAAGTTTGATCCCCAGGACCCTCGTGGTGAAAAGACAGCTCTGATTCCTACCTGCTATCCTCGGACCTCCGCACACGAGCCACGGCATTTGAGGACCCCAGACACACACACACACACACACACACACACACACACACACACACACACACACTAAATAAATAAATAAATAAATAAATAAATAAATAAATAAATAAATAATTTAAAACATTTTAAAGAGGTGTTTGGCTTAGATTTTTTTTTTTTTTTTTTTTGGTTTTTCGAGACAGGGTTTCTCTGAGTAGCTTTGCGCCTTTCCTGGGACTCACTTGGTAGCCCAGGCTGGCCTCGAACTCACAGAGATCCGCCTGGCTCTGCCTCCCGAGTGCTGGGATTAAAGGCGTGCGCCACCACCGCCCGGCTTTGGCTTAGATTTTTTAACTTTCATTTCTTTATTGTTTTTCTCTTCTCTTTTTAAATTAATTTTTTTTTATGTGTATGAGTGTTTTGCCTGCATGAAGGTAGGCACACCACATGCGTGTAGTGTCCAAAGAGACCAGAAGAGGGCATCAGATCCCTGAATTGGAGGTACGGAGGGCTGTGAGCCACCATGTGGCTGCTGAGAACAGAACCTGGGTCCTCTGCAAGAGCAGCCAGTGCTCTTAGCTGCTGAGCCACGTCTCCAGTCCCTTCTTTTTTAGTGTGTGTGTGGTTGCACACACGTGTGCCAGAGGACAACCACCTGTGTTCATCCTCAGGAACTCTATCCACTTCCTTTGAAGCAGGGTCTTTCATTGGCCTGGAACTCACCAACTAGATTAGGTTGGTGGGCCAGTGAACCCGGGGCTTCCTCTTGTCTCTGCCTCCCTGGCCTGCACACCACCATGCCCAGCTTCTTACAGGGGTGCTGGGATTGAACTCAGGCCCTTGTGCGTGCCAAGTTTTATTGACTGAACAAATACATTGAATTTATTCCCCCGACCCCGTCCCTTCGACTCTCACATTCACTGCTCTCCCTGGGTGGGGACATGAGGGTGAGGCTGGTGGCGTATCACAGTCTCTGTTAGAATTTGTCATTTCTCTGCTATTCTGTAGCCCTGAAGAGTGCCTTAGATATCACCGACACCCTCCCCACATGTTCTTTAGCTCTTTGCCTCAGTTTCTCCCTCCCACTAGTTTGTTCTTGGTGTCTCTCTGGAACCTGAAGTTCTTGCCTCTCTGGGCCCTAACCAGGGCTTGCTTCTCTTGGCCCCTGTGACAAAGAGCAGGTTCCTCTTGAGAAGATGGTGGACCATGCTTCTGGGTCACTACTTCTGTTTTTTGTGGATGAGTGAATGGATGGGTGTGTGGGTGGATGGATGAATGAATGGATGGGTAGATGGGTGGGAGGGTGTGTGGGTGGATGGATGGATGGGTGTGTGGATGGATGGATGGATGAATGGATGGATGGATAGATGGGTAGATGGATAGATGGATGGATGGATGAATGGATGGATAGATGGATAGATGGATGGATGAATGGATGGGTGTGTGGGTGGATAGATGGATGAATGGATGGATGTGTAGGTAGATGGGTGGATGGATAGATGGATGAGTAGGAGGGTGGTTGAGTGAATGGATTCTGTGGTATAGGATTGAACCTAGGACCTCACGCATGCTAGGCAAATAGTCTACCACTGAGTCTGTCCTGTCAAGCTTGGGCTAAAGAATGAATTTGAGGCCAACCTGGGGAACTTAATGAGATTCTGTCTCAAAATAAAAAGTTAAAACAAAAAAGAGTTGGGATAGTTTGACTCAGTGGTAGAACACTTGCCTAGAATCCCCCAATGGGGGACAGGAGGCGTGGCTCAGTGATATAGTGCTTACGCAGCATACATGAGACTCTAGATTCAATCCCTATCACTGCAAAATCACTAACTAAAGAATCAATCCGAGCTCAGACCTTCATGTGTAGGCATTGCGAGTGATTCATTGAATTCCTCTGAGCTCAGTGGCCTCATGTTTGAAATGAATAAGTAAAAACATCATAAAAATCCTCCCTGCCCGTTGGGCCTCCTGAGGCTCTGCAGAAGGGCGGAGGAGATGACAGGAGGGGTGTGTTTTATGCATCCCAGACCCCCATCATCATATCCCTCAGCTACAGCTTCAACATCTTCCCTACATATGGAAATGCTGGCCGCTCAGACGTGGAGCAGGGCAAGGTATGACTCTCTAATTCAGAAACTCCTCAGGTGAGAGAAGCTGCAAGGGCCAGCGAGAGGGCTCAGTGGCTAAAGGGGCTTGCTGCCAAGCTTGACAATCTGAGTTTGATCCCCAGGGACCCACATGATGGAAGGAAAAAACAAAAAAACCAAAAACATGATTCCCAGAAGTTGTTCTCTGACTTAAACACGTATGCCACGGCACACACATACACCAGCCCCTGTCCCAACACAAAATAAATAAAAATGTAATAGAGAGGGAGAGGGCCTTTGTCCCTGGTCCCAAAGAGAAAGGGGGGAGCTTTGGTGAAAAAGGTGTGCTGACTTACACAGGGCAGCCAGCCCATAGTGACCCGGGAGTTTCTGGTCTGGAGAGTTTGTGGTCTGTGCTGCGGTTTGAGGCCAGCAGAGTAAAGGTCTACTTGGCCCAAAGCCGCCCGAACCCTCGGCTCTCTGGCAGCAGAAAGGGCAGTTCAGGCCTCCTGTCTGATCCATTTCTTGGAACCCTCCATAATCCCCAAACAACAACACAACTGGAGATGGGCCGATGTAGGTAGACCTATCGTGCCATAAGGTCTCCACAGCACTACTGGGCTGTGTTTGGTATAGCTAAGGAACGGTCTCTCCAAGGAGAAAGACGGGCACTACCCACCCACGACCTTTGCCAGGGTCCATCTCTCTCTTCTCCAACCCACCCCTGCGTGTTCCCTCAGCAAGAGGCCCAGAGTCAGCCTAGAGGTACTATACTGACACCTCGACTGTCCCCAGTGTGGTCCTGTGTGCTTGCTGGAAAGGCAGGTGCAGGCCGAGTGTGGCGCAGCCGCTAATCCCAGCCCTCGGGAGGGGGGAACCAGATCACAATCTCCAACGCCAACACGAGGTGAGACGGTTCAGCCGATAGAGCGCTCGCAGCGCGCTTGGCATGACCTGAGTTCGGTCTCCCAGGAACGGGGCAACTGAGTCTGCAGTCATGCTCTAGATTCCACACGTTCACGTGTCCCCCTGTCACACACATGTGTAATAAGCGAGTTTTAAAAACTTAAAAACACAGGTTGGAGCTGGGCACGGCGGTACCTGTCTGTAGTCTGGTTGTTTGGAAGGTGGAGGTGGGAGGTTCAAGGCCGGTCTCAGCTCAGAGCAAGGCCGAGGCCAATCTGGGCTCTGTGAACACCTGTTTCACAAGAAAACAAAACAAAACAAAAATCCCGAAACAGAGAAACCAAGAGAGACGGGAAGCTCTTGCTTTGCAGGTGTGTGGGCCTGAGTTCCCTCCCCAGAACACACGTTAAAGAACACAACACGACACAACACAACACACAGACAGAAAGGAGGTGTGGCATGCACGGCCGTGATCCCAGGGCCGGGGAGGTGGAGACCGGTGGATCCCTGGCGCTCACAGGCCAGTCAGCCTTGCCTACTCGGTGAGTTCCAGGCCACTGAGAGACTCTGTCTCAAAAAACGACATGAACGGAATCTGAGGGACAACAGCTGAGTGTCTTCCGGCCTAAACACACACACACACACACACACACACACACACACACACACACACGCGCGCGCGCGCACGCACGCACGTGCACACACACACACCCCACCACCACCAACAACAACAACAAACGCGGTCGCCTGGGCCTTGTCCCAGCCCTACCCACTCTGACTTTTTGTTAGTGGGACCCCTAGGTGACTCCCGTGCAAAGACAGTGTGAAAAGCTGTCTCACGTGTCGTATTCCAGCCAAAGTATGCCAAACCAGGAGCATGGGCGAGACACTGCCCTGTTTCAGGGAGAAATGGGGTGTGGACTCCCCAGGGACCTTACAGCCCAGGCCAGGTTCTGGAAGGAAGTCCCAAAACTGACGAGAGAGGGGGAAAAAAAAGCGGGAAAAGGTTTGTGACGGAAGAGACCATTGCACAGCCCGTCCCGGGCCCCATCTTCCTGCGGTGGCGGGCACACAGACAAGGTGGCAGGGTGGGAGGAAGGCTGGACCTGGGAGCTGCAGAGGACCTGAGCGGCTGGGTCTCAGAGGAGGAGGGGGAGGAGGAGGAGGCCTAGGCTGCTTATCAAAGGGCAGAACAAACAGATGGGCCTCACTCTGGAGACTCAGTTTCCCTGGGCAGACTTCATGCAGGCCAGGCCCCCAGCTCCTCAGAGAAGGAGTCACGGGCCAAATGGTCGCTCTGAAGGGATCGAGTGCTCATCTCTAGAACCGCCCAAGAAGAGGTTAGGTAACCCTCTGGGGGCATGCTTGAAGGGAGGGTTCCTCCTCCAGTATCTCAAAAGCTGAGCCCCTGCCTGCCCAGAAGGCAGGTCGCCCAGCTGTGGGGAAAGTGACCAGTACAGTAGAGAACAGAGATAAATCTTTTTCATTTGTTGGTTTGAGATGGAGCCTCACTTGGTAGCCCAGGCTGGCCTGGAACTCCAGATCCCCCTGCCTCAGCCTCCCTGGTGCTGGGATTACAGGTGTGCGCCACCCACCTGGCCTCAGTGTGGTTTAGTCTGTGATGTGATAAGGAGGAACGCTTCCTGGGCAGTTCTGAGCGGACTCCGTGCAGGAACAAGGAAAGGCTCTCCAGGGTCTCGGTTTTCACACTAACTGTGGGTCTTACTTCCAGGAATCTCCGTGTCCCGCGGGAAGTTTCCTCTGTATTTCCCGATGGCAGACAGCAAAGGAAATTTAGAAACAAACTTGTACCCAGCAAGTTCAAAGCCAGGGACTGTCTCAGTTACTTTTCCTGTCCCTCTGGCAAAAGCAGTGTAAGACGCAAGGATGGATTTTTGACGCAGCCTGTGTCCAGTCGGTCATGGCGGGGCGGCTGGTCACATGGCATCCACATCAGGAAGTAGAGAGAGGGGGGTGCTGGTGCTCAGCTCAATTTCTCTTCCTCATTATTCCGTCCAGGACCCCAGCCCCTGAGATGGTGCGGCCCACATTTAGGGTGTGTCTCACCCAATCTGGAAATTTCTTCACAGCCCCGCCAGAAGTGACTCCAGATTCTGTTCGAGTTGCCAATCAGTGTTAATCTGCCCTGGACCTGCTAGCTTGGCTGGGGTGCCCCTGCTAGCCTCGCCTCGGGGTGCCCCTGCTGGCCTCACCTCGGGGTGCCCCTGCTGGCCTCACCTCGGGGGCGCCCATGCTAACCTCACCTCGGGGTGCCTCTGCTAGCCTCACCTTGGGGGTGTCCATGCTGGCCTCACCTCGGGGGTGTCCATGCTAGCCTCACCTCGGGGGTGTCCATGCTAACCTCACCTCGGGGGCGCCCATGCTAACCTCACCTCGGGGGTGTCCATGCTAGCCTCACCTCGGGGGTGCCCCTACCCCACGTCCTGTGGTCACGCAGGGGCTCTACTTCCCCTGTTAGCCCTGGTCATTGACAGAGCAGGCCTTCCTGAGTTCCTGAGCCTCACCTTCCCCATCTGCAAAGCGGGTGCTCATCTCAAACAAGGTAGAAAGTGATGACGGACTCCTTGGTTGTCCTCTGACCTCCACAGTGTCCTGAGGCATGCACACGCATCCGCACTCACGCACACACAAGTCCCAAGTTTGCCCCCACTCAGTCTAGGGCTCTGATTCTAGAAGGTTCTGCTACTACTTTGTGCTTGTTTAACTCTAAACGGGGGCTGTGCATGTGTGTGTGTGTGTGTGTGTGTGTCTGTCTGTCTCTGTCTTTCTGTTTCTGTCTCTCTGTGTCTGTCTGTCTCTATCTCTGCTTCTATGTGTCTCTGTCTCTCTTTCTGTCTCTGTCTCTCTCTCTTTCTCTATCTCTGCCTCTATGTGTCTCTGTCTCTCTGTCTCTCTCTGCCTGTCTGTCTCTCTCTCATTCCTGTGTATGTGTTTGTGTCTCTGTGTATGTACATGTGAGTGCAGTGCTCTTGAAGGCCAGAAGAGGGCATCAGGTCCCCTGGAGCTGGAATTACAGGTAGTTATAAGCTTCCCAATGTGGGTTCTGGGAACAGAACTCGGTCCTTTGCAAGGCACTGAGCCATCTCTCCAACCCCCTAAATAATACAAAGTGGGTTTTTGTTTGTTTGTTTAGTGCTGGGGGTTGAATCCAGGGCCTCCCTCAGTGCATGTTCGGTGTCCTAGTTGGCTTCAGCTGTCAACTTGACACAGCCCAGTCTCATCTGAGGGAGTTTCAGTTGTGGGGTTGCCCAGATCAGCCTGGCCTGTGGCCATCCATACCTGTGAGGTCTTGATGGTTGATTGATGCCCAAGCCGCTGTGGGCGGTGTCCTCCCTAGGCAGGGCAGTCTGGACTGCTTAAGAAAGCTCCTCCGTGGTTTCTGCTCTAGATCCCTCCCTTGATTGCCTTCTGCCCTGACTTCCCTCAGCGATGGACTGTTACCTGCAGGAGTGTAAGTCAAAATAAACCCTTTCCTCCCCTAAGTGGCTTTTGGTCATGATGTTTATTCCTGAAACAGAGCATAAGAACAAAGCAAGGACTCTGCCTGCATCCTCAACCTGAACAGGACCCTAACGCTAAAGGATGTGGGGAATGAAATGGACTCTCTGGGGTGACCACTGTCCTGCATCTATCTACCCAAGGGGTAAAAGAGGTTCCGGAGCTCCCTCACCCAGCAGCCCCCCCCCCTCTCTCTCTCTGTCTCCCCTGCTCAGCCCATCCTCCTCGAGAAAGACACATGCTCCCCCAATCTGGAAAGCATTGAGGGCGAACGGCTCCGTCTCAGGCGCAATCATTACAAACCCCCCTGGGGAATGTGAACTCCAAAATGAAATCTCCCTGTCAAAACTTTCGTGAATGCTCTGTCTTTGTCCTGGGATTGGCCCACATTCACGTTCTGCCCGTGAGCACTTGATGGGGACCAGATTCTCAGGGTGCAGAGCGGAGGGTAACCAACCCCCTAAACCTCCTCCCTCTGCAAACTCTGGGGAAGTCCGTCTTCAACCTGGGTCTCCAAAGGACGACAGCTTTTGTTGTGGGGACACGTCGCAAGCCGTAATACCACGTTCAGAGTTCAGAACGCAGGGCTACTCGCTTCAGATAATTCCTCAAAAAAAAAAAAAAAAGATTGTGTGTGTGTGTGTGTGTGTGTGTGTGTGTGTGTGTGTTCTTGTGTGTGAGTGGGAGAGTGTGTGTGTTCTTGTGTGTGAGTGGGAGAGTGTGTGTGTTTTTGTGTGTGAGTGGGAGAGTGTGTGTGCCATACCACACACATAAAGGCCAGAGGACAACCTCAGGCACTGACCCTCACCTTCTACCTTGTTGGGAGACAGGATCCCGACTTGATTGCCACAGTGTAATAACCAGGCTAGCTGGCCTGTGAGCTCCCAGGGGGTGGGTCTCCTATCGCTGCTCCCATCCCTCCCTGAGAACACTAGATTATAGACACATGACTTTCTGTGGGCTCTGGGAGTTGGGACTCAGATTCTCACGCTCACACGGGAAGCGTTTCACCCACAGAACCATCTTCCTAGCCTTCGAATGTAAGCTTTCCTGAAGGTAACAAATGAAAGAGAAAGTAATGCGGGGTGTGTATCCAGGGTGTGCATTGTGGCCAGGGTCCCATGATGATGTCACCTCAGAATCAATTTCTTAGGTTAGAAAAGGAGGCCCAGAGGCCTCAGCTACTCAGGAAGTCTTAGGGGGAGTGCAGAGCTGCCATGGGAACCTGGGGGCCCCAGGCCTGGGGGGCTAGAAGTTCATCATCTGTCAGAGCTCAAGTTGCAGATGCATCCTGCCTGCAGCCTCTAGGACTGTGTGACACACAGTCCACACTCCTATGTTCAGGACAGTATACCCTCCGCTTACCTGAGAGGTGAGGTAACGTGAAAAACCCACTTCGCAGTTGGGAAAACTGAGGCATGGGGATTCAGGCTGGAGATGAATTCCCTCATCTGCTGGACATGCCTAGGTTTCTGCTCTCAATCACCCTGATATAACTTGGATGGTCCACAGGGGTAGGGGGTGGGGGTACTGTGTAGCTGTATTCTCCACACTGAAACATTTCCTCATGGAAGGAGATTCATTAAGACTCAGGAAGTAGGAACTGGAGAGGTGGCTCAGTGGTTAAAAGCACTTGTCTGCTCTTCTAGAGGACCTGAGTTCAAATCCCAGGCCCCACAGGGTGTCTCACAATCATCTGTAACTCCAGCTACAGGGGATCTAACACCCTATTCTGGCCTTTGTAGGCACCAGGCACACATGTGGTGGACAGACATACATGCAGGCAAAACACCCCATACACATAAAATAAAAATGTTTTAAAAGACTTCGGAAGAAAATAAAACTCAGAAGGCTCAAACAGAATTGGTAAGTTTCAGGAACTCCTGAAGAGCTTCACCTCTGGAGTCAGAGAACTCCCTCTTCTGGGACCTGGTCACACACCCCAAAAAGTCCCCCAGACCTCTAAAGTTGTCATGATTTTGCATTTTGGGGTCAACTACAAGACAAACTTGTAAAAGGCTTGAGGAAGTTCCTAGTGCGGAACCTCCACACCATCACAGTGTACCCCACCTTCTTGGAGGGAAATAGAGCAGAGACCGCCATTCATCCCTGAGTACCCTTCCTGCGCTGAAGTCACAGAAGTGTGCCAGGACTCTGATACACTCGACTCGGCTCTCTCCACTGTGGTGCCCAACAGGTGTATCCTGCAGCCAACCTACACTGGACGCAGTGGCGCAAGCCCCTGTTTCTCCTAAGCACCCGAGAGATCTGCTGGTGAATTCTAGATGTTGCCTAGTATCGACCCTGTGGCCCTGGGTCACAAGTCAGCTCACTTGAGTCTTTTCCCGGTGGAAGCTCTCTACTCTGGGTGGTAACAAAAAAAAAAAAAAAAAAAAAAAACAAACCACCAGGGCTTCCAGGATCTGGGCTTGTCTTGCAATCCTGAGCCATCCTGCTGGTTACGAGAGTGACCAGATGTGGTGACAGCATGTCCCAGGCAACCCATAGTGACTGGCTGTTTCCTTGCACCCAATTCTACCTCCACAGAAAAATCATAGAGCGAAATGGTTTCTCTTAATCATAAAGGTAAAATCAGGGAGCTGCGGGAGACAGCCCAGTGGATAATGTGCCTGGTGCACACGTGTGAGGACCTGAGTTCTGATCTCTGGCATCCACTAAAAAAAGCCAGGCACGATCATGCACGAGGATAAGACCCCAGCACCGTGGGGGCGGGGGTATAAGCAGGGACAGGACAATCCCTAGAGTTCATTAACCAGCCAGTTGAGCCTAGTTGATGAGTTCAGGCCAGTGCGAGATTCTTAGCAGAGGGCACCCAATGTCTATCTCTGGCTTCTGCAAGCAGAGGTGAGAACTCCCTGCCCTCTGCTCCAGAGAGGCGAAATCAAGTCAGCATGCTTGCCAGAGTCTGCATCCCCTGGTCTACCTGGTATCTAGGCTGCGTCATGGTAGATAACCTTACAGCCCTCCATACTCAGGGATTACAGCTGAGGGCTAATGGTTCCTCTTCCCGCGGTCTCTCTGATGGCCTGACCTGCTCAGCGAATAGTGTAATGCCTCTTTAAGACAATGACATTCCAGGTCTCTCCCCGGCCCCTACCTCCACCCCCACAGGGCCAGAATAGCATCAGGTCAAGGACTTCCTTAAGCCGCAGCGTTTTCTTCTGCTGCCCCTCCCAGGAGGGGTCTAAAGCATCAGGGGAAACCGAGGCATGTGGAAGCCAGGCTTCGTTTTGCCGAGGGGATGGGTCACAACCATGGGGGGGGATGTACAGGGTCTTGCTTGCAACCTGTGGAGGGGCTGCTTATCACCCACATGGGGTAAAGCCAAGTCACGTCCATCCTACTAAGCAAACGCAGCTGGGAGAGCCTGGCCTGGCTCCCTGCCATACCTTCCTGGACTTAATTCTCTCACTCGCCCATTCAGCAAACCCGGGAGAGTCGGCCTGTCTGCAGAGCACAAACCGCGCGCGTTATTTGAGATACTGAAAAGACAGACGAAGGCCTTGAGGGACCCTGCCTCTGGAACTCAGGTTCATAGCTGGGGTTCAAGGGGGGAAGAGTTGGGGGCTGGTGAATTCTGGGGACATAGCTCAGTCTGTGAAGCACTGGCTTGCAAGCATGACGACCTGACTTCTGTCCCTGGTGCCCAGGGAAAACGCCAGGCATGGTGGCATGCACCTGTCGTCCCAGCACTGGGCAGGCAGAGACAGTAGACCCCCGGGACTAAAGGTCTCACCAGTTTAGCCCAATTGGTGAGCTCTGGGCCAATGAGGGCCCCTGTCTGGAAAGAGGAGGAAGGTGTTCCTAAGGATGACACCAGAGGGCTGCCTCTGGCCGCCATATATACATGTGCATACGTGTTTATACATGCTGCACACACGGACACCAGCACATACATACAAACACACACGCAGAATAAGTGAAGAAATAAATCAGGGGCTGGTGAACTTGATGAGAATTAGAACTATGGGTCAGAGTGGTAGAGCACTCACAAGGCTGGGGCGGGAGGACACATGCTTGAAGTTAGCCTGGGCTACACAGGAAGTAACAGGTCAGCCTGGGCTACATAATAAAACCTGGCCTCGTGGTTGGGAGCCTGCTAGGAGGGTGGGAGGGCCCACCATGTACAAGACCCAGATGACGCTTGTCTTCAGGACAAATGCAAGGTGTCCTGACTGCTCTGAGGTAGCTGCTGGAGAAAACTGAGCCTGCAAATCCCCATTCCCTCTTCCCTAGAGTGAAAAAAAACACACTTTTCCAACCAAATGAGCCCAACAACAGCACACGTTATTTACATTTATCTAGCAAATGCCTTTTTTTGTTGTTTTTTTTAATGTCTCCTCTCTTTTATTTATGTACGTTATGTATATGGATACTTTGCGTGTACATACATCTGCACACCAGAAGAGGGCACCAGACAGTTGGGAGCTGCCATGTGGGTGCTGGGAACTGAACACAGGACCTTCAGAACAGGAAGTGCTCTTAACCACTGAGCCATCTCTCCACCCCTTCTTCTTCTTCTTCTTCTTCTTCTTCTTCTTCTTCTTCTTCTTCTTCTTCTTCTTCTTCTTCTTCTTCTTCTTCTTCTTCTTCTCTCTTAATAGCTAAATTTCTCCTGAACTAAACAACAGACCTTTCTTGGAGGAATTGCTCCATGTACCCCAAGATGTCTGTTTGCTACCCTGAGGGTGTTTGTATCCCCCAATCTCTTCATTTCCCAGGTCACTGGGGGACAAGGTTGTTGCCACCTGCCTGTGATCTCAGAATGAGCCTTTTCCTTTCTTTCTTTTTTTTTAATTTAAGAGTAGGGAAGAGAGAGGGAGAGAGACAGAGACAGAGAGACTAGAACATGAACATCTACAGGTGCCTGGGGAGGTAAAAAGGGGCACAGGATCCCCTGGAGCCAGAGTTACAGGCAGTTGTGGGATGCCTGACATTTTGAGAACAGGACTCAGGTTTCTGATTGAGCAGCAAACACTCTTAACCATTGAACCATCTCTCTCCAGCCCCCAAGGCTGGTCTTCTGACCTTCCTGAGACTGTATATTCATCTCTAGATGGAGGCAGTGTTTGTATCCACCCACACTTCACAGTTATGTCCCGAGGGTCAGTAGGGGTGGATGTTAGTGTGGCCACAGACGTGACAGACGTCCTCCAGGCTTGCCGATCTGAGCCCAGAAGTACAGTGTAACAAGTGGGTGAGATGGTCTCAAAGCCTCCCTGCCTCCCTCCCTCCCTCTCTCCTCCCCCCTTCCCATGAGCGCACATGTGAATGCTTTTCCCGTATGTAAGTGTGTAAGTGCACATGGAGAGGCCAGAGGCCAACCTTGACTGTCTTCCCTCAGTACTATCCACCTTGCTTTTTGAGGCAGGGTCTCTCGTTGGCTTGGAACTTATTGATTCCGTCAGGCTGGCTGGCCAGTGAGACCCAGGGATGCACCTGATTCTGCCTTCTCGGTCCCGGGATTACAGGAACATGCCACTACACCTGGGTTTTTTTTTTAATGTAGGTTCTGAGGATCTGATCAAACTCAGGTTCCCAGGCTTGTAAGGCAAGCATGTGACTGAGCCCTCTCTCCAGCCCGAGTCCCTTTTAACTCTGGCCAGCTGACCCTGCAAGACTGTCACCTGCTCCTAGAGTGACAGGAGGGGGGATATTATCTGGTACCTCTTACTTCTAGCACACTGGGACAGCTGAGAAGGATCACGCCTTGTCCTCCCCACAGCTGAGGAGGTCTGGGCTCCGGCCCAGCTGCCTGACTTTCTCACCTGCCAAATAGAAGCAATGCCTGCCTGTTGAGGCTGGAGCCAAAGGAAGGGGGGGTGCAGGCCATTCCTGTCCCCAGCTGCCTAGCTACACGGTCTGTCCTACCGCTGGAGCCGCCTCCAGTTGGGAGACGGAAACGCTGGCCCTCGGCTGGGTGAGGTGGTGCGTGTCTGTAACCCCATCCCTCGGGAGGGAGAGGCAGAGACATGAAAAGTTGAAGACCAGCCTCTTTAACGGAGAACTTGAGGCCAGACAGGGCTACATGAGGCTCTGTAACAAAATCAAAACAGGGCTGCACGGAGGGTCCAGTTGCCTGCCTCACAAGCTTAAGAGCCTGAGTGCGTAAGCGTGAAGATCGGAGGTCAGATCCTAGAAAGCCACATACACACACACACACACACACACACACACACACACACACACACACACACACGCCAGGTAGTCATGAAGACGGCCAGCCTCAGAAGGTGAAGACAGGGAATCGCCAGATCTGGCTGGCTAGTGAGACTGGCCATCCCAATGAGCTCACCATTTGATTGGGAGACCCTGCCTTGAGGAATGAGCTAGAGCAGCTAGAGATGATGGTTCCTGACGTCTACCCCATGTCACCACATGCCCTTCCACACATATGTACATGCACCTACATATATGTGAAACCACACACACACACACACACACACACACACACACACACGCCAAGTCCTCACAGGAGCAAAAACACGTATCTCCCCCATCTGAAATGAGCAAACACCAAAGCTTTGACTCAGTTTCTCAATTAAAAGAGGGGCAGAGCCTGAGCGGTGTCTGTCACGACCAGTTCAAAGGCAAACGCACAGAACTCTGGGACCATGGATGCTACAGGAATGACAACATCAGTGGATGAATAGATGCAAAACAGGTGTATCCCCCCGGGGCGCAACCAAGAACATTCCAGAGGACGCAGTTAACTGACATGCATTTGGACAGGGGTCGTGCAGGCGATTTTGACATTTGTACAACTTCGCTGGGTTATAAAATTGCTAAAAGACCATAAAAGGAGGTGATAACCCAAGAGGGTGTGCTGGAGAGAGAACATCTGGTAATCTCCCCCCCGCTTTAACAGTTTAATCAGGGTGGTGGGAACATTCTGGAGATGGCCAGTGGTGACAGTTGAATCCACAACGTGAAAGCGCTGGATAGGACCGAACCACACACTTAAAACTAGTTAAATTAATTCTCCGAGTGGGAGAGATGGCTGAGTGGTTAAGAGTGCTCGCTGGTTTTGCAGAAGACTCGAGTTCAGTTCCCAGCCCCACGTGGAGCAGCTCAAAAACAGCCATACCTGAAGCTCCAGGGGATCCGACAGAGTCTTCTGGCCTCTGAGTGCACCTGCACTCCTGGGCACAAACCCACGTGCAAATACATGTAAGTCTGCATAATGCAAAATAATTAAATCTGAAAGCCGGTTCAAATGATCAATTTCATCTTATTTTCTCTGTGTGTGTGCCTACGTGTGCAGGTGCGCACGCTTATGGGGACCAGAAGTCGGTCTCAGAGGTTGATCTTCAGTCATTATCTACATTTTTTTTTGAGACAGGGTCATTAACTAACCTGGAACTCGCCAAGTAGCCCAGGATAGCTGATCAGAAAGCCCCAAGGCTTGTCCTGTCTCTGTGACCCCCGCACTGGAGTTACAAGGGCACATCACCATGCCCGGCTCTGTTTGTTTTGTTTTTGAACCTGACCCCCGCACTGGAGTTACAAGGGCACATCACCATGCCCCGCTCTGTTTGTTTTGTTTTTGAACTTGACCCCCGCACTGGAGTTACAAGGGCACATCACCATGCCGGCTCTGTTCTGTTTTGTTGTTGAACCTGAGTTCTGACAGCCATTTCATTAATTGGGCTGGTTCCTCAGGCTGGTATGGCTGTAGACAATTTCATCTTGTATATCGTTTATTGGATTAAAGAGAAACTGGGAATTGGCTCAGTGGGCAAAGTTCTTGCCATGGAAGTGTTGATGGCTCAGCGGTTAAGAGCACTGACTGCTCTTCCAGAGGACCTGGGTTCAATTCCCAGTACCCACATGGCAGCTCACACCTGTCTGTAACTCCAAGATCTGGCGCCCTCACACAGACATATTTGCAGGCAAAACACCAATGCACATAAACTAAAAATAAGTAAATTTAAAAAAAAAGAATCTGAGTTTGGATCTTCCAGACTCCCAGAAAGCCGGACACAGTGGTATACATCTGTAATTTCAGCACTCCTATAAAGAGATGAGGCAAAGACCAGGAGAGCCCCAGAAGCCCGAAGGCCAGCGATCCTGGAGCGCTCACCAGCCAACAAGAGACCTGGTCTCAAACAAGATGGACCTCCGACGTCTACACATACGCCACGCTACCCGTGCCCACAAACACTATTTAAAGAAGAGATAGCCTGAGTCCAGTTCCCGGTACCCACTCTGAGTGGCTCAGCATCCCATTTAGTCTAGTTCCACAGGGATCCAAAGCCTCTGGTGCACCTGCACTCCTGTGAACACACCCCTACACAGGCACATACACATTAACTAATAACATGGGACAGGACACACTGCCCCGTGCTGCCTGGTGCTGTGGAATTATAGACCTAATAAAACCCTTCCCTCGGTCTTTTCTTGTGGTGATTATTATTAGATTTCTGGGGCTAGACCTCAAGGCCTCATGCATGCTAGGCCAACAGTCTACCAATGGGCTCCATTTTTTTTTTTTTGCTCTAATTTTCTTTGTGACTAGATTAGGTTGAACTGGAAACACAAGGAACAACGAACAGTCTGTAGTGTAAAAGACACTCGGAACTCAACAGTGACAAGTAGGTTTGCTTTGTGACCCTCCCCAGAAGCTGTCTCATCTCTCCAGAATCTCTCCAGACCCCGTGACAAAGATGATCTTCCCTTAGATGGACAGTGACCAACCAGAGGGCTGGCATGCAGGGGGGCTGGGGACTCTGAGGACACAGAGTAATGGGCCCAGGGTCTCAGGTCTTCATGCAAACATGATGCATCTTACCAGGACTCCACCCTCCTTGTGGCCCAAAAGCATATCCCCCAGCAGTGAGTCTCTTCGTGAGTCCCACCTTCCACAACAGCCGCCCCCCACCCCAAGTGTGTCTGAGGAGTCCAGGGTGGCTAGAAGAGTACTGGATACCACAGCATGAAAAGAAAGAGTGAAGGATGGAGGAGGGGGAATCCCTTTCCCCCAGGGCCACATCAGTCCGTGGTCCCTGAGGTCTGTTTAGTCTCTGTGGTCTGGCTCAGGGCAAGACAGACCTTGGTGCCTCCCACATCTTCAGGGCCTGGAAGGAGGGAATTCTCATGGACACATGTTTCCCCTGGATGTGGATAGGCTGCCTACTATCTAGGCTTCAGTCTCCTCTCCCCCCACGCACCCCGTCTTTCTTACCTCATCCCCCCACTGGCGGCTACAGCCTCAGAATGTGATATTAAGATAATAATCCCCTTGGGCTGGGAAGATGGTTCAATGGATAAAGCACCTCGAAAGCACGAGAACCTGAGTTTCATCCTCAGAACCAACGTTGAAAAGCTACGGAGAGTGGCTTGTAATCCCAGCGCTGGGGAGGAGGGGACGGATGGACAGACTGACAGACAGATGGACGGGGGAGGGGGAGACCCGGTCACTAGTGGCAGTCAGTCTAGCCGCAGCAACCAGCTCCAGGTTCAGTGAGACATCCTGTCTCAAAAGCGAAGGCGGCTAAGGGGTGGAGGGAAACATCTCAACTCAAACCTCTGTCCTCCACATGTATACATACACACACCACACACTGACACACACAGTGACAGAGAAAAAATAAAAAGGTCACTGTTTAGAAAGGTATAGGGGTCCACTATGGCGGGGGACACATTAGGCAATACACTGGACACTATTCCACCCTCAGGAATCTTCAGGGCCTTTCCAGAAATCAATCTCTCTCTCTCTCTCTCTCTCTCTCTCTGTATCTGTGTGTCTCTGTGTGTGTGGGTTATACACGTGTGCATGTGCACTTGCTCACAAGGGCTCATTTGGAGGCCATGGGTTGACACTGATGTCCCCTTCACTCAGTCCGCATCGCATGTTTTTGAGACAGCGTCTCTCCTGAGCCTGGAGACGGCTGTTTCAGGTAGATGGGCTGGCCGGTGAGCCTCAGGGATCCACCTGTCTCTGCCTTCCCCAGTGTTGGGGTTACAGATGTGTGCCACCAAGGCTGTATTTTGTGCGGGTGCTGGGGATCGAAACTATGTCCACACGCTTGTGCAGCCAGACTTTACCCACTGAGCCTTCTCTGCCGTCCCTCCAGTGGGTCTGGAAGTGGTGTCCCACTCCAGCCGTGCCTTATCACCCCTCCTTGCTCAGCACCTGTACTCCAAAGGCTCCTTGTCCATCATCCAGCACCCCCGGCCTCTCTATCCATGTCTGCCTGGAATTCCCTTAAAACTGGGAGTTGTGGATGTGGGTTTCCTTCCTCCCCTCTGCCTCCCCCTACCCCAGGGACTGTGCCCAGGTTTCTGATACCACTGTGATGACCAGGAGGTGAACATGAGCTGGATATTTGCCCAGAGACTTCAGAATGAATAGCCGCAGAGTCTGATTCCAAAATAGCATACATTAACAACCTGGAATCCATTCCGTCCTGATCCCGTTAGGCAGGAGGAAACGTGGTCTGAAGCCAATAAAAGGCATCCTGGAACCCTTACGGCCTCCTCCATGGAAGACAAAGGCAGAGCGAGGACATTATGGGATGGACGTGCCTAATAAACGCCGTGTTGGCATCTCCCTTCCACTGGGACGTGGATTAACAGCAGATGTTCTACACGCATGTCGACTTGTATGCTAATCAAAAACAACTGTGAGGTTTTTGCAGACAGGAATTCCATAAATGCAGACCGGGGCTGTTCCTGCAGCTGCCGGGGGGGGGGGGGGGGGGGGGGGGGGGGGGGGGGGGACACGGGACGGACAGTGGTGGAGGCTGAAAAGCCTGATGGGAGCCCAGGCTCCAGCCCTCTCCTGCAGAGCTGCCTGTTGGGGTTGGGGGATCCCTAGCTCAGGGTCAATGATCCAGTTCCTTCTCTGTTCCGGAATGATGCCGAGGCTGTCTGCAAGCCTCACGGGGATGGAGCAGGACACCGAAAGCCTTGGGTTCCTGAGAGTGTGAACCAAGAATTCAACGTGGCTCCTCTGTGGCGGTGGTTCTCAACTTGTGGGCCATGACTCCTTTGAGGGGGGTTGAATGACCCTTTCACAGGGGTCCCTTATCGGATATCCTGCATATCAGACATTGACGTGATGATTCATCCCAGCAGCAAAGCGACAGTTATAAAGTTGCAACGGAAATATGATGTATGATGGTGGGGGGTGGGGGGGGTCACCATCACAAGAGGAGCCGTATTAAAGGGTCGCAGCAACAGGAAGGTTGAGAACCACTGCTCTATGGGATGGATCAGAGAAGACATCCTGGCATAAACCTCTGTCTTTCACATGTGCACAGACAAGTGAGCACACACACACACATACACACACACACACACACACACACACGCACAGACACACATCACACTTGCTCACACACAACAGAAAAGTCACTACTTAGGAAGTATAGGGGATCCACTGGACAGTGTGGTGGGCATCATGAGCCCTCAGAAGAAGAACCCCCAGACCTTTCTAGAACGTTCACAAACATAGGACCCGTATAAATTCTTCCCAGGCTCAGGAACAGGTTTTATCAGAGGTTCCCAACTTCAGAGGGTGAACATGGACTTTGGAACCCCTGGATAAACTTAGACCCCCTGAGACCCCTTTGCCTCCTACACGCCGCCATCTGAGATGAGCATCTTCGGGCGCTCAGGGAGAAGATAAAACCGTCTTAGTCACATGGACGTAGCATTGAGATGGAATCCCGATCCAGGTACCCCTTACCCACTGCCTCATGTTGCTTCCCCCAAGGACAGATACCCCCCAGATCCCCAACTCCACCCTCACCCCTGGCCACTGCCGACACCCAACCCAGGCACGGTTGCTAGAAAGGTGCAATCTCTCTCAACAGACAGATTTTGCTGAGGCCGACTGATGACTGATCTTAATTGCCAGTGTGATAGGATTAGAATCACCATGGAAACAGACCTCTGAGCTTGTTTGGGAAGGATTATCTAGATTAGGTTAACTGGGGGCCGGTGAGGTGGTTCACAGGGTCAAGGTGCTTGCCGCCAAGCCTGGCAACCTTAGTTCAATCCCTGGGACCCACACGGTGGAAGGAGAGAACTGATTCCTGCACGTTGTCCTCTGACCTCCACAGGTGCACACGTGCATGTGCATGTGCGCGCACACACACACGCACACACACGCACACACGCACAAATAAAAACACATGTAATTTTTTTTTAATTTTACAAAACTAAATAGATTAGGCAGTTAAAGTGGGAAGATCCATCTTAAATGCGGGCTGGCGTTCTGAGCTGCATAAAAGGAGGCCGTGAGCTGAGCAGCATTCCTCTCTCTCTGCTTCCTGACCATGGACACAACGTGAGGAGCCGCCTCACACTCCTGCCGCTGTGCCTTCCCACCATGCTGGACTGTACCCTCAAAATGGAAGCCAAAATCGACCTGTATTTCCATTATGTATGTATGTATTGTGTTATGATGTAGGGTGTGTGTGTGTGTGTGTGTGTGTGTGTGTGTGTGTGTGTGTGTGTGTTTTCATGCCACAACATGCATGTGCAGGCCAGAGGATAGCTTTTGGGAGTCAGTTCTATCTATCCACTGTGCATTCTGGGGATGAAATGCGGGTCATCAGGCTCGCCCCGCCCCCCTGCAGATCCTTTCCTTCCTTAAGGTACTTTTTCAGACATTTTGTTACAAGAAGGAGAACAGTAACTAAGTGTGCTGGGTGGTCTTATGTCAACTTGACACAGCTAGAGTGAACTGAAGGGAGGGAGCCTCATTTGAGAAAATGCCTCGGTGAGATCCGGCTGTAAGGCATTTTTTTTTTTAATTAGTGATTGATGGGGAGGCCCCGCCCACTGTGGGTGGTGCCATCCCCTGGCCGTTGGTCCTGGGTTCTATAAGAAAGCAGGTGGCACACGCCTTTAATCCCAGCACTCGGGAGGCAGAGCCAGGCGGATCTCTGTGAGTTCAAGGCCAGCCTGGTCTACAGAGCGAGATCCAGGACAAGCACCAAAGCTACACAGAGAAACCCTGTCTCGAAAAAACAAACAAACAAAAAAAAAAAACAACAACAAAACAAAAAAAAAAGAAAAAAAGAAAAAGCAAGCCAGTCAGCAGCTCCCCTCCACGGCCTCTGCATCAGCTCCTGCCTCCAGGTTCCTGCCCTGCTTGAGTTCCTGTCCTGATTTCTTTCGGTGATACAGACGGACAGACGTGGAAGCCAGACAAACCCTTTCTTCCCCAGCTTGCTTTGTGATCACGGTGTTTTGTTGCAGCAGGTCGTAACCCTGACTAGGACACTAAGACAGGTCTCTTCAGGGCACAGAAGAATGAATGAAAGTCACCAAGGCACTTATCAGACGTGAGCACCATAGGAAAGGAGGATGAGAGTACCAACAGGCTGGGACAAAGGAGGATAAATGGGGGACCACCGCGCCCCTGTTAGCTCTCAAGCCCATGTCCTTGGAGAAGTTTGGTGTCTCCTGGTGAGCTTATGTGAGTGCAGGTGCAGGTGAGAGGGATTACCAGTGTCTGTGACCACACCCAGATTTCTGTTCTGTTTTGTTTTTGTTTTTCGAGACAAGGTTTCTCTGTGTAGCTTTCTTGGTGCCTGTCCTGGATCTCGCTCTGTAGCCCAGGCTGGTCTCGAACTCACAGAGATCCGCCTGGCTCTGCCTCCCGAGTGCTGGGACTAAAGGCGTGCGCCACCACCACCTGGCAGATTTTTTTTTTTAAATGTGGATTCTGAGGATGAAGCTCAGGTCACCATGCCTGCAAGGTAGGTTCTTTATTGGCTGAGTTATTTCCCAAGCCCCAAGCTCACACCTTGAATTGATGCCTGACTTTGGAAAGTGGTTCTAGGCATGTATCTGGTCTTGTAAAACACTTGACTGCGTAATTGATTCAAAAACAGTGTGTCCTGGACCGAGAAGATGGCTCAGTACACACAGCAATCCCAGTGCAAGTGTCAGGATGGGAGTTCAGA
This sequence comes from Peromyscus californicus insignis, assembly GCF_007827085.1. NCBI lineage: Eukaryota > Metazoa > Chordata > Mammalia > Rodentia > Cricetidae > Peromyscus > Peromyscus californicus. The sequence goes on from NW_026294540.1 coordinate 27,200,567, forward strand.
TTCCAAAAGCCAGGTGGGAATGGCAACCTGCTTGTAATTCATCACCCAGGAAGCAGAGATGGGGGGGTCCTGGGACAAACTAACTAACTAGACCATCCAAATCGGTAAGCTCTTGGTCTGGTATGAGACCCTGCCTCTAAAGATAAAGTGGACAGTGACTGAGAAAGATACCAGATGCTAACCTCTGGGCTTCATGCACGTGTACTTAAGGTGCACACGTGCGTGTGTACACACTCACCACATATACATGAAAATAATTGTATACTTGGTTGGGCTTCATGATGCATACATAACTGCACCCCCAGCATGCCCGAGGCCGAGACAGGAGGATCATGAGTTTTAAAGCAAAACTCTGTCTCAGATAAACAAGGCCTGTGCTGTAGTTCAGTGGCAGAGCAGTTTCTCAGCACGTGCCAAGTACTGGGTTTGATCCCAGTACCATAACATGCACACTCCAAAGATTATTACATTTAGTGTGTGTGTGTGTGTGTGCGTGTGTGTGTGCGTGTGTGTGCGTGTGTGTGTGTGCGTGTGTGTGTGTGTGTGTGTGCGCACGTGAAGGTCAGAGGACAACTTGGAGTCTCTTCTACCATGTGGGATCTGGGGATGGAACTCATCGGGCTTGGTGACAAGCACCTTTAGCCAGTGAAGAACCTTTCTGGCATGGAATTCAAAGATCACCATGAGATCCAAACAGATAAGTACATGGATTGATCCATAGACAAATCATCACGAACCTACAGAACACCAAAGACAAAGACAAAATCTGACAAATTAGCCAATGAGGAAGAAAGAGTTGCCTCCAAAGCCATTCAAAAATGCCTCTGAAATCATCTACACGGACCAGAAGATAACGGCACACGGTCTCCTAAAGGACACAGAGAGATGTCCGTAGACCAAAAGGGTGTTTTTTTATTTTTAGATTTATTTATTTTATTTTCGGTGTATAAACGTTTTACCTGCATGTATATATGTACACCATATGCATGCCCGGTATGAATAGAAGTCAGAGGAGGGCGTCAGATCCCCCCGAACTGGAGTTACAGACGCTTGTGAGTCACCATGTGGGTGCTGGGATGTGAACCTGGGTCTCTGACCACCAGTTTTATACACAGCTAAACTATCGCTCAAGAGCAATGATACAATTCAATAATTTGGAGACAAACAAGCCTGAAAGGAGCCAAAATTGAAGATGTATTAGGGAAATGCAAATTTCAAACTGAGTTACAATCTCTCATCTATGAGTTCACAAAACTTAGTAAGCTTCAGTGAGCGGCTCAGCAGGTAAGGTGTCTGCTGCCAAGCCTGAGGACCTGAGTTCAATCCCCAGGACCCACACGGTGGAAGGAGAGAACAAACTCCCACCTGTTCTCTGACCCCCACATATGTGCCCTGATATGTGTTCCCACACATATACACATGCACACACACACACACACACACACACACACACACACACACACACACACAAATAAATAAATAAAATTTAATTTAAAAAAATTCGGAAGGCCAGGCACTGCTGGCAGACACCTTTAATCCCAGCACTCAAAGGTAGAGGCAAATGGATCTCTATGAGTTCGAGCCCAGCCTGGTCTACAGGGCGAGGTCCAGGACAGGCAGGGCTACACAGAGAAACCCTGTCTCAAAACAAAAACAAGAAAACCCCAAAGTTATTCCCCGCAATTCCACTCACAATTGTATGAAAATAATTGCCTTTCTGTAAGTATCAGATAAACAAACCATAGCATGTTGGGAAATACTATAAAGCCGTTAAAAATCAACTAGAGGATGGAATCTATGTGGACGGACCTCACAAATATCTTATGCAAAAAAACCAAGCTGTGCACAGATGAATTCAGCAAAACTTCATTTTTTAAAAAACAATCCCACACAGCTCAGGCTGGCCTTGAACTCACTATGTAGCCAAAGATGACCTTGAACACCCAATCCTTCTGCATCTACCACCATGGCGCTTACTGGGATTACAGGCATGCAACACCGTGCTTGGCTCAATTATACAAATTTATATATGAAACAAAGGCACAAAACTGAGCCTGGGGAAGATACACCCGAACCATAAGTTAGTGTTATGTTTAGGAAGGAAAAGAGGAAAGGGGCCAGCAACATGGCTCAGCAGGTAAAGGAGCTTGCTGACAAGGCTGAGGACCTGAGTTCAACCCCTGTGACCCACATGTTGAAAGGAAAGAACCAGTTTCTGAAATTGTCCCCTGACCTCCACAGGGGTGTTGTATATCACACACACACACACACACACACACACACACACACACACACACACACGGTGTTGTATAACACACACACAGAGCGTTGTGTAACACACACACACACACACGGCGTTGTATACCACACACACATGCACACAGCGTGCACACATGCATGCACCCACGCACAAAGATGGGGCTCAGTAGTTAAGAACAATGTCTTCTGTTGCTCCTGCTGAGGACCTGGGTTCAATTCCCAGCCCCTACAAGGCAGCTCACAACTGTCCGTAACTCCAGTTCCAGAGGATCCGATGCCCTCTTCTGGCCTCTAGGAGCACTGCATGCATGTATGGTGTACAGACGTACATGCAGGCAAAACAGCCATTCACATAAAATAAAAATAAATGAAATCTTTTTTTTAATAAATAATAAAATCAAGAAGGAAGGGAAAAGCAGAGAGACTACAGTTATAACGATGCAGTCTGGTTGACGTCGCAAGACCCCGTCTCAAAAAGAAAAATACACTGCCCTGGACTTTTCTCAAAGTCAAAGTCAAGGAAACATTGAAGCAAGTATGACCTAATACTAACAGCTATTTAATCTCAGCGGTTGGTATATGAGTATTTTAGGGGGTGTTTTATATGCTTCTTAGCTCAGAAATATTTCTTACATAAGGTTTAAAAGTTAAGAGTTTAATATTACCATCAGGATGTCAGGAGGTTGGCGAAGGCTGGCTGTGCCCGCCTGCCCTGTGGTGACCTGCCTCTGCAAGGGGACATTCCATGGTTTTCTTTTTGGCTATTCTTGGCACGGATGGCAGATACGACCACATTTTCCTGAAACCCGACTGAAGTGACATAAGGGGATTAAGTTTAAAGATAGAAACGGATGAAGATAAAGAAATCCAACAGAGAAACAACAGAAAACAGGGGGAAAAAAATGGCTGCTGACTGTGCCCAATCAGGGAAGGCGAAGGTGGCTGCGGCGTGCACACCGGCAATCCCAGCGCTCAGAGGCTGAGACAGCGCGGTGTGCTGGGGGGGCAGCCTGGTCTACAGAGTGACGCAGGAGAGAGAGACCCGGACGGAGACGGAGACAGAACTCAGCAAGTAAAGGTGCCAGCTGCCAACCCTGATGGCCTGAGTTCAATCCTCAGGACCCACATGGTGGAGAATTGACTCCTGAACGTTGTACACACACACACACACACACACACACACACACACACACACACGGGGGGGGGGGGGGGAACTATTAAAAACAACCTGCTTCTCTCAGTAGAAAAAGAAGGATGAGAAAGAATGAGGGGGAAGAGGGAAAAGAGAGAGAATGAGAAAGAAAGAAAGAAAGAAAGAAAGAAGGAAAGAAAGAAAGAAAGAAAGAAAGAAAGAAAAGAAAGAAAGAAAGAAAGAAAGAAAGAAAGAAAGAAAGAAAGAAAGAAAGAAAGAAAGAAAGAAAGAAAGAAGAAAAGGGAGGGAGGAAGGAGGGGGGTGAGAGGGAGGGAGACATTACTTAGCTCAGCCCTGGTTCAGCAGCAGGAAGGGCTGATGAATTCTGGACCCCACAGAGCCCCCTCCCCAGCGGCATGTGCCATGTACTCGGCCTTGAAGGGAGAGAACACAGAGGGACTGAGTGCGGACTGGGTTCACGGGGGAGAAAGTCTCTGGGTTCCGTCCTCTCCTCAGGCAGAAAACTGGACTCTCCACAGAGGGGAAAAAGCAAATTGCTCCCTACTGGAAGACGCCAGCCATGGTGAAGGATGGAGAGCATGGTGAGACCAGGGAATGAGGTGTGAATTGACACACTGACTTGTCGGATGGTCCCCACCCTTCATTCTCCCGGCTCAGCTTCCAGATGGCCAGCGGCCAGACACACCCAGCAGGTACAGTTAGACACATCTTCTATGAGGAATCCGATCACGTCAAGAGGAGGTCATCGGCGGCTTGTTACACACACACTACAGAGAACACTTACACACGGCACCTCAACACTCACACACAAACACACGCACAGTCATCACAGATTTGATGCACTCACCCTAAACACACAGCCTGTGTGTCCCACCCAGCCGCACGTGCCAATATACACTCAGTGCTCCTCAGCTTACAGTGAGTTTACATCTCAGTAAATCCATCATAAGTTGAAAATACTGTTAAGTCAAAAGGCATTAAATATGGCCGGGGTGTAGCTCAGTAGTAAAGGGCTTGCCTGGAATCCCTAAGTCAGAGTCTGAGGGTGGGGCTCAGCGGGAGAGCATTTGTTTACATGTATGACATCCTGAGTTCAACCCTCAGCACTCTGGGGGGCGGGGGGGGGGGAGGAAGAGAGGAGAGTGTCCCAATAACAATTAAACAGCACAGCTAAAAGGATCAGAGAAAGAGTCAGTTCCTGGACCACTCAGAGACTGACCAGCTGGGAAGACAAACCCATAGGCAATTAAGAAGGCGGTAAGAACACTGCAAAGTTGTGAAGGAAGTGCTGAACAAGAGGCCCGGGCAATAAACAACTGTATTATAAAAGGCAGAGGGAGGCATGAAATTCTGGAACATTCCAAACCCACATTGGGGAATGCAGGCAATATCTGGCCATAAAGAACATTCAGTGGATTCGTGTGCGAACTAGGAACCAAGAGCCAAATACATTCCCTGGGACACAGAGCTAGAGACTCTTCTAGAAGCCCCTGGAACACATAAGCTGGAAGGTGTGAGGGTCTGAGCCATGGATTCCAGCGTTTAAGGGCTCCAAAGAGCATGTGGGCACACTTCATAAACTGAACAGGGGAACAGTTGGCAGGGTGAAGGCTGGCCTCATCTCGGCTGTACCATGCCCTCTTGGAGGGTACATGAGGGACATGACTTTAGACATAGATTCATGGGAACCAGAATCACACAGTCCCATGATTGGCCACACCCAGCCACACGTGACTACTGTGAGACTCCAGCCACCAGGTTCAGATCTCCCTGTCTTTCAGCCGTGTGCATTACCGGAGCAAAACTCCAAGCCCGATGACATGAGAAAGCCCCCCTATGGGAGACCTCATCAGAGGCCAGGACCACAGGATGTCACTGTTGGATACCAGGGCTTCCTTCAACTTTGGACTCAGTGCTAATGCTCACACAGGAATCTTTTAAATCTTGGGTGTTTTTTTTTTTATGTGCTTCTGTGTGCCTAATGAGTTTTATGTGTACTATATGTGTGCAGATGCCTGGAGAGGCCAGAAGAGGGCACCAGATCCCTTGGAAATAGACTTACCGAGACTTGTGAGCCACCATATGGGTGCTGGGAGTCAAACCCAGGCCCTCTTCAAGAGCAGTAGTGCTCTCAAATGCTGAGCCATCCCTTTAACTAACCCCTGTTTATACTGACATTTATTTATTTACCATGCTTGGGGAGATAGAGACTGTAGCACATATGTGGAGGTCAGTGTATGGGTTCCAAGGATGGACCTCAGGTCATCGGGCTGAGTAGGAGGCACCTTTACCCATGGAGCTGTCTTGTTTGCCATATTTATTACGTATATACACCTACAGAGTATATATGGTGTGTGTTCATATATACAAGTATGTGTATGCATGTGGAGGCCAGAAGTCTGCATTGAGCACCTTCCTCGGTCACTCTCTATTTTTTGAGACAAAATTTCTCACTGAACCTGAAGCCCACCATTTCCGCTAGGCTGGATGGCCAATGAGCTCCAGGAATCCTCCTGCCTCTGCCTCCCGGGTATTGGGGTTACAAGTGCATGTCATGATGTCTGGCTATTTCCCATGGCTTCTAGAGATCCGAATCCAGTCTTTACTCTTGCAGGGCAAGCAAAAATGCTGAGTCATCCCCCCCCTACACACACACAGCTCCACCCCACCCCACCCCCATCTTCAAGGCCGGCATCTTTATGATGGACAGGAATAGTTAAGACCAACTCAATCCTTGTATACTGTGCTGCCTAGTTTTTATGCCAGCCTGACATAAGCTAGGGACACGTGAGAAGAAGGAATCTTAATCAAGAAACTGCCTTCATAGGATTGGCCTTAATCAAGAAAATGCCTTCATAGGATTGGCCTGTAGGCAAGTCTGTGGGACATTTTCTTGACTGATGACTGGTGTGGGAAAGCCCAGCTCTCTGTTGCTGATGCTGGCCATGGGCAGGTGGTCCTGGATGGTCTAAGAAAGCAGGCTGAGCAAACCATGATGAGCAAACCATAAGCAGCATTCTTCCCTGACCTCTGCATAAGTTCCTGCCTCCAGGTTCCTGCCCTGACTTCCCTAGATGATGGACTATAAGCTGTAAAGCTGGAGGGGGGGGGACTTCCATCCCTAAGTTGCTTTTGGTCACAATGCTTTATCACAGTAATAGAAACCCTAATTAAGATACATCTGTTGCATAATAATGCATATATAGAGAGATGGGTACAGTGGTGCTTAGAATCTCAGCCCTGGGGAGGCTCAGGTGAGAGGTTCTTGGGATTGTGTCTGGGCTGCACAGTGTTCCAGGACAATCTAGGCTATAGAGCCAGACACGATCTCAAATAACATTCAGGGAGTTCTTGTGGGAACCAGGAACCACAAACCAAATCCATACCCTAGAACACAGACCTCGAGCCTCCCCAGAGGCCCCTGGAACACTTCAACTGTGAGCCACCAGATGTGGGTGCTGAGAACCGAACCACAGTCCTCTGGAAGAGCAGCAAGCGCTCTTAACCATCGCTCTAACACCCCTTCTCCTTCCGCTCCATCCGGGACTCCCAGCCCACAGAAGGTGCTGCTTACACTTAGGGCGGGTCTTCCTAACTCAGCCTAATGTAGAAACCCCCTCACAGACATGTCCAGAAGCTGTCTCCTCGAAGATTCTAGATTCCGTCAAGTGGCCAAAGAATATTAAGCAGCACAGTTCAATTTGATGCCAGAAGGACATATAACGCTGCCCATTTCTTTATCTAAAAGGATATTGTTTCCACTGCCACATGTACCCATTAGCCCTTTTCAGAGAAAGGGAGTCTAGGATTGTCAAGACATCTCCCCTCATAGTTGCTTGGCTCTTCACAGCCTGCAAAGCCATTTCTGAGTCTTGCTTGTTTTTTACCACCAGAGGCCTGGGAAGCAGGCTTTAAACTCCAAGCAGCAGGCATGTCTGTTGGGGTGCTCTGCCAGGTCATGGAGGATCAGGAGATGGAAACATTTGGGCTGCGAGGTTCATGCCCCAGCCTCAGTTTTACAGATAAGGAAACTGAGGCTGGAGTAGACTAAAACAAGCTTGCCCCTGCCGGGTCTACCCACGTAGCAGGTCTGCGCTCCAGCTGTGGGGCTTGTAAGAACCAAGGGCCATCCCAGCAGAAGCTGTGAGCTGAGACTCAAGTCATGGCCAAATGCTGAGGGCTTCATCTCCATGTGGTTTTTGAAGCCCCGTAAAAGAGGAAGTCAGGGCTGAGAATACATCTTGGTGGTAGAGCACTTACCTAGCATATGCGAGGCCCTGAGTTCAATTCCAAGCATTGTAATAAGTAAATAAATTAAATAGATAGATAAATAGGTAGGTAGGTAGGTAGGTAGGTAGGTAGGTAGATGATAGATAGATAGATAGATAGATAGATAGATAGATAGATAGATAGACAGACAGGTGGAACTGGGAGGTAGCTGAGTTGGTAAAATGCTTGCCAGGCAAACACAAAGATCTGGGTTCCCCACTACCCACATAAAAGGCTTGAGCATGGTGGTGCAGGCTTATACTCCCAGTGCTGGGGATGCAGAGAGAGGTGGATCCCTGGGACTTCTGGTCAACCTGCGTACCTTAATCAATAACCCCAGGTCCCAGTGAGAGACCTTTCCTCAAAAAACAAAGTAGCTGGCACCTGAGGAACAACATTCGAAGTTAACCTCTGCCTTACACACACATGCACATAGATGCTCTCTCTCTCTCTCTCTCTCTCTCTCTCTCTCTCTCTCTCTCTCTCTCTCTCTCTCTCTCTCTCACACACACACACACACACACACACACACACACACACACACACACACACACGAATACGTGGAAATGGAAAGGAGATGCTTGACTTCCTTCTCCCTACCCCCAGTCTTCCCCAGCACACATCTTGACACAGAACTCTATAAAGAGAGTTTGAGGCCAGCCTGGGATGCATGGGACCCTGTCTCAAAAAAGAAGCCAAGGAAAAAGGGGAGGAGGCAGAGGAACTGTGGTTCTCTGAAGCTTGGGGTGGAGACACTCATCTGTAGTCCCAGTCAGTGTTCAGGAGGCTAAGGCAGTGGGGTTTTGAGTTTGAAGCCAGCCTGGGCTACATAATGAGACCTTGTTTCAAAACTAAAACAACTTGACAAAATACTCTACCACAAAGGCCCTTCCTGTTGAATACAGGCAGGTTCTAAATCAGCCCAGAGTCCCTGAGGAGTGGCTTAGGACACCAACATCCTCTGAACCCTACCGCCAGCCCCAGGACATCTACTGAAAGCCTGGAGTGACATGGGATTGCACCAGACAGTAAGGACACACACAGGGTCCCCTTGACACAGACTCACACAGGCAGGGGAAATCTACATGCTTACTAACTCTCTTCCCAGACCTCACTCTACCCCACCCCACCGACCCTCTGTGAAAAGCCCATTGCCAAGTAAGTAACTGGAAGGGCTAAGAGTGTTCTGGGTGTACAGAAAGACCAGAAGCAGCACAATGTGTTTCCTGAGCTGAGCAAGAGCTTCCCAGAAAAAGTCAGGTGAGTGACATGGGCAAGCTCATGTGACACACGGGGCTCCGTGGCAGCATGACTGGAGGTGAGCAGAGATGTGATAACAGAACTCCATCCACTCGACCAGCTCTGGGTGAGATGGGGGTATCACAGGCTCAGGGTGAGATGGGAGTATCACAGGCTCAGGGTGAGATGCGGGCTATCACAGGCTCAGGGTGAGATGGGGGTATCACAGACTCAGGGTGAGATGGGGGTATCACAGGCTCAGGGTGAAATGGGGGCTATCACAGACTCAGGGTGAGATGGGGTTATCACAGGCTCAGGGTGAGATGGGGGTATCACAGGCTCAGGGTGAGATGGGTTATCACAGGCTCAGGGTGAGATGGGGGTATCACAGACTCAGGGTGAGATGGGGGTATCACAGGCTCAGGGTGAGATGGGGGTATCACAGGCTCAGGGTGAGATGGGAGTATCACAGGCTTAGGGTGAGATGGGGTTATCACAGGCTCAGGAGCTCTTCCACCAAGTCAGTGTCTGCTGAGTAAAAGCAGATACAATGAGGCAATGGGGCCTCGGCTCATCCCCCACCCGCACTGGCCCTCTGTCCTCACCAGGGCACAAAGTCTACCAGAGAGACTAAGGGAAGAGGGGTCAGGAGTGGGAGGAGCTAGGATTTGGCTCAGAGGTTAAAGCAGTTGCCACACAAGCATGGGGACCAGAGTTTGATCCCCAGGACGCACAAAAATGCTGGGCGGGTATGGCAGCGCCCCTGTAATTCCAGCCTGGGGATCCCTAGAGAAAGCTGGCGAGTGAGACTTGGTATATTATGGGCTGGCTCTGGGTTTGCTTGAGAGAATCTGTCTCAATGAACAAGGTGGGAGGAAGATTGAATACGATTCCTGATATCAACCTTGGGCCTCCACATACATACACACATGCAAAGATGCAAAGATGCACACACACAGACACACAGACACACACACACACACACACACACACACACACACACACACACACACACACGAAAAAAATTTTTAAAGTTGTGGCCACTGGGGCTGAGAGGCGGCTTCATCAGGAAAGCTCTTGGCATGCAACTGTAAGGACCTGAGCTTGATCCCGAGAATCCACGTGAAAAGCCAGGTGTGGGGGTGTACATCTGTGATCCCAGCACTTGGGTGCAGAGACACACAGATCTCTGTGGCTCACTGGCCAGCCAGCCTAACTGAAACAGTGAGCTCCAGGTTCAGGGAGAGACCCTGCTTCAAATCATACAGTGGAGAGCAATGGACGAAGACCCTGACGCTGACCTCTGACCTCCACACATGAATGTGCAAACACACATACACACACTCACCTGATCATGTCCATACACCACACACATGCAAACAAGGTGAATGTCACCTGAGGAATGACAATCAGCGTCCTCTAACTGCCACACGCAAATGCACATGCACACACACATGCACACACACACACACACTAAGTGGCATCAGATCCTATGAAATGTCCCCTCACCTGGGCCAGCAGCAGTGGCATCTTCGTCACTCAGCCTCAACTTCCCCAGTGACCTCAGCAGGACCTCACATAAATAATATCAACATTTCTTATTGTTGTTGTTCCTCTTTGTTTTGGTTTGGGTTTTTGTTATTGTTTTTGTTTTTGTTTTTTTTTTTTTTTGTTTTTTTTTGTTTGTTTGTTTTTTTTTCCGAGACAGGGTTTCTCTGTGTAGCTTTGTGCCTTTCCTGGAACTCACTTGGTAGTCCAGGCTGGCCTCGAACTCACAGAGATCCGCCTGGCTCTGCCTCCCGAGTGCTGGGATTAAAGGCGTGCGCCACCACCGCCCGGCTTGTTTTGTTTTTTAAATGGGGTCTCATGTAGCTCAGGCTAGCCTCAATCTCGCTATGTAACTGAGGATAACCCTGAACTCCTGATCTTCCTGCCACCTGGGATTAGAGGCATGTACCACTATATCTGGCTTATGTGGTCCTGGTGATTGAAGCCCAGGCTTCGTGTACGCTGGGAGAGCATTTCCCACTTTATTTCCCAACCGTTATTATTAATATGCCCCAACCCCAACATTTTCTGAACCTGCAGCTGCTCATCTACAGACGGAGGTCATGGGACATCCATTCCTCAGACTTCTCATCACTTAAATGTGAGATGTCCCCCACAGGCTCAGTGTTTGAAGACTTGGCTCCCAGGAGGTGGTGCTGTTCTGAGGGGTCATGGGACCTTTAGGAAGTGGGGCCTCATTTTTCAGGGTAGATCATCAGTGGGGGAGGGGTCTTCAGGTTATACCCAGGTCCTGTTTATGGCTGCAGTCATCTCTGCTTCCTGCTCCCCTGAGATCTATCAGAGACAGAATCAGCACACCTTCCCAACCGTGAGAGACTCTATCCCCTGAACCAAAAATCGACACACCTTCCCAACTGTGATAGGCTCTATCCCCTGAACTAAGAATCCGCACACCTTCCCAACCATGATAGACTATCCCCTGAACCAAGGGCCTATGTAAAACCTCTTCTCTCTAAATTGTTTTTATCAGCAATGAGGGAAGCAGCTAACACATCACCTCGTGTGTATGAAAGTTGGCTTTGCAGCATCGTTCATCCATTTACTCATTCACTCATTCAAGATTCTAGCTCTTGATTTGGGTTCCAGCTCTTGGGAGTTAGCAGAAGGATACATCTTACATGGAGGTGCATTCTGCAGGAAGACTCTGAGTGGCCATCATGTGTGTGTGTGCATCTGGAGGCCAGAGGACACTCTTGGGTGCCATTCCTTAGGTGTGGTTCACCTTGAGTTTTTTCTTGTTCTTATTTGCTTTGAGATACGTGCTGCCACTGGCCTGGAACTCACCAAGTAGTCTAGGCTAGCTGGCCAGTGAGACCCAGGGATCCCTTTGTCTCTGCCTCCGCATCCTGCTCAACTGTGCCCATTCTTTGCTGTTTGGTTTGGTTTTTGTTTTTGTGTGGGTTCTGAGGATCAAACTCAGGCCCCTTGTGCTTACGTGGAGGCACTTTACCTATTGACCAATTTCTTCAGCCCAGCATTGCTTTTTGTTTGTTTCTTTTTAAATTAAGCAGTATCTTTTTTAAAAAGATTTATTTATTTTTATTTTACGTGTACGAATGTTTTGCCTGCATATATTTAAGCGCACCACATGCATGAAGTTCCCAAGGAAGTCAGAAGAGGGCGCTGAATCCCCTGAACTTGAGTTAGAGATGGTGGCGAGCCACCGTGGGGGTGCTGGGAACTGAACCCAGGTGCTCTGCGAGAGAAGCAACCACTGTTCTCCACTGGGACACCTCCATCCCCCAGCCTAACGTTTTCCATTCTCTGTGGCTTATGTAGCTCTGTTGTCTTGGGGGAGAGTGGAGACTACACAGACCTGGAGACAGACTGCCTCCCAGGGCTAGATAATTCCTAAAGACAGAGAACAGCTCTCTAAGAAGGACACCGCTCCTGAGCAAATCATCACCCTCTTCACTCTCCTATCCCAGCACCAGGTACCAGACTCCTAGAGCCAGCCCCAAACACCGCCAATGACGCACAAAGCTGACACCCCAACTGTGCATCCTGCCCTGTCTTGTGTTTCCTGCAAAAGTCTATGGACAGCTCTGGCCCAGGCTTTCTCTTCAGCCTCATTCCAAAGAACCGGTGTTCCGTGCATGGCTGTCCTAGAACGGCATGACGTACGTGTCCCTCCTCTCAGGAGCTGCGAGTACTAAATTGTCCTAAAGGAATTCAACTCTCTCTGTTGTCGCCAGTCACACCCGGAAACGAAAATCCTAAGACATAACTGAGACAGAAAGTGAGGAGGAGGCTGGCCTCGTGGGTGGGAGAAGATTCTGGAAGGCCAGGGCCTGAGTCAGGGAAGGGGGGACATGCTTACAAAGAGCAAAGAGCCAAAGATGAGGCAGGATAAAAGGTGATGGGGAGTCAATCTGGTTTTTGTAGGTTGAGTCTGAGGCACTGAGGACAGAGCTCAAGACCTGGTCATGCCCTCACTGGGGGACTCTAGGCAGGGGCTCTACCACTGAGCCACACCCCCAGCTCTGAAGATTCTTTCTCTTGATGGTAAAAAGCACTAATGGGAAGGAACTAGAGGGAAAGGGATATGGATTAAAAAAAAAAAAAAAAAAGGACGGCAAATAGGGTCCTGTGAAAATAAGTGGAAGCCAGAGGGCCAAGCCTGGAGTTTCAAGAACCCCCACCCACCAATTTCCATCCCTTGTGGCTTCCACAGCACTTCAAACATACATTCAGTTACGTTCTTTCCCAGCACTGAATCCTCCACTCAGTTTTCCAGGTACATCTTGCAACCCTGCATCTTGGAGTGCCCCAAGCTTTCCCCTTCATCATGGTGACACATGCATCCAACACAGGACCCGGAGGCCCCTAAGTCCGCCATACATTTTAATAAATGGTCACACTTGCTCAAGCCCTGCTTTAACAGCAGCCATTAAAGACTGTGGAAGACAAGGCGAAAAGACCTCCTCGGATTCACTGGGAATCCCTAAAATTCTGAGCTCTACAGATTGGCCAGGGGTGGCCTCAGCCCCTCCCAGGAGAATTCCTTCTGGCTTTGAACCCTCTGCCATTCAAAATATAAACAGGCTCATACACAGAGTGTATGAGCAGGGTGAAAGGGCAGCCTCCTCTGGACTCAAATCAATCGGCTCCATGCTTGAGTGCGCTAGCTAAACCCCTCTGCCCCAGGCTTTCCTTGCCCCTAAAGGGACCCTGGGGATTCATTTCTTGCCCGTCCTAGATTTATTTCCAGCTGGAAACAAAGAAAGGAAAAAGAGAACAATTCCGCACTTAAGTTAAATTTGCCTCCAGCTGGTTGAGTCCCTTGTCAAAATCCCTCCAACACTCTCTTAGCTACTTTTCTGGTTGTGGGGACCAAATTCCTGACTGGGAGCTCTTTACGACAGGAGGGGTCTATTCCGGCTCAGCGTTTCAAGAGGTACAGTCCGTCTGGAGGGGAGGAGAGGAAGGCATGATAGCAAGAAACTCCGTGGTGGTGGTGGTGGTGGTAGGAATATGCAGCTGGGAATCCCCGCCTCCTCACATCTTAGAGGAACAGGAGGCAGAGAGCAGACAGGAAGTGGGCTGAAAACTAGCTGCGCGGCACTATCTCCCAGCCAGACAACCACCTTCTTCACAGGACCAGTTGTGCTCGCTTGCAAAAGGTCATCACAGCGGGACCGTTGATTGCTGACGTATGCAAAGAACAACGTGGTGGGGAGGGCCACTGGACCGTCATCTGATTATCCAGCCGCTCCCCGCAGACATTTGCTTCCAATTCCTGTGGCCATGGGGGTCTCAGGGAAGGGGCTGGGGTATATAGGCTGGGGAACCACCATCCATGCTGGGCACAGACCTTCCAGTGAGGTTGACTTAGGGTCACCCATGCTCTAACCTCTGACCTCTCTCTCATCCATGATCTGTAAGAAAACCCAACACACTCATTGGTTCCCCAGGATGAACCTTGGTGGAATGGAATCTTGCTTTGTTGTTGGGACCTTATGGAGGAGGGGAGACATTGCTTAGTCTCCCCATTAGGGAGAAAATTTTCACAACAAACCTCCAAGCCCACCCCACCCACCCACCCCATCCTGACCCCAGCCCTGTGACTTACTTCCTCCATCAAGTCTCTACCTCCTAAAGGTTCCACGGTCTTCAAACACAGCGCCACCAGCTGGGGACCATGTGTCAAAACACGTGAGCCCATGCGGGACGCTTCATATTCCAACCACAACAAGCACCCTAAATGAGATTGATCTGGCTTCTGAGTGGCTAGGAGCAGTGTCACTGTGGAGACTGGGGACAGACCCGGCCAGGCTTTGGCTAGGGTGACCAAGGGTGAAATTTCCTTGGGCCTTCAAAGTTCTGGACAGCAGAAAAAAGTTGGGTTCCAGCTCTGTATTGGACACTCATTAGCTTAATGACTCGGCTGACTTGATTTCTGCTTCAGACTTGTTTCCACATCCCTACAAGGGCAATATGGAGCACCTGGCTGAAAGATCTTCCTAAACTGTATCACATTCAAGGTGAGGAACATGGACATGACTAACTGGAGGACACCTGTCTGTAGAACGTGGGATTTATTATATATATATGTGTGTGTGTGTGTGTGTATGTGTATATATATATATATATATGTATATATATATAATTGTAAATATAAAGATATGTATATTTACATATACATGCATGTGGGGGGGGTGTCCATGTGTTGTGTGAGTACTCAAAGAGGCCAGAAGGCATCAGACGTCCTGAATCAGGGGTTATAGGTAGTTGAGAGCCACCCAATATGGGTGCTGAGAACCTAACTCCAGTCCTCTGCAAGAACAGCAGTCACCCTTAACTGTGGGGCCATCTCTCCAGCCCTATGGAACCACACTTTTTTATTTTTTTAATATTTATTTATTTATTGTGTATACAGTGTTCTGCCTGCATGTGTCTGTAAGCCAGAAGAGAGCACCAGATCTCATTACGGATGGTTGTGAGCCACCATGTGGTTGCTGGGAATTGAACTCGGGACCTCTTAACCACTGAGTCACCTCTCCTGCCCCCCCATGGAACCATTCTTAAATGGATGAGAAAGACTGGAGCCTTACTCATGTTCAGTGCTGCCTCCTGCACTTGGCTTTGGCCGATATCAGCATCCAGGTCCAGCATGAGTCAGAACCTTTATTTTTTTTTTTTTTTTTTTTTGGTTTTTCGAGACAGGGTTTCTCTGTGTAGCTTTGCGCCTTTCCTGGTACTCGCTTTGGAGACCAGGCTGGCCTCGAACTCACAGAGATCCACCTGGCTCTGCCTCCCGAGTGCTGGGATTAAAGGCGTGCGCCACCACCGCCCGGCGAGTCAGAACCTTTAAAAAAATGTCTTCTAGGGCTGGGGGTATGGCTCAGTCTGTAAACTGCTTGCCTGAGGACCCACGCTGGAGCTCCAGCATCCATGTAAAACCTGTACACAGCAACGTGCCTGAAATCCCATCGCCGGAGAGGCCGAGACGGGGATTGCTGGGGAGGCAGAGATGGGGATCGCTGGGGCTCACTGGGCAGTTACTCTAACAGAATCAGTGAACCCCAGGTTCAATGACAGACCCTGGCTCAGAAAATAAGGTGGAGAGAACTTGGGAAAGACCCCCAACGTCAACCTCTGGCTTCCACACATATGCCATGCCATCTAGATTCTGAGAGGATGTGAGAGGAAGCATGAACCAATTGTCTCTCTCAGAGCCTGCCTGGTTTTGCTCAACATGAAGTTCTGCCCCCTCCCATTTATTTCCTGAAAAATGATACTATTTCATTCATCTTTGTGGCTCAATAAAACTCCCTATGTATACATGCACATCTTCATCCACTCATCTGCTGGTGGGCATCTAGGCGGACTCCAGAACAAGGCTAATATTGTTTCCATTTAGAATTAACCGGGTCACCCCCTCCAAGGCTCAGGGACACCCCAGAGGAGTAGACAGAAAAGAAGGAAAAGCTGGAGGGAGGTGGGGGTGTTCCAGAAGGCTGTCTTGTGGGCGTGGTGCGGCATCTGGACTCTTGGACTCTCAGCAGCAGTCAGGTGTGATTGCCTGAAGAGACCGACTCAGACCCCATCCTGGGGGGGGCACCCAGGAGGCTCCACCCCTCCCTAAAGACCTATAGGCAGTGAATGGTTGCTGGGGGAAGGAGATACATTTTCTACAGTATCTGATGAGTTGTCCATGCTCCTGTAAATATCCCCTACCATGCTCTTGTAAGCAACCTTGATGAAACTCCTTGGATCCCCAAACCAGCAAACAAATAAATACATAAAGATGCAAGATGGAAAGATGGCTGGGGCTTGTAGGCTTCTGGTCAAACCAAAAACACATGAAATGAACTTCAGATTCAGGAGAGACCCTGCCTCAAAAAAGCAGGTGGAGAGGGCTGGACTGGGAAAGTGGCTCAGCAGGTAAGAGCACTGACTGCTCTTGCAGAGGACCCAAGTTCAATTCCTAGCACCTACATGTCCACTCACAAACGTCCAGACCTCCAGTTCCAGAGGCCAGAAAAAGATGCTCTTTTCTCGGCACCAAGTATGCATATGATGTACAGACATACATTCAAGCAAAACACCCATGCACATAAAATGAAATCTGAAACAAGGAAAGTTTTAAGGAGCAGACAGAGTGGTGGTGGGGGGGGGGGGGCTTTAGCTCAGTGGTAGAGCGCTTGCCTAGCAAGCACAAGGCTCTGGATTCAGTCCTCAGCTCCAGAAAAAAAAAAAGAGAGAGAGAGAGAGTGTGGTAGAGGATGCCCAGAGGCCTCTTTAGACCTCCACACTCACACATGGGCTATACAACCCACGTACATATGCATGCATACATACAGAGAGAGACAAATAGCTAATGTGCATTCAAGCATATGGGAAATTTACTTCATTCATGAAAGAAGATGTTTACAGGAATGCTATGCAAAAACTGGAAACAACTCAAATATCTTATAGTAGGAGTTTAGTTACAAATGATGTGTGTTCCCATATCCCATAACCACTAAAAATGGTATTATAGAAGGCCATCTGCCCACAAGATGGCATGATTGGTCCATAAGCACAAAAAAGGTCTCGAGTTTTGTTGTTGTTATCACTTCTTGGTTCCGTTTGGATTTTTGCCAAAGGGAGACTCCAGGCTGCTTTGAAAGACGTCATTCTAGGTGTTTCTGCACCTCAACACTGAGCATAAATAGGGCCTTTTGACTTATAATAGGACAGTGCCCAAATATACTCATTATAAATTACCAAAAATGCATTTGAGGGACACAGTAAAGCCTTGACCTGAATGCCACTAAGCTGGGTGTGCTGGTTGAACTGGTAATCTCCACACTGGGGAGCTGGAGATGGGTATTCCTGTGGTTCAACTGCCCATCCAACCAGCATACCTTAATCAGTGAGCTCCAGGTCCCAGTGAGAAACCTTGTCTCAAAATAATGAGCTGGATGGCTCCAGTGTCGACCTCTGACCTTCACATACACACAAGGCCTTGTGTACCTACATATGTATGTACATATTCTTTCATGTATGTGATATATATAATTATATGTAGTATTTATTGTAGATAATATGTATGTATATTCTTTTGTGTATATTATCTATATAATATATTTCTAGCCCCATGTGTTGTGGAATATTTGTACACTATGTAAAAATGTGTTGCTGTGATTGGTGTAATAAAAAGCTGAATGACCAATAGCTAGACAGGAGGTATAGGAGGGACTTTGGGGCAGAGAGAGAACTCTGGGAAGAGGAAGGCGGAGTCGCCAGCCAGCCAGAAGAAGCAGGATGAGCAGTATGGAGAGATGAGGTAACAAGTCATGTGGCAGAACATAGATTAAAATAAATGGGTTAATTTTAGTTTTAAGAGCTAGTGGGACAAGCCTAAGCTAAGGCCAAGCTTTCATAATTAACAATAAGTCTCTGTGTCATTATTTTGGAGCTGGTGGTACAGAGAAAGAGTCATTGCACTCGTGGGCAGCAAAGCCAGGCTGTGCCAGGGCCCAGGGCTTTGGGAAGGAATGGCTGAGCCTGGTCCATCTATCTATCCTTGCTCTGACACTGAGGGAAGCCAGGCACCACTTGGCACCCTGGCATCTGCCTGACTGTACCCCACTTAAGCTTGATCTGTATTTGTGTGGCCACAGATAGCTAGTAGTACCTGCCCCAGGTCTGAATGTGTTGGAGCCAGAATGAGAAGAAATGGGCTATCGCTCATGAGGCTCCCCCCATTCCCCATCCAACCAAGGTAAATAGGAACCCAAGTCAGGACCCACAAGCACGGTGGACCTCTTCACCCAGAGCACTGGGCTCAGGGGTTGTTAGGAAAATAAAGACCTGCATTCTCAAAGTCCATAGAAAGGGGACCAGCCGGCCCAAGGCAGTTGGGGGTGAGGATGAAACACCCACAAGCCCCACAGCCCAGATGACCAGGGTCCCGTCCCGTACTTTACCTTCATCGCAGTTACTCCCAGTAAATCCCGGGCAACACCTCCACTCCAGTGCAGTCACGGTGCGGTAGGAGACCCGGTAGGTCGGTCTGATGAGAGTCCTGTAACTAACACAAGGACGAGGTCAGTGGGGCGTGCACGCCTGCCCACCCACCCCAGACTGCCTGCTGGAGGTACTGGGCCTACTTCGAGCGCAGGAAGCCACCAGGACAGTGGACCTGTCACCTCAGCTTTGTGCTCATTGGCTCTGTGGTTCTAGACAAATCGCCAGCCCTAGAACCCCAGGCAGGGATCAGAGACTTCCAGAGTACTCTGCTTTCTCTACCCCCTCATTAGAGGATGCTTGCCAGGTGCTCTAACACCTTGAGATATGACCTGCCCCCAGCATCTCACTGGGGGATTCTAGGCAGGTGCTCGACCACTGAGCCACACCCCAGCCCCTCACTGGGGCATTCTAGGCAGGCATTCTCCCACCAAACACCCTCAGCCCTCTCTTTAAGACAGGGTCTTATTAAATTGCCTAGGCTGGCCTTGAACATGCAGTCTTCTGGCCTCTGCCCCTGAGTATCTGGACTGCTCACTGTACTGGCTGGTTCTGTGTGTCAGCTTGACACAAGCTAGAGTCATCAGAGGAAGGAGCCTCAGTTGAGGAAATGCCTCCATGAGATCCAGCTGTAAGACATTTTCTCATTCAGTGATCAATGGGGGAGGGCCCAGCCCATGGTGGATGGGGCCATCTCTGGGCTAGTGGTCCTGGGTTCTATAAAAAGCAGGCTGAACTCGGGAGGCAGGGGCAGGCGGATCTTTGTGAGTTCGAGGCCAGCCTAGTCTACAGAGCGAGATCCAGAAAAGGCGCAAAGCTACACAGAGAAACCCTGTCTCGGAAAAAAAAAAAAAAAAAAAAAAAAAAAAAAGGCAGGCTGAAAAAGCCATGGGAAGCAAACCAGTAAGCAGCTCCCCTCCATGGCCTCTGCCTCAGCTCCTGCCTCCAGGTTCCTGCCCTGCTTGAGTTCCTGCCCTGACTTCCTCCAGTGATGGACAGTGATGTGGAAGTGTGAGCCAGACAAACCCTTTCCTCCCCAACCTGCCTTTTGGCCATGGTGTTTTGTCGCAGCAACAGAAACCCTGACTAAGACACTCCGCCAGGCATGTACCACGGGACTGCTCGTCCCTTCCTTTCTCTAGCTCTCCAAACGCATCCAGCTGTTGTGGGGAAGTGTCTTACATTCTGAAGTGACATTGGGGTTGTACTGTGGTAGGAGCAGGTGCCGCCCTCAGCAAACGCATGTCAGTGAAAACTCGGGCAGCCACAGTAGAATCCTTCCTCAGCTCAAACTCCGAGCCTCGTCAAGGTGGTTAAAAGCAGGGCTGAGGGGACGGCGTGGTCAGGAAAGTGCTTGCCTTGCACATACAAAGACGTAAGTTTGATCTGCAGAACCCGCATTAACAAGCCAAGTGTGGTGACGTGTGCTCATGATTCCAGCGCTCGGTGGAGGCAGGAGAATTCCTGAGGCTTGCTGGCCAAACCAGTCTACCCACATCGGTGAGCTCCAGATTGAGTCTTGACAAGCAAGGTTGAAGGGCTGGTGTAAAGGTATGATGGGTAAATAGGCATTTTCTGCCAAGGCTGATGACCTGAATTTAATCCCCTAGACTCACATTGGAAGGAGAGAACCAACTCCCAGTCTCTGCTGCTATGTGTGCCCTGTGTGGGCATGCATGCACACGCATGCACGCTGGAGAACACGCACACACAGAGAAACATTAAAAAATGAAATCGGGCCGGGCGGTGGTGGCGCACGCCTTTAATCCCAGCACTCGGGAGGCAGAGCCAGGCAGATCTCTGTGAGTTCGAGGCCAGCCTGGTCTCCAAAGCGAGTTCCAGGAAAGGCGCAAAGCTACACAGAGAAACCCTGTCTCGAAAAACAAAAAAAAAAAAAAAAATGAAATCAAGCCCAATGTTATGGTGCACACCTGTGATCCCAGCACCTAGGGAGGCTGAGGCTGGAGGATCTCATGTCTGAGGCCAGCCTAGGCTATTTATAGTGGGACCCCCACCTCAAAAAAAAAACCCACAAAAACAAAAAAACACCTGTGTGGTCAAAGATCACAAGCCCAGCTTCATGTGTGTGGCTTCAACTCTCTACCCAAACATGTCTGCACCAATCCCCCTTTAATAGAAGACTACATGACTTCACAAACATTTAAATCCACTGCCATGGGGGTGACTCAGTTGGCAAATGGAGAAATGACGAATTAATTGGTAGCAGCATCTGGAGCTACCCTGTTGACAGGAAAACACACAAATCACAGCCATTTCTAAAATTGGATTTTAGAAATAGAGCTCTGCTTGTGGGAATTCTTGAGCGTCCCCTCCAAGCCGTGTTTCATAAGCACTCCAGGGTTCTGCTACAAGCCCCTGCTTTTCTTGGGGTGGGACAGGCCCCTCTACACACCGTGTCACACGCTGCCCCTCCCCCTCCCAGCCTCTGAGCCCCTCGGGGTACTCCAGCCCACATCTCAAGCGATGATGCTGGTCAGAATCCTAGTACAGGGCTGGAGACATGGCTTGGCAGGTAATGTGCTCACCGTTCAAGCATGAGGACCTGAGTTCAAATCCCCAGTACTCATGTAAAAATGCCAGGTGTGGTGGCATGTATTTGTAATCCCTGAACAGGGAGGCAGAGATAGGAGGACCCCTGAGGTTCACTGGCCAGCCAGTCTAGCCTACTTGTGAGTTCCAAGCCAGTGAGAGACCCTGTCTCAAAATAGACAGCCAGAGGGCTGGAGAGATACCTCAGTGGTTAAGAGCACTTGTTTCTCTTACAGAGGACCCAGGTTCAGTTCCCAGCACCCGGCTCACAACCATAACTGCAGTTCCAGGGGATCAGAATCCCTCTTCTAAACTCTGAGGCAGCACACACATGGTACATATATACACATGCAAGCAGAACACTCATACACACAACATAAAATAAATCTTTTAAAATTGTTGTGAGGGGCTGGAGAGATGCCTCAATGATTAAAAATATGTACTGCTCTTCCAGAAGACCCAAGTTTGATTCCCAGCACCCACGTTGGGCAGCTCATAACTGCCTGTAACTCCAGCTCTGGGGATCCAACGCCTCTGGCCTCCACGGTCACCTGCACTCACGTGCACATACCCATACTCAGACACACACCATACACTTCATTAAAAACAATTTTAGCCAGGCGGTGGTGGCGCGCGCCTTTAATCCCAGCACTCGGGAGGCAGAGGCAGGCAGATCTCTGTGAGTTCGAGGCCAGCCTGGGCTACCAAGTGAGTTCCAGGAAAGGCGCAAAGCTACACAGAGAAACCCTGTCTTGAAAAACCAAAAAAAAAAAAAAAAAAAAAATTTAAAAATCTTTAATTGTTTTTTAAAGTGGACAACATCCAAGGACATTTGCATATGCACACAAAAATAATTATTATCACGATACAGAACATTTAAAAAAACTTTATTATTATTATTATTATTAATATTATTATTGTGCGGAGAGGGCTGTGCACATACCACAGCACACACGGAGTGATCACAGGACAACTTCCAAGGGCTGGCTTTCTCCTTCCACTCTGTGGGTGCCGAGAACCAAACTCGGGTCCTTAGGCTTGGCAGCAAGCACCTTTACCCGCTGAGCCATATCACTGGCCCTAATACAGTAAATTGAGATTCAATAACAGCCAGGGGGATACTGCGGCAGGCGGCTTATATCCGCTCCTGCAGAACAAGGCAAGAGGTAGAGACCATTCTGGTTCCAAGCTTGCACATGTGGAAACCGAGGCCGGAAGATGTTAAGAAACGTTCACAGCAGCCATGCTACCAGTCCGTGGCACGGTGAACTGAGCCGGAGGAATCGTTCCAGGAGCCAGTTATCCTGTTCAGGCTATCCTGTGCCAGGGAACACTTTTCCTTCCAGAAGCTGCCCTAGGCTTCTGCTTTCAGGGCCCTGGACTGCAGGGGGAGAGCTTGTCCCTCCAACACAACCCACTGGTTCCTAGTCTCCGGGCCACGCTGCGGTGGGCTGGTGGCACTCAGACTTCCAGAACTCCGTAAAGCTCCTAGCGGACCGCAGCGACAGGCACAGGCTCCACCAGTGGGTGGCGCTGTTTCACCAGCCTGGCCGACCAAAGCTCCGGTTGATGGACAGCTTTGTCTCCTGGGTGGATACCCAGAAGGCTTCGTATGTTGTGAGCCACCTGCCTATGTAAGACGGAACCTCCTGTGTCAAACCTCCTGTCCCTGGTCTTGCCCACGAAGGTTCCCTTCCCTATCTGCCTTCACAGTGAAACTCCAATGTCCCCTCCTCTATGAAGCACCTCTGTCCCCTGGGCAGAGTGACAAGCTCCCTCCTCTTCCCCTCTTACTCATCTTGTGAGAGAGCTTGGTGAGAAGTCACTCTTGCTCTCAGCAAACCATTGCCAACAGTCTGCTTTGTGCAAGCGATGGGAACGTGATGGCACATTGGTCGTGTCCACCTTTGACCCCAGCACTCAGGAGGCAGAAGCAAGCAGATCTCTGTGAGTTCAAGGCCAGCCTGGTCTACATAGCAAGTTATAGGCCAACCAGGGCTGCATAGTAAGATGATAAGACTCTGACTGTCCTGGTTAAGGTTACTATTGCTGTGATGAAACACCATGACCTAAAGCAAGTTGGGGAGGAAAGGGTTTATTTGGATTACACTTTCACATCACAGTGCATCACTGAGGGAAGTCAGGACAGGAACTCAAGCAGGGCAGGAACCTGGAGGCAGGGGCTGATGCAGAGGCCATGGAGGGGAGCTGCTTACTGGCTTCCCCTGGTTTTCTCAACCTGCTTGCTTTTCTTTTCTTTCTTTCCTTTTTTTTTTTTTTTTTTTTTTTTTGAGACAGATTTTTTTTGTGTGTAGCCTTGTTGTCCTAGAACTCACTCTGTAGACCAGGCTGGCCTCGAACTCACAGAAATCTACCTGCCTCTGCCTCTTGAGTGCTGGGATTAAAGGCGAGGGCCACCACTGCCTGGCTCAACCTGCTTTCTTACAGAACCCGGGACCACCAGCCCAGGAATGGCCCCACCCTCAATGGGCTGGACCCTCCCCATCAATCACTAATTAAGAAAATGCCCTACAGGTTTGCCAACAGCCCTATCTTATGGAGGCATTTTCTTAATTTAGGCTCCCTCCTCTTAGATGACTTAGGTTATGTCAAGTTGACATAAAACCATCCAACACACTGGCCAAAAAACAAAAAATAATATACAGGGCAGGCACAGAAGAGTGAGAGGCCACCAGCAGATGGGTATGACGAACAAAATGCTGACTTTCTCCAGTTTTGTTTGTGTGTGTGTACGTGTGTGCATACCACAGTGTGTGTGTATGTGTGTGCGTACCACAGTGTGTGTGTACATGTGTGTGCGTACCACAGTGTATGTGTGTGCATGCCACAGTGTGTGTATATACACATGTGCATACCACAGTGTGTGTGTATATGCGTGTGCATACCACAGTGTGTGTATGTGTGTGCATACCACAGTGTGTGTATACATGTGTGCATACCACAGTGTGTGTGTGTGTGTGTGTATATACATATGTACATACCACAGTGTGTGTGTATATGTGTGTATACCACAGTATGTATATGTGTGTGTGCATTCCATAGTGTGTGTGTATATGTGTGTACATACCACAGTGTATGTATACATGTGTGCATACCACAGTGTGTGTATGTGTGTGCATACCACAGTGTGTGAATACATGTGTGCATACCACAGTGTGTGTATACATGTGTGCATACCACAGTGTGTGTGTGTGTGTGTGTGTGTGTGTGTGTGTGTGTGTGTGTGTCACAGAACAACTTGTGGAGTCAGTTCTCTCCTTCCACCATGATCAGAGAACAAACTCAGGTCCTTAAGCTCGGCAGTGAGTACCTCTCCCTGTGAGAGAACTCACCTCACCACGTGCTTTCCAGAGAGACCTCCACCTGAGGCCAGACGGGAAGAGAGGGAGTCGGGGGCTGCTAACTGAGAAACAGGGGCCCAGCAGGGACAGATGGCCTGACTTTACGGAGAAGAAAAGTAACACCAGAGGAGAATCAGGTCAGACTCCAAGTAGTGTAAGTTTGAAAGATGCAGCCGCGCGGCGGTGGTGGTGTACACCTTTAATCTCACCACTCCATGAGTTCGAGAGCAGCCTGGTCTATAGAGTGAGATCCACGACAGGTTCCAAAACTACACAGAGAAACCCTGTCTCGAAAAACAAAACAAAAGCAACAACAACAGAAGACTCAAGCCCCAGTGGGACCAGCGAGTATGCTCCGCGTGCCTGCTGAGCAACATATCAGAGCTTTTTGCTGGAGTCTTGGGAGGTGGCTCCACAAGAGTGCTTCCTCTGCAGGCCTGAGGACCTGAGTTCAAATCCCAAATAGCCAAGTATAAAGCCTGGGCCTGGCTACATGTACCTATAACCTCAGAGCTGTGACAAGTCGAGACAGGAGAATTGCTGGGGCCTGATGGCTGCCAGCCTAGCGCAGGATCAGTCAGAGAACCCGTCTCAAGGGGATGAGGAAGGAAGCGATAGGAGAGGACACTTCCCATTCGCCTCTCACCTCCACACTGGACCTGGACCCTGAGCAGTCAGAGAGGCCTGGTCTTCTGCAGCAGCCCCCAACCCTGCAGAGACCCTCTGCGGCAGTTACTATTGATCATCAGCTTTACAGAGTCTGGAGTCACCATGGGGACAAACTTCTGGGCACGTCCATCATAGAGTTTCTAGATTAGCTCAATGGAGGTGGAAAGACCCACCTTGAACATGGGCAGCACCATCCCCTTGGCTCAAGCTGGGGTCCTGGACGGAATAAAAAAGGAGAAAGTGAGCTGAGCACCAGCATCCATTTCTCTCTGCTTCCTGACTGCAGATACCATGTGACCAGCCGCCTCACGCTCCTGCCGCCATGCCTTCCCCTCCGTGATGGATGGTACCCTCCGACTATGAGTCAAAAATCAAACTTCCTCAAGCTGCTTTTGTGGGGTATTTTGTCATCGCGATGAAGAAAGTAACTAATTGCACTGTGGAGTTCTATGTCAGCTTGACACAGGCTAGAGTCACTTTGGAAGAAGGGACCTCCATTGAGAAAATGCCCCCACTGGATTAGCCTTTAAGTAAGCCCACGGTTCATCTTCTTGATTGATGATTGTTTGGTGTAGGAGGTCCAAGCTTGCTGTGGGTGGTGCCAACTCTGGGCTGGTGGTACTGGGTGTTGTAAGACAGCAGGCTGAGCAAGCCCATTACTCCACCACGGCCTCCACCTCAGTTCCTGCCTCCAGGTTCCTGCCCTGAGTTACTGCCTTGACTTATGTGGATGATGGACTGCAGGTGGGGTGATGAAATAAGCCCTTTCTTCCCCAAGTTGACTTTTGTTGTGGTATGTTCTCACAGCAACGGAAACCCTAACTAAGATACCAACACGCTCTTCAAGGTCCTCCAAAGAAATTGTCAAAGTCACAAGAATGTGGCATGAAGAGAACTCTGAGGGGGTCTTGTTACAGGCCCACAGCTATGCAGTGACTGTCCTGGAAGGCTGCGGATGTGCCCAATGTGTGCCCCAGAGCAGGTTGCATTTAAAGAGATTAGAAGGGCTGGAGAGATAACTCAGCCCGTAAAGGCGCCTGCTGCCAAGCTTGACAACCTGAGTTCAATCCCCGGGACCTGCCTGACAGAAAGAGAGACCCAACTCCTGGAAATTGTCCTCTGACCTCCACATGTGTGTCATGTCACACACACACACACACATTTTAAGAGAGAGATTTGAAGAAAGTATTCCCATCAGGGATAAGATACCCGATCACTGGAGATAGATGAGCAGAGGCCATAATCCTCTGCCCTTCAAAGGAGACATGAGGTCTCTTCGTGGGACCCTGGGTACCACCATGATCCAGAAGCCTCTGGCTCAGCCCTAATTCTTCATCTAAAAGACTCTGACATCTCTCTCTCGCTCATCCTTCCAGGATCCCTGGCTTGCCTGGTCCTCTGCTTCTTCATCAGAGACCACAATGAAGAGGAATAGGCTGGGAGGTAGCAAGACAGGCCAGAGACAGGATGGAAAGGGGAAAGCAGTGCTGGGGGAGGATTATTTATCTCCTGGGTCACAGCAGAGCACCAGCAGGCAGGGAGGGCTGGTCCCACTGCAATACTGAGGCTGGAGGGGTTGTCTCCGGCCTCTGGCACTCCCCAGTGTCAGATGGAAGGGGCAGCAGCCAGTCATGGTAGCTCAGCACTTGGGATTCCCTGTGATCTCCGCTCTTGAGAAACTGAGGCAAATGAATTGTGAGTTTGCGATCATCCCAGGCCACCCAGTAAGTAGGTCAGTAGACTTCATCTCAAACAACGCTGAAGTCAGGTAGAGGCTGGAGAGAGAGCTCAGTGGGTAAGGCACTTGAAAGGATGAGGATCAGAACCTGATGCCCAGTACCCATGTGAAAATGTCAGTCACTGGCCAGCAAGATGGCTCAGTGAATGAAGGGCTTGCCACATAAGCCTAGAGATCGGAGTTCAGTTCCTGGAGCCCACGTAAATGTGGAAGGAGGCAATTGCCTCCATAAAATTTGGCTTACGACCTGCACATTCACACACACACACACACACACACACACACACACACACACACACACCCCAACTGTGACAACAACCGTAATAATAATATTTAAATGTCAGGTGGAGACAGGTGGACCTCTGGGGCTTGCTAGCCAGACAGCCTAGCCAAATTGGTAAATTCCAGGCTTTCGTGAGAGATCATGTCTCAAAAAACAAGGTGGAGATTCTAATGCCACCTGAGATAGACCTGTGCACCTGCACACATATTTTTGCATGTGCACACATGCACGCATGTGCACGCACACACACACACACTCTAAGAAAAAACAGTGAAAATACAGCAGACCCAGCAGACAGCCTCTTCCTTGTAGCTCAGGTCCACAGAGGTGGGAGGCATCACCCAGACACGGGGCGGGGGGGGGGTGTCTAAGCTTCCACTCCACAGTCAGGGGGAGGAAGAGGAGGAGGAGGAGAAGGGGGAGGAGGGGGACAAGAGAGAGGAGGAAGAATGGGAGGGGAGAAGGGAAGGGACAGGAAGGAAAGACCACATATTAAAGTATTTAAATCAGAACTCCATTTAGCCTGGCAGGAGTCTGCCCCCTGAGCAGCAGGCAACCCCACCAGAGCAGGGGGCCGGCCAGCAGGGGATCATCTGGCAGAGGAGGAATGAGGAGCTGATGACGCCCTGGAGAGTTCCTACAAAGCCCTCCGCTCTGCACATCTGGAAAAGGTTGGCTGGAATGCCATCAAAGACCTCAGAGGGGCTACGGAGTCCGCCAAGGGCAGAGGAGGCCTGGTGGAGAAAAGTAACCCACCCCTCAGCCCCTAGGGGACTCCTTCCTCCAAGTCTGGCAGACCTTCTGAAAGCAGCTCACCACTGCCAATGTCTGACTGAGGGACTGGGGGTGCCTGGCACCCAAGGGTGGCATCCACACCATCTGACACTCACTGCAGGGAACAGACACAAACCAAGCCTATTCTCCACTGCAGAGCAAGGAAGAGATTAAGGGGTCGTCTCCATGCCCCAACTGGGAAACTGAGGCACTGAGCAAGGAAGCCCAGATGGTCCTTCCCGTCTCCAGGTCCTTTGTTAGTGCTGTGGCAAAACACCTGACCCATGGAGGAGGAAGGATTGATCTGGACTCACGGTTCACAGGTACAGCCCGTCGGGAGAGATCGGCGGCTGGACGCATGGCATCCACTGGCTGGACGCATGGCATCCACAGTTGGGAAGATGGGATGAATGAAGGCTGGTGCTCAGCTCCTTGTTTTAAATGTTTACTTAATTTTATTGATTTCTCTCTCTCTCTCTCTCTCTCTCTCTCTCTCTCTCTCTCTCTCTCTCTCTCTCTCTCTCTGTGTGCAGGTATCACATGCATGTCTACATGTGGAAGCCAGAGGTCAACCATCCACCTTGGTTTTGTTTTGGAGACAGGGTTTTCCACTGGCCTGGGGCTTGCCATCTCAGCCAGGCTGGCTATAGGTTAGCTGGCCAGTGAGCCTCCGGGATCCACCTGTCTGCCCCTTCCCCAAGCTGGGGTTAAAGTGGACACCACCACACCCTGTTTTTAACCTGGGTTCTGGGGCTTGAACTGGGGTCCTTAAGCTTACGAGGCAAGCACTTCACCGACTAAACCACATCCCTCCGTCAGGTCCAACTCTTGCTCCGTTCACAGCAAAATCTCAAAATCTCAAGTTTCTCCCATCTTCATACCTACCACATCCCCAGAAATGTACTTACCGCTGTCCCCAGTAACTCACAGTGCTATATCCTCTGGTATTGTCCCTCTGGATGGCCAGAGAGCACCAGGGAGCCACCTTCCTCTGCCTCCCCAGTGGTGGGGTTACAAGCATGTGCCACTGTGCCCAACTTTTTTACATGGGTCCTGGGGATGGAACTCAGGTCTCTTTTTTGTACAGCAAGCACTTTACCAATGGAGCCATCTCCCGAGCCCAGATTAATTATCTTGAGTAGAGCATGAGACTCTTAATCTCAGGGTTGTGGGTTTGAGTCCCACATTGGGCGCCATTTGTAGGTGGAATTTTCCTGTGCTGGCAGCCGCTCTTGAATAAATAATACTCAGAGTCTTAATATTAATTATAAATGCTCAGCCAATAGCTCAAGCTTATTACTAACTAGCTCTTACAACTTAAATTAATCCATTTCTATTCATCTATGTGCTGCCCCAAGGCTCATGGCATTTACCTCTCTGGCATGTCTTGCTTACTCTGTCTGGTGACTCCTCTCTCTACCCTTCCTCCCAGCATTCTGTGTCAGGCTACCTCGTCCAATCTCTTCCTGCCCAGCTATTGGCCAATCAGCTTTTTATTGACAATGAGAGCAATACATATTTACAGTGTACAAGGATTGTTCCATAGCATTGATGTAGCCCAGGTTGGCCTGAAGTTCAGTCTCCCTGCCTTGGCCTCTTGAATGCTGGAATTATAGGCACCCAAACAATCTTCCTTGAATCTCTCTCTCTCTCTCTCTCTCTCTCTCTCTCTCTCTCTCTCTCTCTCCTCTCTCTTTTTCTTTTTCTTTTCTTTTTGAGACAGGGTCTCATGTAGCCAAGGCTGGCCTTGCTATGGTAGTGGAAGATAACCTTGGACTTCTGATCCTCCTGCTTCCACTTCTGAATACTGGGATTATAAGCGTGCTCCACCATACCTACTTTATGCAGTGCTGGGTTTTGGAAGCCAGGCCTTTATGTATGCTAGGTGAATGCTCTCCCTACTGAGCCACATCCACAGCCCTTTACTGTCTAGGGCCGACCCAGACTCCAGCGAGTAAAGCCATGTTACTACCATGGAGAAAGCAGACAGACACCAAGACAAGCAGTTTGCAACTGATCTCAAGCTTAGTGAAGTGCGTTCTGTGTGTATCCCGTTTTCCCCGCCACGGTTCTATGCCAACACAAATCAAGGCATCCAGGAATGCTTCAAAGGATGGGGAGGACCAAAATTGGGCCCCACACAGCTTCAGAAAAACGGGGAGGAGAAACAGACAAGAAATACAGAAACCTGAACGCTGCTATGTAAATGCTGCGGTTGAAGCGTGGCCAGACACGCTGAGCAACGGGGGTTCTGAGTGAAAGAATAGGCCGGAGTCAGCGCGGGTGGGGCGGGGGTCCTGCTCGCATTTGCTTCCCTAACCTCAGAATGAGGAATGCAGGCACACAGCATGCCCAAGCCTGAACCGCACCAGGAGCTGCCTGGGGGCTGAGCGCCTGGAGTTGCCTTCTAAGCCCTTCGCCACACATCAAAAGCCTCCGCCTCAGAGTTGATTAGGAGTCAGGTCCCGGTGGGACTCCCATCATGGAACCTCATCTCCTCCTCCAGCGACATCTTGAGGCCGTATTCTGGATTCTGTTCCCTCCGTTTTAAAGTAGGGAAACTGAGGCTTGCGGAAGGAGTCCTAGCCAATGAGACATCAAGGGAAATCTCTAAGGAGGCTGGGTTGTGAGAGGTGGAGCTGTGAGAGAAACGGGAGGATGGCTGGGAGTGGTGTACTTGAGGGGGAGGGGCCTAGCATGGGTGTGGCCTTTAAGGGGCGTGTTTGTTGGAGGGTGTGTCTGTGGTGGGGCGTGGCTATGGTGGGGCGTGGTTACGAGAGGGTGTGGCTGTGGTGGGGCGTGGCTATGAGAGGGTGCGGTTGTGGGTGTGGCTATGGTGGACGTGGCTGTGAGGGGGCGTGGTCGCGTGAGGGTGTGGGGATGGTGGGCGTGGCTATGAGAGGGCGTGGTCGTGGGAGGGTGTGCTTATGGTGGGCGTGGCTATGAGAGGGTGTGGTCGTGGGAGGGTGTGGGGTGTGGCTATGGTGGGGCGTGGCTTGAGAGGGTGTGGTCGTGGGAGGGTGTGGCTATGGTGGGGCGTGGCTTGAGAGGGTGTGGTCGTGGGAGGGTGTGGCTATGGTGGGGCGTGGCTATGAGAGGGTGTGGTCGTGGGAGGGTGTGGCTGAGAGAGAACTGGCTGTGGAAACCTCAGGAGCGGTGTTGTACCAGCGCTGCGAAGGGGCAGCTCTAAAAGCTGGATTTCCAAGCTCCCCAACTTAGTTTATTTACTTTCTTCGTTAGCACCACCCCTCACCATCTCCTCTGACCCCTCCCCCCAAGCATCTGCAGTAATCCTGGACAATGACATTGTGTCAGGTAGGAGCATGTCCCTCTCACGGCGGCATGTGCACCTCACTCCCTGTACACAGAATCTGCGCTCTGCAAGCGTCAAGCCAGCCAACCCCAGAACTGTACTTGGGTCATACCATGCAAGGGAACAGAAAGGCAAGGCAGAGCAGGGCACCCTGGGTGCCTTTACCTCACGAGGTTGGCACAGGGCCCAGGCCACCGGCAGCTCTGGTAGACTCGCTGGACCACCGTCTCGGAGCCGTTCTGCACCTGGCAGGAGACTGTCCTTGTCACCGTGTGATGGCACCAGTGCCTGCGGGGACAGCAACAGTCACATTAGCCTTGGCCATTCCCAGAAGGCCCAGCGGCAGTTTAGGAGGTTGTGCTGTGGGGAAAGGCGAACTGTCAAAATGAAATACCCAACAAAAGCAGCTTAAGGCATGAAGGGTTGATTTGAGCTCAGAGTCGGAGGGTGCAGTCCATCCATCATGGCCAGTAAAGCATGGCAACAAGAATGTGAGGCGGCTGGTCACCTGGCAACCACAGTCAGGAAGCAGAGAAAGAGGGATGCTGGTGCTCAGCTCCTGCTCTCCTTTTTATTCAGCCCAGGACCCCAGCCTAGGGAATGGTGCTGCCCGTTTGGAGTGGGTCTTCCCATTTCAATTAACCCAGTCTAGAAACATACTCAGAGCTATGGCTCCTGAGTGATTCTGGATTCTGCCAACTTGACATTATTAACCATCATCGGTCAAGACTGGACCAGATCTGCCTGCTGTGGGACTCCTTCTAGGAAAAGGCACTCCAATGCCAATGAGAATGGAAGAGAGAAGATGTCACGGGGGTGTGGGAAGCACAGCTTAGAGTAAGCATTGGAGAAACCAGGGCTGTCAATCACGTGGGCCTATTTTCTTTAAAAAAAAAAAAATGAATGATGCCTGGTTACCTGGAGTGCTGGAGTGGAACGTGGCCTAACAACCTGGTGATGCTTTGCTATTCTGTTAGGAGCTAGCCTCCACTTGAATCCACACCTGCCCCCATATCCTGAGCATTGTTTATGCTCTAATCCTGAGCTTCGTCTCTCAGTGAGTAGAACCCATCCTTATGAAAGTGGTCCATGTACTTTGCATCCTCCACCAATAGCATCCATCCTTAAACTTAATACAAATCCTTCCTCCCTGGGCCCTATAGCTGAGTTGATGCATCAGCCAATAGAACTCATCCTTATTGCAAAGGTCACAGTGCTTTGCTACTTTGCTACAGAGTTTCTAGGCAGCTGCGCCTACAACTTTGTTGTGATACTATGTTGAAACGGGTAACAATATAACTGGGGGTCAGACTCTTGGGTGGTTTTGACCCAGTGCCTAAAAAGATGGTACTGACTCATAGTTTTATTCTCCATCTCCCGGCCAGCTGTGAGGCTTCTGGGGTCCCCAACACCCGTGGACCGAAGCCAGGACAGCTCTTGAAAGGCTTCGATCCCTAGTCCCGTTTGTATCCTGTATTATACTCTAAAACCACAGGTGGGGCAGGAGGGTAAGATTTTACAGACACCTATGTGGCAGTCAGCAGGGTGTGGAGGGCAACGACCCATTGCTTCAGCTAATTCTCCGGGTCATTCTGTTCCAAGGTAGCAAGGGAAGCCATGTTTGGAGCTGTAAGTGAATCGGTAAGTAAACCAATATCTAATCACTGGTCTTTTCTACCTTATGCTCTTTCATTCTCTTTTCTTCACATCCTTAGTTTCTTCCCACTCCCATCCCCAAGACACAGTCTCACTGTGTAGCCCTAGCTGGCCTGGAACTTGCTATGTAGACCAGGCTGGCCTCGAACTCACAGAGATCCACTGTCACCAGCTCCCCAGGTGCTGAAATGAAAGGCGTGTGCAGTAGCCCAGATGAACTCCCAGGTAACACTGAACTGTGTCTCTGGCCTGTGGTGGTTCATCTTTAGAGTCCCCTAGGAGACACACCCCTGGAAGTGTCTGTGAGGCCTTCTCAGAGCGCTGAGGTGGGAAGGGCCACTCGGAATATGGGCAGCACCATCCAGGGCTCCGGGGTTAGGGACAGAGACAGCAAGCTGCTTCCTGACTGTGAAGACAGTGGGACCAGCTCAAGGTCCTGTCCACATTCTCACCTGAAGGAATCCAGACTAGAAACTCCCTCATAGACCTGTCCAGAGTTTTGTTTCCGCTGTGATTCTAGACCCTGTTGAGCTGACAATATAAACTCTCAGAGCCCCTGTGTCAGGGACTGAGGGGAAGGGAGATCATGCAGGAGACTCAACCCCACCGTGCAGCAAAAGGCTACTCTAGTTGGGGATGGTAGAGAAAGACATGGTTACAGCACCAGAACACAGGAGAAGAGATCCAAACACCCGATGAGCCCAAGGAGCTACAGGAACAGAGCAGGGTCAATTCTAGGAAAAGCTCCCAGCTAAGGGTTGAAAGATCAATCCATTAACTGCAGTTATGTCCGCCATCAAGGGACAGCATTAGTGCAGAAGGATAAATGTGGGCCAGGAGGGGTGAAAGAGATACAACCATGTCAGAAATCCCTGTACAATTAGAAGTGTCCAGGAGGGCACAGGCCTGCCATATCAGCTCCTCTGGAGGCTGAGGCCGCTCAGTAGCAGGGCACCTGGCTAGAATCCCCACTGAGGGACTGGGGTATGGCTCAGCAGTCTACTGCTGTTAGGTTCCTGTTAGAATCCCCAGTAAGGGGTTGGGGTGTGGCTCAGTGGTAGAGCCCCTGCCTAGAATCCCCCAGTGAGGGGCTGGGGTGTGGCTCAGTGGTAGAGCACCTGCCTAGAATCCCCTGGTGAGGGGACAAGAGTGTGACTCAGCAGGACACTGACTGGCTCCAGGATAAGAGAAAAGGAGACCTGAGCAGGGATGGCAGAGGTGAGGAAGGAGGACAGAACTAATAATGTGAAGATTGGGCTAAGATGTCCAGCAGGAATGGACTCCCACCCCCGCCACCTACCACCATATCCTAGAAATTTCAAAGCTAAAAATATATCCCAAGCCACATTAGAAAATGAGAAGCAGGGGGCTAGACATTTTGAGGCTTCCAGGAGAGACAGAAAGCAGATGGGAGCAATTTGGAGGAGGAGAGCACAGCCGGAAATATGCAGCCAGCAGGACCAGCGCTAATGATGGGGGCAGTTTAAGAGCAACACATGTGGCCAATATGGAAGGGAACCACCCCAGGTGACTGTCAGAGGGTAAGGCAGGGACCACAGCATCAGAGGGTGAGGCAGGGATCACAGCATCAGAGGGTAAGGCAGGGGACCACAGTAGAAGTGGTAGAGGGCAGAGGTAAGAACCATGTCTCTATCCCTGCTGGTATCAAGAATCAGGCATTGCAAGGGGTGGTGCACATCTATAGTCTTAGTCTTCAGGAAACTGAGGCAGGAGGATTGCAAGTTTGAAGCTATCTTGGGCTATGCAGTGGGTTCAAGGCCATTTGAACTATCTGCAAAGCACCGTGGACTTACAAACTGGTGACCTTCAGTACACCCTCAAAGTCAGAGAGCTGAAGTCGTTTGCACACTCCCCATTCTTCACCCACACCACCAGTGTACCAAAAGTCAAGGTATCCTCAGGTGATGTTGGTGCATGCCTTTAATTCTGGCACTCAGGAGGCAGAGGCAGGTGGATCTCTCTGAGTTTGAGGCCAGCCTGGTCTACAGAGTGAGTTCCAGGACAGCCAGTGCTACACGGAGAAACCCTGTCTCAAAAAAAAAAAAAAAAAAAAAAAAAAGCAAAAAAAAAAAAATCAAACAAACAGAAAAGTCAAGGTATCAATAAACAGAAGTAAACTCATAGAAATAAACAAATACCAAGACAAATTATTTGAAGAGAAAAATAAAATAAACAAAGGCACCAATTCGATAGGCAATAAATCACAAAGAAAAACAACAAAGGAACCAACCAAATAAATGTGGAGTTTTTGTTTTGTTTTATTTTGCTTTGCTTTGTGACAGGATCTCATGTAGCCCAGGCTGGCCCCAGTCTCACAATGTATCTGGGGATGACCTGCAGCATCCGATCCTCTTGCCTCCACTTCCCGAGTGCTGGGATTACAAACTTATTCCACAACGTCTAGTTTATATGAGGCTGGGAATCAAACCCAGGGCTTTTTGGATGCCAAGCAAGTCTTCTACCAACTGAGCCACATCCCCCAGCATGGAGAGAGTTTCTAAATATTTTATTAATATCCTCAAAGAGATAAGGTAATACACTGCTTATAAAATTATGGAATGAGCTGGGCGGTGGTGGTGCACACCTTTAATCCCAGCACTCAGGAGGCAGAGTCAGGCGAGGCCAGCCTGGTCTACAGAGCGAGATCCAGGACAGGCACCAAAACTACATGGAGAAACTCTGTCTCAAAAGACCAAAAAAGAAAGAAAGAAAGAAAAAGAAAAGAAAGAAAGAAAGGAAGGAAGGAAGGAAGAAAGAAAAAAGAATGAATGAAAGAAAGAAAGAAAAAATTATGGGATGAAAACTTTTGGTCTCTTAGAAACAAAGTGAGCCAGGCATGGCGGCACACACCCGGATTCTAGGCACTGGGCAGACAGGCAGGAACAGAGCTTCCAGGAAAGCCAGGGCTTGCTTCTCAGCGGGCTCTTTTCTCTAAACGACGCAATGGTGGCAGGAAAGATGGTTCAGCGGCTGAGAGCACTCGCTGCCTTCCCAGAGGGTCCTAGCTGGGTTCTCAGCACCCGCATCAGGCAACTCACAACTATCTGCAACTCCAGCTCCGGGGAACTTGACGGCATCTTCCTGCGGCCACCACATACATGTGACACACACACGGAGATACACATAAGCGAAAATAAATCCTTTAATAAAATAATAACAAAAACAGAAAGCAAAAGAAATGACAGGTAAGACTTCAGGATGAGCTTCCAAACAGAACAGAAGCAGCTGGGGATGCTCCAGTGAGCTGGGAGCCTCAGCTGTGGACTTTCCCATGAGGCCTTGCAAAAGAGCCAGAAGGCAGGCAAGTACCAATATCTACAATTAGTATTCTAGAAGGGGAGACCAGAGAGAACAAAGAGAAGCATACAACTGAAAAATCATGCCAGGTATGGTGGCGCATGCCTTTAATTCCAGCACTTGGGAGACAGAGGCAGGCTGATCCCTGAGTTTGAGTCCACTCTGGTCTACAGAGCAAGTTCCAGGACAGCCAAGGCTATCCAAAGAAATCTTGTCATGAAAAAAGAAAAATCACAAAGAAACCAGGTTTCATGGCACATACCTGTAATCTTAGCACTTGGGGAAGTAGAGGCAGGAGGATCAGGAGTTCAAAGTCATCCTGAGCTACCTATTGAGTTTGAGTTCAGCCTGGGCTACATAAGACCCAACAGAAAGATTCGGGGAGGAGAGGGAAAGAGAGGGGATGAAGAACATGAAAGAGTGAGAGACAGACAGAGAACACAGTAAAGAAAATTCACCAGAAGCTGGGTGGTGGTGGTGGTGCATGCCTATTTAATCTGAACACTTGGGAGGAAGAGGCAGGCTGATCTCTGAGTTCAAGGCCAGCCTGGTCTACAGAGCAGTTCTAGGACAGCCAGGGCTACACAAAGAAACCCTGTCCTGAACCCCCATTCAAAAAAAAAAGAAAGAAAGAAAAGAAAAAAGAAAAAGAGAAAGAGAAAGAGAAAGAAAATTCACCAAAAGAAACACATGGCTTCCTAATCTGAAAGGCTCTACTAAGTGATACTATAGTGAAATTTCAGAAGAATTCAGGTGAAAACACTAAATGCTATAGGAGGTGGGGAGGGGGAGCTGAAACTCCAACTCCAGAGACTCTGGCGCCCCCTTCTGGCCTCCAAGGGTACCATCACTCATGTGCACACACACACACACACACACACACACAGATACACAATTCAAAAATTAAAATAAATAAAAATATTTAAAAATTGAGCAAATAACAGGTATCCTTTTCACATTTTTAAATTTTTAAATCTTGGTAGTAGTGATATTTTGAAAGCTTGTGGCAACTTCAGGATGAAGGACCTAGCTAAAGGAAGTAGGTCACCGAGGAAGGGGCGTGGGTGCTATTATCACTGGTCACTTCCTGTCAGTCTCTCCTTCCTGGCCGGCCATGATGTAAAAGGACTTGTCTGCCATGTGGACCCACAGTGACAGATTGAATCCCCTGAAGCCACCAGGCAAGAAGAATCATTCTCTCCTTCAGCTGTTCCTGTCGGGTGTTACGCCACGGTAAAGCAGAGGTGACTTAACATAGAAGGGAAAGCATGTCCTGAGGTTGTGTGACCTCCACAGCATGGGCCAACATTACAGCAAACCTGGAGAGGCCAGGCAGCAACTTGATGTGGGTCCCGGGGATTGAACTCAGGTCTCTGGGCTTGCGTGACAAGCTCCTTTACCAGCTGAGCCATCTCGTCAACCCCTTTCCTTTCACGATAAAATAGCATGGGTTCTATACCACCACTCCGCGTGTGGTGCCAAAAGGGCACAGAGCTGTGATTCTTTTCTAAATGACCTACTGCCAACTTGAGGACAATGCCCAACCTTGAAACGCATCCCGTGGAGACCAGAACAGACAAAGAGCTCAGCCACCTCTGGATCACACCAGGTTGTTTCCACAGGGAAATGAACTGCAAATTGGAAAACATTTTCCAATGGTTTGACTCATCCTTTGCAGACATCTGATATTTTCATGGGCTGTCAATGGCTTCCAGCAACCAAAACCTGGCCCCGAACAGTGAAGACAACAGAACAGAGACACAGAACAGGGGCTCTGGGCCTGTCCAGACAGACTGGGAAGCCCAGTCCATCAGTGCTGGGGAGAGGGCTCAGGCAGGGAAGTGATTGCCGCGAAAGCATGAGACCCTGAGTCAGGAACCACAGCACCCCTGTGAAAACCCGCCAAGAGTGGGGCACACCTGGAACCCCAGCACCGGAGGAGCAGAGCCAGGAGGGTCCCCAGGGCTTGCAGTCGGTCTAGCTGAATCAGAGAACTCTAGGTTCAGTGAGAGATATTATATCAAAATAATAATGTGGAGAGCAATTAAGAAAAGCATTTGATATTGACCTCTGACCCCCACACTCTGCACGCACACATACACCACACAACACACACAACACACAACACACACACAAACACACACACAACACATACACAACACACACACAACACACACACACACTAAACTGAAATACAACAAGACATTTCATCTCAGAATCTCGCGGTTCTGAGGCCCCTCCTAGGTTCGTGACCTTCCTAGAATCTCCGTGTCCCGTGTCATCAGCCACGTCTTCTGCTCCTTGGAGCCATGTTCCACTGCCTCCCCACACATTCCAAGTCTTTCCGTACTGCAGAGCAATTCTAGGCAGAGAGGTGTGTCTCCTTCCTTTGAGGATGGATTCAGACTCACAGAACTTGGTGGTGTCTGCACTCATGTGCACATAACACACAACACACACACACACACACACACACACACACACACACACACACACACACACACACACAGTTAAAAACAAAATAGGACTGGAGAAATGGCTCAGGGGTTTAAAGTACTTGCTGTTCTTGCAGAGGATCCAACTACTGTTCCCAGTACCCATATACCGCTGCAGATCCCAGCCCTGGAGTTACAGATGTGTGCTATGACTCCCCGCGTTAGATCCCTGCCCTGGAGTTACAGGTGTGTGCTATGACATCCCTCTGTAGTTCCCAGCCCTGGAGTTACAGATGTGTGCTATGACATCCCTCTGTAGATCCCAGCCCTGGAGTTACAGATGTGTGCTATGACATCTTGCATTAGATCCCAGCCCTGGAGTTACAGATGTGTGCTATGACATCCTGCGGTAGATCCCAGCCCTGGAGTTACAGATGTGTGCTATGACCCCCCGCGTTAGATCCCTGCCCTGGAGTTACAGATGTGTGCTATCACATCCCGCTTTTGTGCTGGGGATGCAAACTCAGGCCCCTACTCTTGCACAGCAAGCACTCTACGGACTGAGCTAGCTCCTCAGTGCTCCTGCGCTGAGTTTTCGTGAAGGACCTGAGATAGTCAACACACCCCCAGCAACGGGAATGGAGCGGATCTGACTTCATCCTGCTCTCCTTCCTCGGGAGAAAAGACACCAGTCCCTGTCTGAGAGCTAACTAAATAAATCTTAACAAATAAATATGGGCATGGTGGTGCAAGCTTGTAATCCTGGAGATGGGGAGACAGACAGATCTCCAGGACTCCCTGACCAGCCAGCCTAGCTTACCTGCTTTGTGCTAGGCCAGTGAGAGACCCTGTGTCTGAAACCAAGGTGGACCACAATTGAAGAATGACAGTTGAGATTGCTGTTCGGCCTTTGCACTGACATGCACACACATGCATACATATGCCTCCAAACGTGTGTGCATGCATGAGCTCACACACACACACACACCACAAAACAAACACACCAAAAGAAGAAGAAAGATTCAAGCTGCCACAGCCCGGAGCAGAGAACCAAACCTAACAAGATACAATGGGAGCAGTGAACATACTCAGGCTACAGCTCCCAAACTCAGAGACTGAACCCCACATAGGGCACAGGGGTCCACGCCAACAAAAAGTTCCATGTGAGACCGCTGGGAGCCGCAGAAGTATGAAGTAGGAATTCAGCTAGCTATGGCAAAAGCTAATACCTGGAAGAAGCCAAGGGCATTTCCAGAGGATAAAGCCAAGGCTCAAGGAGTCTTGGTGATATTGACTCTTGAATATTAAGCCATTTTTCCTGCAATGAATTTCTTGTGTGCTCTTGTAGCATAGCGTCTCCATTTCTAGAACAGTGTGTTTGATCACTCATTGGGGACAATTTCCCCATTACTATTGGAATATTTGGGCAACCCTCTCCCAACTGTGCTGCAGCAGACACAGTCAAGACCCCTAATTTCAGGCCTTTCTGTAATTATCGTCATTAGCAAAATCGGGCCAGGACATTCTCCAGACGAAAGTATCTTTTTTGTTTGTTTCTTTGTTTGTTTTTAACTGGTTTTTTGAGACAGGGTTTCTCTGTGTAGTTTTGGTGCCTGTCCTAGATCTTGCTCTGTTGACCAGGCTGGTCTGCCTGGCTCTGCCTCCCGAGTGCTGGGATTAAAGGCGTGTGCCACCACTGGGGCGACAAAAGTATCTTCTCTGAGATTCTTCCCAGACTTTCTAAGAACAGACTTAAGCATCCAGACTATCTGTTTGAGGAAGTCTGGCGGATGTGCTAATTAAGCTTAACTTTTCTTCCAAATGCTATCTCTGCTCTAGATCAATTAACTCAGAACTAAAGGGTTTTTACTTGCCAGGTACATCAAGCTGTGACTCAGTTTACCCAGCCACCGAGTGCACTCCCCGACCCCGCCCGAAAACGGCTTCAGCCAAGATAGCTTGGACAGATAAGTGACCAAAGGAAAATAAGGCAGTTTTAGTTCCACTCATCACTGAGAGACTCCTAACACCTTACCTCACCACTTCTAAGAACAGAGTTTGAGCACATAAAATCCCCCTTGCTCAGATATTAACCAAAATTGACCTTCAGTTGATTCTGTTCCCTATTAGTCACTTCCCTTTTGGGTTGCAGATGATGGCTGGCAATTACTGCTCTTTCCTGTAGATCTTATTGCCCCTCCTTTTGACCCTGAGGGAATTCAAGCCTGGTGACCTTGCTTTAGACAGAGCATTGCTATTGCCTGCGTATATAACTGCAAACCTCAGAGACTTAGAGAGAACTAGATTGCAGGACTAGAAGAGAGGACTAGAGGAACGAGGTGGAAGATGAGGAAGAGCCAGATGGGGAAGAACAAGATGATGAAGAAACAGATGAGAGAGAAGGAGACGGGAGAGGAGCTGAGATGGGAAAGAACTAGATGGATGAGAACCTAGATGGGGCGGAACTAAGATAAAGGAGTTCGATAGGACTTAGAGGGGACCGCAGATTAATGTAGAGAGAATCAGGTAAGAAAGGAGCTAGGCATGAGAGCAGAATAGAAGCTGTGGAGAGAGAATTGACTCAGAAGAATAAAGTGAATGGACGCAGATTTATTCGAGTATCTCTCAGATTAATTAATCCGCTACTGGTAGCGTCTCTTCTGGAACTCTGGGAGAAGGCTATCTGGGGGTTGGACCCCAGTGGTCTTCATTATGAGACGATAGGGTTGTGGCCTCCGAGGGGCCAAGGCAGAATCCAGAACCATGAAAAGGAAAGATGTCTCAGTGGGCAAAGGGGCTTGCTGCCAATCCTGATGACCTGAAATTGAACCCCAGGATTCACAAGGAAGAAGGAGACCTGACTCCCTGTAAGTCTGTCCAGACTCCCACATGCTACCCATGGTAGTGGCACCCATACTTATACATACAAACAAGCAAGACGACCAAGTTAACAAAGAACTGGATGTTTTAAACTGTTTATGTGTATGAGCGTTTTGCCTGCATGCATGTAAGTGTGACAGGCGTGTGCCTGGTACCCAGGGAAGCCAGAAGAGTGCAGAACCCCCCTGGAACTGGAGAGACAGATGGTTGTGAGCCATATGTGGGTGCCGGGGCCTCTGCGAGAGCAGCCAGTGCTCTTAACTGCTGAGCCATCTCTGCAGCCCATAAATAAATACAAATTTCAGGCCAATATGGAGGATAAACCATGCTCCCCTTCACACACTCCACCCATGAGTGCTGCGTGCTGGGACACGCCACTCAGGTACCCCGTGCATCTGTTACTTTACTCATTGATATCATAAAACACCCTACAAAAACAACTTAAGGAAGAAAGGATTAGCCGGGCGGTGGTGGCGCACGCCTTTAATCCCAGCACTCGGGAGGCAGAGCCAGGCGGATCTCTGTGAGTTCGAGGCCGGCCTGGGCTACAGAGCGAGATCCAGGACAGGTTCCAAAGCTACACAGAGAAACCCTGTCTTGAAAAACCAAAAACAAAGAAAGGGTTGATTTATTTCACTTAGTGTGTGGGGGAGGGGTGGGGAGGAAAGGTGTGTACGCTGTGGAGTGCGTGTGGAGGTCAGAGGATAATGTTTGGGAGACGCTTCTTCTCTCCTTCCACCGTGTGGGTCCTGAGGCTCAAACACATCAGGCTTGCACAGCAAGTGCTCTACCCACTGATCCATCCGACCACCTGGAAGGGCTGATTCTGGCTCACAGCTTGAGGGTACAGTCCACTGCAGGAGGGAGTCATGGCGCAGAAGCGTGAGGTGGCTGGTCACATCGCATCCTCAATCGGGAAGCAGAGAGAGAGGATGCTGGTGCTCAGCTTACTTTCTCCTTTTTATCCGACCTAGGACCCCAGCCCATGGGGTGGTGCCCAACCTCTCCAGTGCGCAAGTGTGGTTAGAAGTGTGGTCAACCTCAGCGGTCATTCCTCAGGTGCCATCCATATTGAGTTTGTTGTTGTTGTGTGAGGCGAGGTCTCACTAGCAGAACCAGGCTGGCCTCAAACTCACAGAGATCTACCTGCCTCTGCCCACCAAGTAGTGGGACCAAAGTCGTGTGCCAAATGACAGATGGAGCCAACCAATAGGAGAACAGAGAATCTTCCAGTACAGTCAGACACATTATCCATTGTGCATTCACCCCCTCACCTTGATGTTTAAAGACAGGTCTCTCACTGGCCTGGGGCTCACCAAGTCAGGTAGGAAGGCTGGCCCCAAGGAGCCTCCGGACTCCACCTCCCCAGCTCCAGGATTACATGTGTGAGCTGCCACGCCTGTTTGTTTGTTTGTTTGTTTTTTTAAATATGTATTATTGTTACGGAGGGAGTGCATACATACATGTGTATGTGTGGGCATGTGTGTCATGGAACTCAGGGGACAACATGGAATTGGGTCTTTCCTGCCACCTTTACAGGATCCAGGGATCAAACTCAGGTTGTCACATGATTGCACGGCAAATACTTTACCAACTGATCCTTCTTCCCAGCCCAAACTGCTGATTTCAGATTGAACGGTGCTGATCTGAGACCTCCGTGGCCACTGCCCAAATCTCCTGGCAAAACAAGAAGGCAATGACGTGGCTTCTGGATTCTGGGATCCGCCACTGAGGTTTGAAGGATGAAGAACATGTGTGGAATTGTGTCCCAGAGGGGCCACTCCCTTGCAGTGACCCTGTATAGAGAGCAAGCTGTGTGCCTTCCTCATATCCATTCATTACTCCAGGCATTCTTCACCAGAACCTTTCATGGTGAGAATTCCAGAGCCTACTCCCCATGAGTGCACCCTTCAAGGACCATGAGCTCATTCCCAATACGCTGGTCAACCGGAAGGATAGTTAGGACCAGTTAGGAATCAGAGGGGTGTATGATTAGGACAACAGACCTAACTCATTCACAGGTATGTCAGAGAGGATGCGCTGAGAGAAGAGGGTGCCAAGTGCTCTCTCCATGAGATCAGCAACCCCCACGACACATTCAGGACACTGAGGAACAGGTCCTGGCCAGCCCTGGGCAGAGCCCACAGAACTAAAACTAAGTGGCTATTTCTTGTTTTTAAGTTCCGGACCCAGAACCCAGTGCTCTACCACTGGGCCACACCCCTAGCCTCTCACTAGAGGATTCTAGGCTGTGCTCTACAGCTGAGGCACCCACCTGCTAGTCACACCCTCTTCCCACAAGAAAGTAGGAGGGAGATTATTTGGGAAGAGGAAGAGGGGGTAACAAGAGATGAATGTTATCTCAATACACTATATGGGGTTGAGGCGATGGCTCAGTGCATAAAAGCCAGGCAAATGTGAGGACCTGAGTTCAAACCCTCGGAACACACGTAATAAAAACCTGGACACACAGTATGAGACTCTGTAATCCTGGATCTCCTAGAGGAAGATGGGAAGTGGAAACAGGAGAGTCCCCCCAAAGCCACAGGCCAGCCTGGACTATGCAGTGTAAAGACAAGTGTCTCAAACAAGATGGAAGACCGACAGGTAAGGTGGTCCTCTTACCTCCACACATGCACCACATGGCAGACACATACCTCTTACCACGTGTAGTTAACATGTTAAGGGACCTGAGTGATTGACACACATAATCCCAGCATTTGGGAGGCTGGATGAGGCGAGAGGTGATGAAC
This sequence comes from Peromyscus californicus insignis, assembly GCF_007827085.1. Taxonomy (NCBI): domain Eukaryota; kingdom Metazoa; phylum Chordata; class Mammalia; order Rodentia; family Cricetidae; genus Peromyscus; species Peromyscus californicus. The sequence continues at coordinate 27,245,244 of NW_026294540.1, forward strand.
CAGTCTATCTCCATCTTGGGCTTGAAAGCCATCTTACGGTGAAATAAACTCAGTTCAGTCCTGTTTATGATTAAACCTCTGTTTCTCAAGGATTGGGCCGTGCCCCACCTGTGACCTTACCCACAAATGGTTCTGTACTGCCTGATCCGGGAAATGGCAACCGTGCCTCTGTATCAAAAGGTTGTTTTGACCACCTGTTGTCATGACTACCTGGTTTAACCACCTTGTAACCAGGCCTTTGTTTTAGGAGATTTTTATGACCCATTCGTTATGCTTATGTTCTGCTCTTGTCACCCCACCTATTTGCCTGCCAAATTGCCCATTTGGAAACCCCCCACCCCTGAGCTATAAAAACCTTATCTTCCCCGGGTCCAATGCTGACCTTTTGAACCCTGCCTTAAGGGGCAGGCGGCCCGTGTACACAAACAAAAAGCTTGCTAATTAATTTGACCATGATGATTTGGGTTGGTGGTCTTTCTCACTACTTTGGGATTAACAGAGGATCGTGAGTTCAAGGCCAGCCTGAACTACACACTGAGACTGTTGTCCCAAAACAAAAACATCCAGCAAGATGGACCAGTGTGTAAAGGAGCTGCCAAGTCTGACCGCTTGAGTTCAATCCCAGGAACATACTTGGTAGAAGGAGAGAATTGTCTCCTGCAGTTCATTCTCTGACTTTCACATGAGCACTGTGGCACAGGTGTGCTTACACACACACAGAGCATTTTTTTGTACCCTGGATCAACGTGAATAAGCAAGTGTGCACGTAGTTGTAAATTATAAAGGATCCCTAGCAGTCCCTGCCATACCAGTGAGTGAACATTTATGGAGTCAGCAGCCAGGTGCCCAACTGCTGAACTGGGAGGTTCCAGGACTCTAGAATGTTCTCTGAGTGCCTGGTGCTTTGGAACGAAGTACGCCAATCTCAGCCATCACCATTGTTCGAACTGGATGTCCATAGACCTGGGGCAGCGCAGAGCACGTTAGGATTCTGCCACTTCAGCTATGTGACCGCACATGCACAGTTCAGTAACTAAGCAAGGGATCATACGTCTTATGTCATCAGTGCGCTGCGTGATTGCACAAATGCGCGCAGCGCAGTCAGTCACACAATCAGCACATGCATGGCGGAGCTCTGTCAGCCCACCTGCGCATGTGCAGGAGAATCCTCAAAAGGCCGGTCACAGATTCCTCCCCCACTCTCTCTCTCCTGCATTGTCTCTGCCCCAGGCCTGGCCACGCTCTCTTCTGTTCCCCCCACCTCCTCCTACTAAAGCTCTGATACTGGGTTTTGCTGTGCCTCTGACCTTTCCTCGCACACACGATTACCGTCGTGTTTTGTTTTCTGGGAGCTTTGCGGTGTGGACTTGGGTGGAGACAGGTGAAGGCTTTGTGCTGCAGGAGGGTCTTAAAAAGATCCTTGGTGGGGGTGGGGTCGTGGAGTGGAACTGTCTCACTGGGTAAAAACACATCTTGCATAAGCGGGATGACCTGAGTTCAAATCCTCAGCACCCATGTGAAAAACTGGGCCTGGCTGAGACCCACCTGCATACTGGCTGGTTTTGTGTCAGCTTGACACAAGCTGGAGTCATCAGAGGAAGGAGCCTCAGTTGAGGAAATGAGATCCAGACATTCTCTCAATTAGTGGTCAGTGGGGAGGGTGGCTAGCACCATGATAGGTGGTGCCATCCCTGGGCTGGTGGTCCTGGGTTCTATAAGAAAGCAGGCTGAGCAAGCCGTGGGGAAGCCAGTAAGCAGCACCCCTCCATGGCCTCTGCATCAGCCCCTGCCTCCAGGTTCCTGCCCTGCTTGAGTTCCTGTCCTGACTTCCTTCAGTGATAAACAGCAATATGGAAGTGTCAGCCAAATAAATCCTTTCTTCCCCAACTTGCCTTTTGGTCGTGGTGTTTCGTCACAACAATTGAAACCCTGGCTAAGACAGCCTGCAGTCCCCGGACTGAAAGGGGCAGACAGGAGGACCACCGGGACTCCCTGGCCAAGAGCCTGTCTCAAGGGAGTAAGGTGGAAAGTGAATATAGCAGGGCACCACACACACACACACACACACACACACACACACACACACACGCACACATGCACGCACGCACGCACACACGCACGCATGCTAACACATAAAAAAAAAGAAGAAAAAAGGTTCTCTTGCCTCACCCCCCACTCCTCCCTCCCTCTGTCTTTCCTTCCTTTTTCTTGTTTTGGGACAAAGTCTCACTACGTAGCCCTTGGCTAGTCTTAAACTCATGATTCTCTTTTCCCACCCCCTAAATGCTGAAATTACAGGTGTGCACTACCAGGCCTGGCCCCAACCTCCAACAGGTGAGGAAATTAAGCCCCTGAGAAGGAAAGGGCCTCCCATAGTGGCCCAGCAAGCTACAGGCCGAGTCAGCAAAAGCCAAGACTGCTGTGTTTCATTTTCTCGGCGATCCATCTCCTTGCGATCAGCAGGGAGACTGGTTCCCGTGTTCACTAGAGGAAAAAACAAAATTGATAAGAATCTGTGGAATGCAAGTGAGCACTGAAAGGGAATGACCACAGAATTTGGCATCTGATACCCCGGGGGGGCCGCTGAGGCCCCTGGGAAGGTTGCAGGGAATGCAACCAGGATATCTCACCATGAGCAGTGCACCTTCTGGTCCTGAACCCAAAGGAACTGCTCCGGGGGCTGGGGAGATGGTTCAGTTGGTAAAGGGCCCTGAGGACCTGAGTTCAATCACCAGAACACGTGTCCAAAATCAGACATGGTGGTGCATGCCTACGATTCCAGCACTGGGGAGGCAGAGACAAGAGCATCCCTGGAGCTAGCTAGCCAGTCCAAACAAACCAATCATCTCCAGGTTCAAGGAGAAATACTGTCTGGAAAAAAAAAATGATGGGGCTGGGGACATGGCTCACTGGTTAAAGCAGCTGCCACCAAGTGTGGGGACTCATGAAAACGAAAGGGTGAATGCGAATTCCAGAATCAATCCTGCTGTTTCTGAGGCTAGCCTTTTGGGTCTCTCCAAGCCTGGCTTCTCCTCCCCGCCTCTTTGAGGTGGTTGTGGCTGGTGGTTCCTCAAGTTCCCAACTTGTGAGTTCAGACGTGTGGCTGAAGACCGTAAGACCCTACAGCTGTAGACAAGGGAGCTGATTCCAAAGCCTTGTGTTAGGATCATGCTGTGGAATCACAGTGTGACCTTACAGGGACTATCCCTCTCCCCCAGGACAGGAACAACAGCCTTGAAGCTGGGAGGAGCTTCAGAGCCCATCACACTGATGTGTGGATAAAAGGGTGGAGCGCTGTGGCCTGTCTCCCAGAGGCTGTGCAGGTAAAAACCAAAGTTCCCAAGTGCATTATTTTTCTGGGGACAGGTTTCCACTGCCCCCCTGGGTTCATCTTCCAGGGATAGCCTCGGGCTTACCCTGCAAACATCTGGCATGATGGGGTCATCTTTAGGTTCACAGGGACTTTGTGATAACTTCCAGCCAAGTGGCGTCAACTAGAAAGGCCCACGTGCTGATGTGTGTTCCTGTGTCTCTTCCTTCCAACCGTCCCTTCTGGTGGGTAGATCCCAGAGTTCTGGTCCCTAGCTCCCCAACCCAAGGATCAGCTTAGGATACATATTGATAAGGGCACATGTGAAAAGATGAGGTAGCCTGTGGTGAGATATTGTGTACCCTAATAAAATTTGTCTGAAGATCAGAAAACCGAACAAGCCACTAGCTTAAACATAGAGGGCAGGCAGTGGTGGCACACACCTTTAATCCTAACACTCGGGAGGCAGAGAGATCTGTCTGGATCTCTGAGTTCAAAGCCACCCTGGACTACATGAGATTGACTCAGTCTAGGAGAGAAACAGAGTCAGGCCGTGGTGGCACACGCCTTTAATCCCAGTACTAAGAAGGAAGTGATATGGCGGAGAAAGGTATATAAGGCGTGAGGAAACAGGAACGAACACCCTTTTTCGGCTGAAGCTTTTTCAGGTTGAGAAATCGTTTAGAGGTAAGACGCGGCAGTGGCTGGCTCCTTTGTTTCCTCTGCTCTTTCAGCATTTACCCCAATATCTGGCACTGGGTTTTTTATTACAAGACCTTTAGAAATGTGTGCAACCTTAGACTGAGGTCTGCAAGGACAACACCTGTCCTCAAGTCACCATGACTGAACCCTGCCTGGTCCTCTGGCAGCCCCCGTCCTGAAATACAGGGCTCTAACTATCCCCTGACTCCCTCCCACCTCCTATACCCCACCCCCACTCCTCACCCCCGCTCAGGTGGAGCTGGACTCACATTCAGACTTTCAACCACACAGATGCTTCCAGAAATGCCCCCATTTCTCTTGCCACTCTGCCTCAGTGAGGGATACCTCGTCTCCTCCATGGTTTGTCAACAAAGACCCAGCTAACAAGGGTTCCTGGATCAACGGAGTCCAGGCTCCTCCTTATGGAATCCCCCTGAGCATGCTAAGTGCCACCTTGGAGAGTGATAACCACGAGGGAGGTAAACTGAGTAGCTTTTCAGGACACAGAGAGGATGAATAACTCATGCATTTTTAAAAATTGGAGGGGCAGTAATATGTGTGTGCATGTGTGTGCACTTGCCTGTGTGAGTGTGTTGGAGACCAATGATGGATGTCAAAATGTCTGCCTCTGTCACCCTCCACATTATTTTTCAAGACAGGGTCTCTTGCTGAAACTGGAATTCAGAGAGTCATGCCCTTAGCCCTTCACTGGCATTTTCTTGACACACACTGAATAGTTGATACACACTGCCAGCCCCTCACTGGGGGATTCTAGGCAGGGGCTCTACCACTGAACCACACCCCAGCCCCTCACTGGGGGATTGTAGGCAGGTGCTCTACCACTGAGTCACACCCCAGCCCCTCACTGGGGGATTCTAGGCAGAGCACTTAGAATAACCAAGGCCCTGAGTTCCATCCTTAGTGCTGCAAGGTAGACAGATAGATGCATGTGCATGGATGCATGCCACATTTTTTGAGAGCCTTGCTGTGGGATGTTCTGCATGGCAAATGTGTTGCTGATTAGTCAATAAATAAAACACTGATTGGCCATTGGCTAGGCAGGAAGTGTAGGCGGGACAAGGAGGAGAATAAAGCTGGAAAGTGGAAGGCTGAGTCAGAGAGACACTGCCAGCCGCCATGATGACAAACAGCATGTGAAGATGCCGGTAAGCCACGAGCCATGTGGCGGGGTATAGATTAATGGAAATGGATTAATTTAAGCTGTAAGAACAGTTAGCAAGAAGCCTGCCACGGCCATACAGTTTGTAACCAATATAAGTCTCTGTGTTTACTTGGTCGGGTCTGAGCGGCTGTGGGACTGGCGCGTGACAGAGATTTGTCCTGACTGTGGGCCAGGCAGGAAAACTCTAGCTACAGAGCCTCTCTATTCTAACTTCCAAAGGTAAGAATTTGGAAAAACCCAAAAGCCCAGAAGAGTAGTGAGCAGCTCTGTGGGCCGGGAGTAACTGGTTGAGGGGGTGAGATGTGAGGCTGGGACTGGATCAGCAAAAAAGCCAATCAGAGAAGGCCACTGGGCCTGGGACTGGAACCCTGGCCTGAGGCTGTAGGAAGCCATGTAAAGACATTTAGGTAAGGACTGGATCTCAACTGAGGCAGGCATCAGAACGTGTTCTCCAGCCCCCTCCACAGACACAGTGGCCCCGGCAGCTGAGTGAGACCCCCGCCCCCACTGCAGCAGCCTGCGGAGAAATCTGAGCTGCCCTCAGTCTGTAACAGGCAATTAATTGCCCGGCTTTGTTCTCCGCCTTGATCAAAGGCAGATGTCCCTCTGGTGGAAGGTGCTAGGAGCCCACCTCAGCTCTCTTCCCCCTCCCCAGACTGCCTCGCCCAAGTCCTGCAGGCACCGTGGGGGCCCCACCACCGCTATACCACAAGAAAGACCCCGAATCACCCAGAGGATCTGCAGCTGTTTTAAGTCCTCGATTTGTCCCTGCAGGACTCATCCTCGCTCCCTCCCATGCCACACACCCGGCAGTCTCCCTGATTAAAGGGTTTCCCTTCCAGGAACCCCTGCAGACCCAGCGAGGGAGATTCCCACCGAGCGCCCCGAGGAGGAGCCCGGGCTTCCGCACCTAGACCCGGGAGCCACCGCCTCGCTTGCTTGTGGCTTTCTCTGTGGGATCAAACAGAAAATTAAATCCATCGCAGGCTGCAGAATGCGCCGAATTAGGCTCATCCGTGAAAAATCTGAACGCTAATGACTTGCAGTTGCCTTACCAGAAAGGTTTCCTTTAATCAACCCTGGGGTGGGTTTGCCAGGCTTTGGGCTAGAATTCCTTGGGATAAGTTTCTCTCCCTGTAGAGGGGAGCCTCACAATGGGACATTTGAAACAGTGAAGTCTAAAAAGTGCTTTTGTTTCCCCCCTCACCCCCTCCTCCTCCTCACCATCCTCCCCCTCCTCCTCCTCTTCCCCCTCCTCCTCTTCTTCATCATCCCCTCCCCTCCTCTTCCTTTCTCTCCCTCCTCCTCCTCCTCCTCCTCCTCTCCCCTCCCCTCTCCACCCCTCCTCCTCCTCCTCCTCTCCCCTCTCTACCCCCTCCTCCTCCCTCTCCTCCTCCAGGGCTCCAGCTCCCATGAATAGTGACCAGTGCTGGGGTGAGCTTTAGCTGATGGGAAGAGCCTTGAGTCATCCCATACTCCTGTAAGGAATCCCAAAAAACTCACTAGTTCAGCAGTTTGGACTGTGGTGGCATCCTTACTCTGTGGTCTATCAATAGTTTCCTATCTTTCGTAAACGGGGATTTGTATGCAGTCTCCCCAGGAACACAATATCTGAGGTTCACACCAGTAAAGTAGGGTCACTGCTATCCCCCCATAACTACACTCATGGGTACTTATCTTTCATTACAGTTTTACTTCTGTGTGTGCGGGTGAGCATGTGCAGGTCAGGGGACAGCCTGCAGGAGTCTCTTCTGTCCTTCCAGCATGAGGGTCCCGGGAATTGAACTCGGGTCCTCAGACCTCCACCCTCTGAGCCATCTCTCCATCAGCCCCTGCTTACTTCTGCACGGTGACACTCAACAGGGGCTCTCATGGAGTCCTAAATGTTAACTACGTTTCCAGCTTCTGCAGCGTTAATGCATTAACGTATATCCTGCACACATCTATAAGGACATGCTTGGTTCTAGACAATCGGTAATGCAGTTATGGTTTGAATCTGGACTATCCCACCCAGGTTCAAGTCCCAGCACCCATTCAGAGGGCTCACAAAAGCCTATAACTCCAGCTCTGAGGGATCTAATGCTCTACTCGTTTTGGGGGGGCACCTGTGTTCACACACATGTACGCACACAAACACACACAATTAAAAATAAATATTTTTTGAGAAACTACAATAAACACCCTTACCCACATGGTGCTCATATCCCTTGCTTCCTACCTGACCCCAGACCTTATCTTTGTGTCCCCTGTGTCACACCCCTTCCTCTTGAGAGCTGTAATAAATTCCTTTACAATGACATGGTCTCTGCAAATGTAAATGTTACTATACCTCACTTTTCTATTCATACACTGGTGTGTGTGTGTGCGCGCGCATACGCGCGCACTTGAGTACACATGCACATGCTATCCAGAGGTCAATGTAGGGTATCTTCCTCAATTTCTCTCCATCTTTTTTGTTTGTTTGTTTGTTTTTGTTTCAAGACAGGGTTTCTCTGTGTAGCCCTGGCTGTCCTGGAACTCGCTCTGTAGACCAGGCTGGCCTTGAACTCACAGAGATCTACCTGCTTCTGCCTCCTGAGTGCTGGGATTAAAGGTGAGCGCCACCACCGCCTGGCTCTCCACCTTTTAAAATAGTGTCTCACCAAACCTGAAGTTCATCGGTTTGGCTAGACTGACAAGCCAATTGCCTTCAGGAAGGTGCCTGTCTCTGCACCCCATTGTTGTGGAATAATCTTTTTGTACACTGTGAAGATGTGTCTCTGTCTAAGGTGCTTTCTGATTGGTTTAAAAAAGAGCTTAATGGCCAATAGCTAGGCAGAAGAGAATAGGTGGGACTTCCAGGGAGAGAGAGGAACTGGGAGGAATCTGAGGCACTCAGGAATTTGCCAGGGGGACATGGGGAAGTCTGACGTACAGTATGGAGGAGAGGTAATGAACCACACTGCAGAATGTAAATTAATGTAAGCGGGTTAATTCAAGTTATAAGGGCTAGTTGGGAGCAAGCCTAAGTTAAGGCCAAGCTTTCATAATTACTAAGAAGTCTCCATGTCATTATTTGGGAACTGGTGGTCCCAAAGGAAGTTCAGCCACACCCCACCCCACAAGCACTGAGGCTGTAGACAAACAGCGTATGCCCAGCTTCTACATGGGTGCCGAGGGTCCAAACTCAGGTCCGAATGCTTGCTCAGTAAACACTACCCACTGAGCCATCTCCCCAGTGTGAGGATGCTCTGCAGCCACTCCATCCATCCATCCACATGCAGGCTCCAAGTTGCAAAGATGGCAGGAAGTGTGGTACAAGAAGCCAGAAAACCCAGGCTCGGAGCTGGGCTCCGAGCACCATTGGTAGAGTGCTTGTTTAGCACTCATGACACCCTGGGTTCGAATCCCCAGCATCACATAAACCAGGAGTTGTGGTGAATGCCTGAGTTCCCACACTTGAGAGGTGGAGGCAGGAGGTTCAGAGGTTCAAGGCCATCCTTGACTATCTAGTCAGCCTGGGGGACATGAAACCTACATCCCAATACACACACACACACACACACACACACACACATCAAAACCCAGGTTCCAGCTCTGCCTGGCTCAGTCACTCTCTAGCTCTAAGACTTTGGGTAAGTCCTTCTTTGTTTCTTTCTTGAGAAAAAAAGCCCTTACTCCCACAGCAAGGGATGCATATCAGCAAACAAACAAACAAAATAACCACAGTGCTGGGAGCCTGCAAACGGTTCACTGGATAAAGGTGCATGCTGCCAAGCTTGACTACCTGAGTTCAATCCCCGGAACCCACGTGGTGGAAGGTGAGAACAGAGTCCTGAAAATGGTTCTCTGTCCTCCACAGGCATGGCCTGGCACAAGTGCCCACGCACATATACACTCACTGAACAAATGAATGGATTTTTTTTTTAATCTTAAAAACTATAGCAGCAAGATTCTGTTCCCAAACTTAAGCCTGCCGAATTCTGTAGGCCTTGAAAATGTGTAAATATAAATAGAGTCCAAATGTAAAAACTGTCCCCTTCTCAAGTCTCAGAGGATCTCTAAGGACTGGATGGGGGAAGATGCAGCTTGCCTTTGCCCTGGGAATTTCCTGGGCCCAGCCATCACTCAACAGGACCTTTCGCTGATGTTGTACGGGATCCCCCGGGCCTCGAGGCGGGTCATGGCCCCTGCCCTGGAAAAATTGACAGCACAGACAAAACCAGATCGTGGAGAATATAAACAAGGACACTCTCATCAGGCTCCAGGACACAGCCAAAGAAGAGAAGATGACCTCCAGCTCTCTCCGTGCACCATCATATGTGAGCAAACGCTCCAGCCAGAAACACTCCAGCCCTGTGCTGGAACCGGATGCCCCAGAGAGGCAAACAGACCCTTGTTTTTCTTCAGCATCTGCTCTGGCTCTCAGAGGCCTGAGGCCCCGGCCCATCCCCCTTCCTTCCTGCCGCTCTGTCACCAGCCTGGGAGGGTCCTGTTACCACGGCCAGGCAGCACGCTGACCTCCGGACAAAAAGGCTTTGGTTAGCAGGTCAGGCTAGCAGGATGAATCCCTGGAGCTCAGTGGTCATAGCCAATTGGTGATTCAGTGAGAGAACTTGTCTGAAAAATGATAATAAGTAAGGTGGAGAGGGACTGAGGAAGACACCCCACGCCCACTTCCAGCCTCCACATGAACAGTCACACGTGTGCAACACACAAGCACAAACTTATAATAATAATAATGCCTCTGGAAGATGCAGCCAGGAGCCCTTGAGATTACAAAGCCGCCCATGATGAGGAGCAGGCTTCTGACTGCTGGGGGATGCGGTGGGGGTGTGGGAGGCAGGGTGTGTGTGGAGTGTGTGTCAGGGACTTGCCATTGTGCTCAAGTTCTCCATCTATGGCGCTGGTCCTCTTGTCTCCACTTGTCACCAGGTGAGGTGTCTCATTTTGTGGTTTTTGACTCCGGGTCCCACTTATCCCAGGCTGGCCTTGAACACGTTGTTTACCAAGAATGGCCTTGAACTCCTGACTCCGTCTCCCAAGTGCGGGGATTCCAGGTGCGTGCCATCACACCCAGTTTTCCTCAGGGCTGGGGATGGAACCCTGGGCTTCACACATGTCAGACAGATGCTCTACCCACATCCCAACCTTAAGCTGAGGTTGGCCTTCCTGCACATTTGGGTTCTTTGATCTTGTGGGTGCCTCATCTGCCTCAGACACCCCACAGTCCCCAACACTCAGAAGACAACCCCCCAGCAAACACACACACACACACACACACACACACACGCACACACACACACACACACTACATAGAGTGTCTGAGTCGAAATACCATCCACACAGAGGCAAGCTTCCCCATCCTGGGACCAATGGAGAAAGATTGGCATCTTCTCCAGGTTGGCTTCTGGCTTTCCCTCTCTTCCATTTACTGACAAAGCCCTTCCTGATCCCACACAGTGAACGATGCCAACTAAAAAGTGCCAAGCTGGAGAGATTGCACAGTGGTTAGAACAACGAATGTTCTCCTAGAGGACCCAAGTTCAGTTCCCGGCACCACCCACATCAGATGGCTCACAGCAGCCTGGTTCTAGTGGACGTGCAAACACACATATACACCTTTAATCCCAGCATTGGGGAGGCAGAGACAGGTGATTGCTGTGAGTTCAAGGCCTGCCTGGTCTACGTTAGCAAGCTTCAGACTAGGCATGGCTACATAGTAAGACCGTATTTCAAAATAAGAAAAAAAAAATGCTTGTACATACATACACACACACATACACACACTACAATATGCAAATTACTTACTGTATGGCTACGTTGGCAAGAAAGGAGGTAAGGCCTGGGAGGTGGTTCAGTGGGTAAAGGTGCTGGCCACCAAACCTGGCAACCTGCATTCAAGGCCCTAAAACCACACCAGGGAAAATCCTGTTCTTGCAAGTTGTCCGCTGACCACCACACACACGCCATGGCATGGGTGCACATGCACGTGCAAGTGCACATACACATACACGCATAAAAACAAACAAGTAAATGTAATTAAATACAAAAGAAATAAATTCCTACAAGCAAAAAAAAAAAAAAAAAAAATGTGCTTATCTCAGCCATGGCTCAGGCAGAATGGCTTCCTCAGAAAGCTACTGAAGGATGTGTTCCACCTCCGTGAGGGAGTGAACAGGAAAGTCAGCCGCTGTGACCAGCAGCCATGAAACGCTGGAGAGAAGCACACAGGGTGAGACTCCGTGCAAAGATAGTCCTGGGATAACGGTGAAGGCCGATTCCAAAACTGTCCGTCTGACGTCAGTCCCTGAGCAGACGGCAGCTCAGGTTCAAGGACAACCGACCTGGGGGCTGGAGAGGTGGCCCAGAGGTTAAGAGCACTGGCTGCTCCTCCAGAGGTCCTGAGTTCAGTTCCCAGCACCCACATGGTGGCTCACAACCATCTGTAGTGAGATCTGGTGCCCTCTTTTGGCCTGCAGGCATATATGCAGGCAGAACACTGTATATGTAATAAATAAATAAATCTTAAAAAAAAAAAAGAGCAACCAACCCAAGAGCACAGATCTGTAATGCATCGTCAGGAGGAAAGCTGCACGGGGAAAAGGGGGGTTGGAGATGGTTCAGGACAATCCAACAGAGGGCCGAGTGCGCCGAAACCGGAAGCAAAGGTGAGAAGGGTTGGCAGAGCCCCTGCCTAGAATCCCCCAGTGAGGGGCTGGGGTGTGGCTCAGTGGTAGAGCACCTGCCTAGGATCCCCCAGTGAGGGGCTGGGGTGTAGCTCAATGGTAGAGCACCTGCCTAGAATCCCCCAGTGAGGGGCTGGGGTGTGGCCCAATGGTAGAGCACCTGCCTAGGATCCCCCAGTGAGGGGCTGGGGGTGTGGCTCAGTGGTAGAGCCCCTGCCTAGAATCCCCCAGTGAGGGGCTGGGGTGTGGTTCAGTGGTAGAGCACCTGCCTAGAATCCCCCAGTGAGGGGCTGGGGTGTGGCTCAGTGGTAGAGTGCCTAACATGCACAAAACCCCGGATTCCATCCCTACCATTACATTAAAACCAAGCATAATAGGCAGAGGCAGGAGGATCAGAAATTTAAGGTCATCTCTGGGTACTTAGTGAGTTTGACGATAGCCTAAGCTACATGAGACTGTGCCTCCAAAAAAAAAAAAACTAAATTAAAATAAGAATTCAAGTTGTGACTCAGTGGTGTAACAGCATACGTTTTAAAGGCAGTTCTGTTTATCTTTCACCTTCAACTTCAACCCCGACCTTCAACAATACCTTGTACCTCCATTTCTCTATGTCCCTTTATGCTACTTAGATTTTCTTCTCTGTGACGAAGTACCTGAGATAATAATCTTGAAAGAAGAAAAGGGCCGTGTCTGGGGAAATGGCTTCGTCAATAAAGTGCCTGCTGTGGAAGCATGAGAAGCTGAGTTCAAAGCCCCAGATAGAAAGCTAGGCACAGCCAGGCAGTGGTGGCGCTCGCCTTCAATCCCAGCACTTGGGAGGCAGAGGCAGGTGGATCTCTGTGAGTTCAAGGCCAGCCTGGTCTACAGAGTGAGTTCCAGGATGGCCAGGGCTACACAGAGAAACCCTGTCTCGAAAAAAAAAAAAAAAAACAAAACAAAGAGCTAGGCATGGTGGCCCCTGCTTGGTTGTAATCTCGGCACTGGGGAGGTGCAGACAAGAGGATCCCCAGGGCTCTTGGCCAGATAGTGTAGCCAAATTGATGAGCTCCAGATCGATAGATCTTGTCTGAAAAGATAAGGTGCAGAGGCTAGGGAGCCGCTCCGTCTGTGAGATGCCTAGCCAGCAAGCGTGAGGACCGAGATTCAGATGCCCCCGGCACCCCAGGAGAAGCCAGGTGAGGTGGCGCCCACTTCTAATCCCATTGCGGGCTGGATGGGAGGCAGAGACAGGTCAGGTAACCTAGCCTCTGTGGCAAAGCTCCAGGCCAATGAGAGACTCTGTCTCAAACAAACGAGAAGTGGAAAATGCCTGAGGAATAACAGCCAAGGTTGTCCTACACACACACACACACACACACACACACACACACACACACACACACACACACGCGCGCGCGCACACACAACTCCCTCGCTCCAGGTCTTTGTGATTTCCGCACTTCGGATGGCAATTGCTTGCTTCACCCTCCACTGGACTTCAAATCTTGGACTCTCAGCCCAAGTCATTCTATGCAAAAGACGCAGCTCCCAGGAAACCACGATCTTCTGTACGCGTCTAGACAGCGAATGCGTCTCCCCTTCCTGGAGACTCCAGACAGAAGACACTGGATGGAAAACCCAGGCTCCCGAACAAAGCGCACGGACTTCCTTCCTCAGCAACCATTGCGGGCTCTCAAACTGTGCAAAAACAATGAATGAGCAAGTGGGAAACGCCTACAGGTGTCGTTTCTTCAAATACGGGATTACAGAGTACGGACTCTCTTCTGAACGCACGGCAAAAGGGTGATGCTGGGTCCTCACTTCCTATCTTACGTCAGGGAAAACTTCGGGGAGAAGGCAAGATGGTGCAGCGGGGGAAGGGGCTTTGCCACCCAGCCTGACCACCTGAGTTCAGTCTCCAGAAGCCACACAGTCAAGAGAGCTGACCTGAGAGTTGTCCTCTGACCTTCACACACGTACACAAATAAATGCATACATGTGAAAAAAATGCTTTTAATCCAGAGGTTTAATCCAGATGGTTCCGCTGGTAAAGAGCTTGCTTGCCTTGCAAGCTAAGAACCTGACTTCAGTCCCTGATGCTCATGTCAAAAACAGAAGGCAGGCATGCAGCACGTGACTGTTATCCCAACGTTGGGGTGAAGAGAGATGGGTTTCTGGGGCTCCCTGGTCAGCCAGTGCAGCTTACTTAGCCAGTTCCCCACCAGTTAAAGAGACTTTTGCAAAAATGCAAAGTAGGGCTAGCAAGATGGCTCAGTGGGTAGTGCATGGCTGTACTACACTACCCTGAAAGGGGTGTTGAAAGGCAAGTTTGGTCACCTGAGTTCCATTTCCAAGGACCCACAGGGTGGAAAGAGAGAATTGATCCTTTCGAGCTGTCTTCTGACCCCCATACACATGCTGTGGAATGGGTGCCCCACCCCCTAGTAATTACAGTAATTATCAATAGAAATTTCATTTTAAAAATTAAAAACAAAGTGGATAGTGCCTGGGAAATGACACCTGGGGTTGATCTCCAGCCTGCACATCCAACCCCACACAAACATGTACACCCCACACACAAGCAAACATGTACACACACACACACATACCCCAGAAAAGTAGCTCAGCTGGGTGTGACCATGCTCGCTAATTTTTCTGTTTGTTTTGTTTTGAGACAGGGTTTCTCTGTGTAACAGCCCTGGCTGTCCTAGAACTCGCCCTGTAGCCCAGGCTGGCCTCGAACTCACAGAGATCTGCCTGCCTCTGCCTCCCAAGTGCTGGGATTAAAGACCTGCGCCACCACCACCTGGCCCAAGCTCACCCTTATTCCCAACATTTAAGTAGCTATAGCAGGAGAGTCATAGTATAGCCAGCCTCAGCTATACACAGAATTCAAGGCCAGCTTGGGCTACCAACACCCTGACTTAAAAAAAAAAAAAAAAAAAAAAAAACTCCAAATAAACTAAAGGTCTTAATGCAAGACCCAAGTACTACAACTCTTCGAAGAAAATGCAGGGGAGAGTTTCATGACATCGGATTGGGTGCGAGTTCCTTGGCTAGGACACTGAAAACACAAACAACAAAAGAAAAAGCAGATAAATTTGATTATGTTAAAATTGAAACCATGTGGGGTCTGGGGAGACAGCTCAGTCAGGGCAGGACTTGCTGCAGCTTGAGCATGAAGCACCCATGTGTAAAAGTCAGGCATGGGCGCATGCCTGAACCCCAGCATTCGGGCATGGAGACCAGAGGAGCTCCAGAGCCTGCTGGCCAGCCTTGTCTAATCAATCACCGATCTCCAGATGTAGGTAGAGATCTTTTTTGTAAAAAAGGAAGGTGGAGAATGATAGAGGAAGACACTCAACATCAAACTCTGGCCTACACACACACACACACACACACACACACACACACACACACACACACACACACTTCATGTGCACGACAAACACAGTCACTTTTTAATTTGTATTTATTTATGACATGCTCACGTGCACACACACACACACACAACGTATACTTCATGAACACTGCATACACGGTCATTTTTTAATTTGTATTTATTTGTTTATGACATGCTTACGTGCACACACACACACACTTCATGTGCACGGTAAACACAGTCACTTTTTTTTTTTTTTTTTTTTTTGTTTTGTTTTTCGGGACAGGGTTTCTCTGTGTAGCTTTGCGCCTCTCCTGAAACTCACTTGGTAGCCCAGGCTGGCCTCGAACTCACAGAGATCCACCTGGCTATGCCTCCGGAATGCTGGGATTAAAGGCGTGCGCCACCACCGCCCGGCCACAGTCACTTTTTAATTTGGATGTGTTTGTGTGTATTGGTGTTTTGCCTGTGTGTGTCTGCGTACCACTTGCATACCTGATGTCTGTGGAGGCCAGAAGAAGACATTAGGTTTCCTGCAACTGGAGTTACAGTTCTGAGCCACCGTGTGGGTGCTGGGAATTGAAGCCGGGTCCTCTGCAAGAGTAGCAAGTGCTCTTGACCACTGAGCCACCTCTCCAGCCCCACTTTTTGTTTGTTTGTTTGTTTGTTTGTTTGTTTGTTTGAGAAGTAGATAGTTTGAACCGGTCATGATGATGCATGCCTATGACATTCAGGAAGCTGAGGCAGGAGGATGATGAGTTCAAGACCCACCTGGACTAGCAAGTGAGATCCTATTTCGAAAGGGCAATATCAACCAGAAAGAAACAACTGACAGGCAACTCTTCACTGTTATAGGAATGGAGTATGTCATTGCCACTGTGAAATGGGGCCTCAAAACACAGAACGGCGCTATGATCCAGCAATTCTGCCTCTGAACTTGCACCCAAAAAAGTGAAGGCAGGGATGAGAAATGATGCTCCGTCAACTGTGGTCTGCAAGACAAATTGCTACACGGTCTTATTAATAAAAAACCCGGAGCCTGATATTGGGGTGAAAGCCGAGAGTCAGAGGAACAGGACAAGCCACACCAACCTCACCTTATCAACTCCTCAGCCTCCAAAGAGACCTGCTTCCTGTACACCCACGCCTATATGCCTTTCTGTTCTGCCATCTCACTTCCTCTTTCCGCCCAGCTCTGTCACTTCCTGTCTGTCTGTACAGACCTCCCTCTTCCATGGTTAGTGCTGGGATTAAAGGTGTGTGCCCCCACACCTGGCTCTGTTTCCAGTGTGGCCTTGAACTCACAGAGTTCAGGATGGATCCCTGCCTCCTGAATGCTAGGATTAAAGGTGTGTGCTACCACTGCCTGATGTCTATGTTTAATATAGTGGCTGGCTTTGTCCTCTGATCCTCAGATAAGCTTTATTAGGGTGCACAATATATTGGGGGACACAATACATCACCACAGTGGTCTTAGAAGCTATGTTACGACAGTCAGAAGCACATAGCAAGATCCTGTTTTACACACACACACACACACACACACACACACGCACGCACGCACGCACACACACGCACGCACGCACGCATAGGCTCAAGCACAAGCACGCACATGCACACACACGAACATAGGCATGCACATATGTGCATGTGCACACACACGCAATCCACGCACGCACGCACGCACGCACGCATGCACGGAGTCACAGGTTTGGAAGTTACCTCAGTGAGCAAGCAAGCAGGAAGGACCTTGGCTTGATCTCCAGAACCAACAGAAAACAGTTAGGAGGAGTGGCGTGCACCCGGAACCCCCGTGCTGGGGAGGCAGAGATGAGCGGATTCCTAGGGTTTGCTGACCAAACCGACTAGCTTATTCAGTGAGTTCCAGACTCTGTCTTAAATTAAATAAATAAATAAACAAACAAATAAATAAATAAAGCAGGGCAAGGAACGCTAGAGAGGTGGCTTGGTAATTTCTAGAAGACTGCCCCGGCAGGGGACTTGAGTTCAGTTCCCAGTCCCCACACCCAGTGGCTTGCAACCACCTGTAACTCCAGCTCTGGGAGATCCGACTCCCTCTTCTGGCCTCCGCAGGCACCTGCAGGCAGATAATGCACATACAAGCAAGTAGGCATGCACACAAACACACCAAACACACACACACACACACACACACACACACACACACACTAAAAAATTGATATGTAAATAAAAACAACTGAAAATAAATCTTTTCTTTTTAAATATAAGGTGTAGACTCGAGTAACAACACTCACGATTGACTTCTGGTCTCCACACACTGGTGCGCTCACACATGTGCAGTGTGCCAGCACTTTTAAAAATAGATGAGCGAGCCTCACCTACACATCTGTGCTGGCCCCAGGAGCCCAAGCCCTCACAGCTGCCCCGCTGGCTGAGCCACAACACCCACCAGCTTCCTCTACCTGACACCGACATTTGGCTTCCATTTCTGGCTCCTCACATAATTCTCAGGGACCAGCTCTTGCCTGGTTTCAGGACCAGCGGAAGCCAGAGGCTCTTGGGAGAGTCAGTTTGCATCTCGAGGGGTGGGAGGTGGATTTGACTGGGCCAGCCTGTGGACTGTCTTGCCCAGCCACCCCCTGGCGCCCCAAGATCCCATCCATCCTGCAGGCTCCCCACCCGCTGTCAGCAGGGCAGGCACACTTCCTAGTGCAAGGTAATCCTAGCCGGCTCTGCTCCCCATGGGCTTGCCTGAGCTCTGTTATTAATCTCCGGCAGATCCTGTGTCCTGAAGCTGAGACAGCTGTCCCCATGTGCAGCTGTTCCAGGACCAAAAACAGCAGGCAGACAACTTCCAATGTTATCGCTTTTATGGAGACAGAGGGGGAAAAAAAAGGCAGCAGCCTAGGTAGACCCTCACACTGTCAGGGTGCAGGGTTTCCTGGTCCCATCTGCTTAAACTCAGTTCCAGCCTCAAGAGTTCATGGATGTGATGCTCATCTCAGTCAGAAAAGTGAAACGCAAAAGAGTTCCATTGAAACTGAAGCAATAAGGGATTGTTGGGGCTAGGATGTGATTCAGTGATAGAGAACTTCCTTGAAATCCCCTGGTGAGAGGCTAGGGGTGTGGCTCAGTGGTAGAGCACCTGCCTAGAATCCCCCAGTGAGGGGCTGGGGTGTGGCTCAGTGGTTACCTAGCAAATACCTGGGTCCCATCCCCAGCACCACAAGTGACAAACAGAACAGGGCTTTCTTTAGTCCGCGCCCTGCTCAGTCCCATATCACCTGCTATGGCACGTGGCTCGGTGGGCTAAGTGCTTGCCTAGCATGCATCAAGTCCTAGGTTAGATTCCTAGAACCACATTAAACTAGGAGCTGGGGCTAGAGAGATACCTCAGTGGTCAAGAGTGCCTACGGCTCTTCCAGAAGAGCTGAGTTCAGTTCCTAGCACCCAGGTAAGGCAGCTGTCAAATGCCTCTAACTCCAGCTCCAGGGGATCCAACACCCTCCTCGAACATCTTCATTCACATATACATACAAACAGACACACACACACGCACACACACACATTTAAAAATAAGATTCATTTGGTTGGACACGGTGGTGCACACCTCTAATCCCAGCACTGGGGAGGCAGAGGCAGATGAATCTCTGAGTTCCAGGCCAGCCTGGTCCGCATACTGGATTCTGGGCTAGCATGGTCTACATAGACATCCTGTATCAAAAATAAATAAATAACTAAAATTAATTAATTATTTTTTTTTTAAGGAAGAGGTAAAACTGGGATTAGTCACACGTCTCTGCGATCCCAGCACTCAGGCAGCGGAGGCAGGAGGGTCAGAAGTTTAACTCGATTGCTGAGTGTAGACCGACTTTCTTGTGCTCAGGTGGTGTGTGCAGCCAGTCCTGGGTCACACAAGGAAGGCTTTAATGCACACACACACACACACACACACACACACACACACACACACTCTTGGGAGATTATAGGATTTTTCTCAAAAGCCCTAGAAAACCACCTGGTAAACCATTAAAATAGTTTAAACAATTTCTCGCCAGGCGGTGGTGGCGCACGCCTTTAATCCCAGCACTCGGGAGGCAGAGCCAGGCGGATCTCTGTGAGTTCGAGGCCAGCCTGGGCTACCAAGTGAGTTCCAGGAAAAGGCGCAAAGCTACACAGAGAAACCCTGTCTCGAAAAAACCAAAAAAGAAAAAAAAATAGTTTAAACAATTTCTCAAAAATAGTCTGGGCGGCGGCGGCGGCGGCAGCAATGATAGTGCATGCCTTTAACCCCAGCACTCAGGAGGCAGAGGCAGGGGGATCTCTGTGAGTTGGAGGCCAGCCAGAGTTATACAGTGAGACCCTGCCTTTAAAAAAGACCAACTTTTTATTATTACTCTGTGTGTGCGTGTGTGTGTGTGTGTGTGTGTGTGTGTGTGTGTGTGTGTGTGTGTGTGTGATGGGGTGAGGGGATGCATATGTGTGTGTGTGTGATGGGGTGTGGGGGGATGTGTGTGTGTGTGTGTGATGGGGTGGGGGTGCATGTGTGTGTGTGTGTGTGTGTGTGTGTGTGTGTGTGTGTGTGTGATGGGGTGGGGGTGCATGTGTGTGTGTGTGTGTGTGTGTGTGTGTGTGTGTGTGTGTGATGGGGTGGGGGTGCATGTGTGTGTGTGTGTGTGTGTGTGTGTGATGGGGTGGGGGGATGTGTGTGTGTGTGTGTGATGGGGTGGGGTGTGTGTGTGTGTGTGTGTGTGTGTGTGTGTGTGATGGGGTGGGGGGGATGTGTGTGTGTGTGTGTGTGATGGGGTGGGGGGTGCGTGTGTGTGTGTGTGTGTGTGTGTGTGTGTGTGTGTGTGATGGGGTGGGGGGATGTGTGCTTCGTTGTGCATGTGGAGATCAGAGGACAACTCTGTGGGGTCGCTTCTCTCCTTCCACTTTACGTGAATTCTGGAAACGGAACTCAGGTTGTCGGGCTTTCGAGGCATAAAGAGTTTCATGATTTGGAAACGGGGAGATGGCTTAGTGGGCAAGTACTCCTGCGGCGCAAACCTGAGGACCGAATTCAGCTACCTGGCCCCGATGCAGAAAGCCGGGCATGGCCACGCCCACCTGGACCCCCAGTGCTGTGTAGGCGGTGGGACAGGAGGATCGCTGGGACTTGCTGGCTGCCTCCTAGCTCCGGGCTCAGTGATAGACCACCTCCAGGGAGTAAAGTGGAGTGTGATACAGCGGGACACCTGAGGTCCTCTTCGGGCCTCTGCACGCTTACACACGGGCACACGACAAAGAAATTCTCAGGATCTGAGTGAATTGTCACCAACAGCTGCAGAACAAAAGAGAGGATGAGGCTGACACATTCCCCAGCAGCCCAGAATCACATCACCCCAGAACTGGGTGCCCAGGCAAGCCAAGACCTCTCGGAGTCCGGGACCAGCCATATGGCCAAGTCAATCACAGGGACCCAGGCAGAGAACCGCAGACAGGGCCTGGCAGGGTTTGGGGGCAGGAAAGATAAATGTGTCAGAAGCCAGAGGTGACCCGCCTGGATGTTGACAGTGGAGCCAAATCAGGAAGAAACTGCCACACTCATTGGGATGCCCACAAAACACGGACTGTCAGCACAGCCAGGCGCCTCCACGGGGCATCAGGGAAGATCCCGGGAACATTCTAGGGACAAGGAAAGCCAGAATCATCCACAAGGCTCCAAGGAGGGAGACAACTCATTGGATGAAGCACTTTATGTGTGATCATGAGAACATGAGTTCAAATCCCCAGAACCCACTTAAAGCCAGACAGACACTGTAATCCTGGTGTTCCTATGGTGAGATGGTAGGTGGAGGCGGGAGAATCTAGAATCTCCAAGGTTATCATCTAGTCTACACACACACACACACACACACACACACACATTTTTTAACATGTTACATTTAACCAGGAGGCTAATCAGCTCACACTTGTCTACAACCTCACAAGCCGCTATCAGGTACC
This sequence comes from Peromyscus californicus insignis, assembly GCF_007827085.1. NCBI lineage: Eukaryota > Metazoa > Chordata > Mammalia > Rodentia > Cricetidae > Peromyscus > Peromyscus californicus. The sequence continues at coordinate 27,266,438 of NW_026294540.1, forward strand.
CTACCCAGAGCCTGTCTGTGATCTGTAACAGGCATCGTCCCCCCTCCCCTCCTCCATGCCCATACCTGGACCCAGGAAAGACATGTTAAGTCCCAGACTAGATACTGCTCGGGTTGTACTCATCTGTTGCACGCTTTATCTCCATCCTCATAGGTGATTCGGGGGTCCCTGTTGCTGTCCAGAGAGGCAGACATCCTACCCAGAGCCTTTATTTATTTATTTACAAGTGTCTGGATTCCAGGAGAGTGAGAACGCCGTTCTCGCTTCCTCCAAGGAAGCTTCCAGACCTCAGGTTGCCAGCCCTGAGTCATCTGAGGACTAAAGCTTATCCCGGGGGCCGGGATCTTACAGAACGCTGTCTGGAGTTTGGATCTAGACTCAGTCTCCTCTTCACACCCTCTCTCTTTCAGAAGAAAACCCTGCAGCTTTGAAAAGAGTACTTCAGCCTGTTTTATGGAACCATCCATTCCAACATGCACAACAGCGTACATCAAAGCTCACAGGGTCTTAGATAACCTTCATGAAAGTCCCTCTAAAAGCAGCTGGGATGATGGTCAGGCTATTGAGACAATGGTGCCCAAGAAATTGGCATTTCCCCCGGAATCTCACGCTAGGAGAAGAGTCAAAGCCTGCTGCCAGTCAGAGGTGGGAGCTATCTAACTCTGTGCAGAGATTTCATATTTCCGACAGCTTATCAGACCATCCTGCAGGAGAGACTGGAGCCAAGACAATGGTGGCTCAGTGATAATCAGGACCTTGACCAGAGCTGCTGAGCCGTGCATACATTCCTTTTGCCCTGACTTTAACTAAAGCTTATGTTATGATACCAAAGATAGACTTCGGGAGGGAGGAGTCGCTGGACTTTCGAGTTCCTCTTCCCAATGTGGCCAGTTGAATAAATCTCTTTCTTTTTGCATTGTGTGTGTGTGTGTGTGTGTGTGTGTGTGTGTGTGTGTGTGTGTGTATGCGCACGCGCACATTCCATGGCACATGTGTGGAGGTCAAAGGACAACTTGCAGGAGTCAATATTTCTTCCCACTCTGTAGGTCCCAGGGTTTGAACTCAGGTCGTCAGGCTTGGCAGCAAGCCCTTTGTCCACTGAGCCATCTTGCCAGCCCTGAATTAATCTTTTTTTTTTTTTTTTTTTTTTTTTTTTTTTTTTTTTTTTGGTTTTTCGAGACAGGGTTTCTCTGTGTAGCTTTGCGCCTTTCCTGGAACTCACTTGGTAGCCCAGGCTGGCCTCGAACTCACAGAGATCCGCCTTTTCACTATTGGATTGTCTTTTCAACTGACAGATTGAAGACTGGTGTCTGCACTTAGGAGCTACCTGAGCCTAGGCTCTGTGTCAGATGAGGACAGACAAAACACCAGAGGACTCACATCTGTCCTCGATTAGGACCCAGTAACCTGGACTGAATGTTGCCTATTCCAAAGGGAGAGGCAGCTAGCAGGGCGGGACCCCCGAAAGATTCAGAGACCAGTATATGATGTGCAGGTTCGCCGTGAGATCGCAGACCGGCTCCCCCTGGCATGCGAACATTCCCGAAAATCCTCTAACAGTTCGTTATGGAGGCCCGGGTCACCGCCCCAGGGGCAGCTGGTCTGCATCCAGATCACACATTCTCCAAACAGCAATGAAGTGTGGGGGCCAATCGGAGCCAGGAGACGCTGGTGGGGGGTTTCTACTGCCATGGCCATGCTTTCTCTGGGAGTCGATTTTTAACATAACAGACAAGCTGTGAGAATAGAGGGATGAGATGAGAAAGAAGTCAGAGAACCCTGGGGCTTTCTGGGAAGGTTCACCCCGCCCCCGGCTCCCCGCGTACCTTCCTGCACTCAGACACATCTATGAAGACCCTTCTGTGTTCCCGTGCTGGAGGAAATGGCTCCGTCAGTAAAGTGCTTGCTGTTCCAAGTATGGGGATCTGAGTTCAAAACCCACGTGAAAGGCCAAGTGTGGCGGTGTGTTCCCCTAGTGCCAGCACCGGGGGACACAGCGGTGGGAGAACCCATGGGGCTCACCAGCCAGTCTAGCTGAACTGGTGAACTCCAGGTTCAATAAGAAACAATGTCTCAAAAAACTAAGGTTGCGGGCCCACAAGATGGCTCAGTGGGTTGGAGGTGACTGCCACCAAGCCTGACTGCCTAAGTTCAATACTCACGTGGTGGAAGGAAAGAATCGGCTTCCACAAGCAACATAGCATACAAGCTCACATGCATGCACATACATGCACACATAAATGGAATTTAAAAACATTTTTAATCTGTGTGTGTGTGTGTGTGTGTGTGTGTGTGTGTGTGTGTGTGTGTGTGTGTTTCTATATGTATGAATAACTGAAGGAGCCAGAAGAGGGCACCAGATGCCCTGGAGCTGGAGTTACAGACAGTTGTGAGCTGCCCCACAAGGATGCTGGGAATAGAACTCCAGTTCTCTGCAAGAGCAGCCAGAGCTCTAAACCATTGACCCATCTCTCCAGCCCCAGTAAATATCATTTAAAAAGGAATTAGGTTTCCAATCCTACATGAGAGGTATATGCACCCATGGCCCCTCCTGCTAACTCCAAGGTATGTGTTTCTGCCCATGTGCAACCAAGTAACTGGGGTTATGTTCCCACCGGCCATGGGCCCCAGTCTCACTGTGGGAAGCCCCGTGCAGAGAAGTCCTGCCAGGTCTCAGGATCCCCAAGCCACCAACAGTATCACAGCTGCTCTGCCATGCAAGGGACAGGCTGAGTGACATGCTTTCCAGCGAAGTGCTCTCTGGGTGTGCCCTGGCACTACCAGCTCGGGGAAGGGACCACAGCCAGGATGCCTTGATTTGGGGAGCCCATTCCCTTATCTCCCTGAACCACACATCTAGACCCCAGCCAGAGGCAGGAGCAATAGCCTTCAGTGGAAAGTAGAGAGGAGACACCAAGGTGGGCTTGAGGGGCTCCAAGGTGGAGAGATTAGAAACCTAGCTCTTGGGTAGCAACCTCCTCCAACTTCAATACTCCATCCTTGAGAGAAATTCTTTAAAACTCAATAAGTTCTAAAGGGAGGCTCCTTAAAACTCAGCAAGTAAACAACACACAAGGCTTGGGAAGTCCCTGAAACTTAGCAGATTCACAAAGGCCCTCTCCACTCAAGGATATATAAGCAGTAAAGACCACCAAGGAAAAGAGACTCTCAAGCCTGCTGATCTGCCTGCAAGTTATGCGGAGAGCTCCATCTTTGAAGAGCCATCACCCATGCATGCCCTCAGGGATGCAGCTGCTCTGAGTCCTCCATGTTCCTGTAATTAACTCCTTATCCATACTCCTGTGAGGAACTACACTGAGTTCATTAGTTCACCAAGTTGGACTTTGATGGTGTTGTTGCTTTGGTCTCTACTGGTTCCATATCTTGGGTGTGTAGATGACTGTTCACGCCTCCCCAGACATAGAGTCACACAACACCATCCTAGAAAGGCCAGGAGGCTGCAAAGGGTAGCGTATCTCCTCAGCTGATATCCAGGTCATCAGAAGATATTGTCTTGTCCCATCAGATGTCACTTACAAGGTTAAAGATAAGAATATTGAGTGGCTGGGGAGATGGTTCAGCCCAGAGAGTCTTGCCTTGAAAGCCTGAGGACTTGAGTTTGATCCCCAGAACCCACAGTTTTAAAAAGCCAGGGGTTGGCAAAATGGCTCAGCAAATAAGGGCACTTGCCACTAAGACTGAGGATCTGAGTTCGATACCTGGGACCCATATGGAGAGAGAATCAACTAACCCAAGATGATCTCCACCTTCTATGAGTAGGTCCCTGGCTGGGAAGTATAGGACTGTCCCGGGAGATGTCCTTGATGCTGGTCCTTCCTGAGGAGACTTGAAGAAAGGGTAGAGATGGAGAGGGAGATAGAAAGAGCAGAAAGGAGGGAAAGGGAGGAGGGACGGGGAGAAAGAGAAGGCAAGAGAGGAGGGGGAGAAAGAGTGGGGACACAGCCCTGTCATCACGTCAGGGCTCAGAACCTTTCCCAAACAGACCTGCCAGATGGTTTCCCAGTGGGCCACAAAACGGTTTCAGGTTCTGCATTCGCTCCGTCCATCTGTACAGAGGACGGTCAGGAAATGGGCAAAGACTTTGCACATGGAGCCAAGACGTAATTGAGTTTATTTTGGTGAGAAAGGAAGTGTGTGCGTGTGTATGCACACGTCAGTGTGGGAGCCGGCACCAGCGAGCCTACTGTCTCTACCTCGCGTGGTGCTGGGGTCACAGGTCCCGTGCACGAGCATATTCGGCCTTTTATGCGGATGCTGGAGGTTTGAACTCGGATCCAAAGGCTTGCCCGGGGAGCACTTGAACTCCCTGAGCCATCATTCCTACAACTGGGATTCCACAGGACCGAAAACAAACGCCGCCCTGCGGAACCCTGAGGTCTCCCTGTGGCTCCGCGGCATTTCTGAAAGGTGAATGTGGGACTTGTGCCTCCCCAGCTCTCAACGGGGTGTGCTGGACGAAGAACCCCAACACCTGAAGCAGGCAGCGCCACCGAAGTTATGACTTAGAAGAGCGTGAAGCACCTGGGGGGCCGCCTCCCGCAGGTGGGGCTGGTCAGGGGGACAAAGGAGTGTGGCAGGAGGTGGGGGTGTGAGGCGGGGCTATCTCAGATGAGGAAGGGCCGAGCACAAGGCTAAGCAGTTCTGACTCTCCTGATTGCAGCTGGAAACAAAACAAATAAGGGGCTGGAGGTGTAGTTCAGGCTCTGGAGCGCTTGCCCAGCATGTAAGAGGCCCTGGGTTCTTTCCCCAGCAATGCATAAACCAGGTGTGGTGGTGCACACTCGCAATCCCAGGGGGACTGGGAGTACAGTGTCATCCTTGGTAACGTATTTTTGAGGCCAGCCTGGATAATGAGAGACCCTGTCTAAAAAGGAGAGAGAGAGAGAGAGAGAGAGAGAGAGAGAGAGAGAGAGAGAGAGAGAGAGAGAAAGAGAGAGAGAGGGAGGGAGATCTGGGAGGTACCTCAGTCAGTGAAGTGTTTTGCCATTTGAAAATGAGTACCTGAGTCAGATCCTCAGAACCCATGGGGGAAGGGGAGGGATAAAGCCAGATGTGGTGGTGACACACATTTGCAATGCCAGGGAGACAGACAGAGAAGCACTTGGGCTCCCTGGATAGCCAGCCTGGCCGGCTTGGTGAGATCCAGGCCAGCGAGAAACCCTTTCTTCAAAAAGTGAGGTAGGTGGTGTCTCAGTGAGGATGCACAAAGTTGTCCTGTCCTACACGTGTGTGTGCACATGGGTGCATTTGCACACACATATGAACTCCCACACATATCAACATGTGAGCGCTCACTCCACCCCACACACATGTAAACAAACAATAAGGAACCTGTAAAAATGAATGAGGTTAGATGGGTATTTTGCAAACCCCCAAATCCTCACATCCCTTTCTACTCCCAGGATCTCATGCCTATTCTGGTCTCTACAGGATCCTTATCATATGGACCAGATCCTGGTCTCTATGGGATCCTTATCATATGGACCAGAAAACAGGCTCTGGGAGATTAAACATCTTGTACAAGACTGCTATCCAGACAAGACCAGATGACAAGGGCCTTGAGTCACCTGTCAGGAGACTTCACTGCAGTTTTGTCAAAGCAATTTCAACACTGGAGTCCATGCTGGGCTTCTTTTTCGAGACAGGGTTTCTCTGTGTAGTTTTGGTGCCTGTCCTGGAACTCACCATGTAGCCCAGGCTGGTCTCGAACCCACAGAGATCCACCTGGCTCTGCCTCCCGAGTGCTGGGATTAAAGGCATGCACCACTGCCACCCGGCGCCTTGCTGGGCTTCTAACAGGTGATCAAGGAGAGTCACAATGGTCGGGTGACTGCATCGTGAGGGCTCCAATGTCATCGACGGATAGACCATTCCAGCTTCTAGTGTGATGGTGGTGTTTGGAGGTGAGAAAGACCAGGGGTGAAACAGGATTCTCTTACACGGACCCAGGTATCCATGGAGGCTACGTGAAACCCTAGTTCTAAAAAACAAAATAGGGCTGGAGAGATGGCTCTCTGATTAAACACTACCCCCACGCACATGAGGACTGGCGTTCAGATCCCCAGAACCCACATAAAGACCGGGTGGCATGACGACCAGCCTGTAATTACAACATTGGAAGACAGAGACAAGGGATCCCCAAACCAAGCTGGGTGGCCAGACTAACCACATCAGCAAGCTCTGGATTTGATTGAGACACCCTGTCTCAGTGAATAAGGTAGAAGAATGATTGAAAGTGATTCCTGCACCAACCTGGGCCCTCTCTCTCTCTCTCTCTCTCTCTGCACTCACATCCAAGTGAAACACACACACACACACACACACACACACACACACACACACACGCAAACATACACATACCCCCTACACAAGCACACTATGCACACATGAAAACAGAAAAAGAGTAATAATACGGGCTGAGGATATAGCTTAGCTGGCCCAGTGCTCGCCTTGCAGGAGGCCTTGGGTTCCCTTCTCAGCAACACATGCACACGCATGCATGCTGCTTCAATCCGAAGTTGACTGAATGCACAGATGCAGATCCACAGATTCATGGGAGGGGCTGTGTGACTCTGGTCTCACCCTAGGACTCTCTGTATAATATTTAATGGCTCAAAAAAAAAAAAGTATCACACACACACACACACACACACACACACACACACACACACAAATTATTTTCCAAGCCAGGCACAACAGTATATGCTCATAATACCAGATACTTGGAAGGTTGAGGCAGGAGGACCACAGGACTGAGGCCAGCCTGCGCTACACAGCAAATTCAAGACATGCCCAAGCACCTTATTGAGACCCTGTCCCAAAAAGACATTTTAAAAGGAGCTGGAGAGAAAGGACTTGGTGGTTAAGGATCTGGTCCATATGATAAGGATCCCGTAGAGACCAGGATCTGGTCCATATGATAGAGAAACAAGCCTGAGGACCTGAGTTCAAATCCCCAGTGCCCACATAAAAAGTCAGACATGGAGCACACCTTTAAATTCAGCACAGGGAGGATCAGGGGAGACGTGAGCAGGGACAGGAAGGTGTCTGGGCATTACTGGCTGCCAGCCTTGTTCTGGGTTCAGTGAGAGGCCATCTCGTGAGGGGGGGGGGGGGGCGGGGAGAATAAGGCAGAGAGTGACATAGGGGGCAGTATAAATACAAAACATTCTCCTCTGGCCATCACATGTGCGTGCAAAGGACGCACATCCAAACACATGTGCACACATACACACACACACACACACACACACACACACACGTTAGCTAGTAGTCTTTTAATAAAAATAATTTAAAGGGCGGGGGATGTAACTTAGGGGTAGGACAGTCGTCTAACGTATACAAGGCAGTGGGTTCGATCCCTGGACTACAGGGTTGCGGGGGAGGCTACGTAGGAACTCTGTGTTCCATAAATGACATCTCACTGTTCAGACTAGTCTACGGCTTACAAAGCTTGCTCACTGCTATCCTCCCATGCAGAAGTGTGTAGAGTCCACACTTCTGCAGGTGTTTGGAAATCTCTTCCAATAGAAGCTTCTAGAAAGCATTTCCAAACAAAATGAAAGTGATAAAAATCACAGGCAAACTTGTGTGTGTGTGTGTGTGTGTGTGTGTGTTTGGAGAATCCTTCTAGTAAGCTTCTAAAAAATTATTTCCAAACAAAATGAAGGCAGTCGAGTTCCATGTAAACTTGTGTTTGTGTGTGTACACATTTCTCTGTGTGTGTGTGTGTGTGTGTGTGTGTGTGTGTGCGCGCGCGCGCATGTGTATGTGTGTATGCAGGCAGAGGTCAATGTCAGGCGTCTTTATCACTCTCACTATCAACTTTACTTTTTTTGTTTTGTTTTTCAAGACAGGGTTTCTCTGTGTAGCCCTGGCTGTCCTGGAACTCACTCTGTAGACCAGGCTGGCCTCGAACTCACAGAGATCCACCTGCCTCTGCCTCCTGAGTGCTGGAACTAAAGGCGTGCGCCACCACCGCCTGGCTTCAACTTTGCTTTTTGAAGCTGGGTCTCTCACTAAACCTGGAGCTCAATGACTCAGCTAGCTTTGCTGACCAGCAAGTCCCAGGCATCCTCCTGTCTCAGCCTACCATGCACTGGCATTGCAGGCACACACTGAAGCCCTATCTAAACCACCTTTCCTGACCCAGCAAGCAAATTTTAGCAGAGGAAGAGAATCTGCTTTCCATGAAGCATCTGTGGCTCCCAGCACAGAGTGTTCTGGTCTCCTTGTTGTAAAATGCTGATAAAATTCCTGGTTACGGTCACTGGGTCTAGTATCTGTTTATCCAAAGTTGGCTGATTCCAGAGATGCAAATTAATAGATTAGGGGAGGTGTGTGTGTGTGTGTGTGTGTGTGTGTGTGTGTGTATGTGTGTGTGTGACTCCAGTCCTCTGCTTAGTCCCCTGTATAATAGCTAGCAGCACAAAAACACTATCACACACAAACAAAATTACTTCCCAAGCCAGGCACAACATACATGCCTGTAATCCTAGCTACTTTAGAGGTTGAGGCAGAGGGATCACAAGACTGAGGCCAGCCTGTGCCACACAAGTTCAAGACCAGCCCAGACACCTTAGTGAGACTCCATCTCAAATTTTAAAAGGTTTTAAAGGGAGCTGGAAAGGGAGTTCAGTAAGTAAGAAAGTTTGGTGTACAAGCATGAGGACCTGGGTTTGAATCCCCAGCATCCATCTTCGGTTGCGTTCCAAAATGAGATCACAGATCACACTGTACAGAATGTTCTGCAACTTCCAAAGCTTGTTTATTGCTATCTTCACACATGGAAGTGTGCAGAGTCTACATTTCTGTGGGTGTTTGGAGATCTCTCCCAACAGAAGCTTCTAGAAAGTATTTTCCAACAAAATAAAGGCAATAAAATCACAGGCAAACTGGTAATAGGACCTGGGACCTAGTTCTTGGCTTCCATAAGAGGGGACAGGGACTGGGGTGGGGGGGCTATAGAACATGTTTTAAGAAAGAAGATTGGAGTCACCCCCGCGTGCTGCCAATGAATTTGGAGAGTGAGGGCTTCAGTTTAAAAGACAGTTTTATTTTTTTTAAGTGTGTGTGCGTGCGTGCGTGTGCGTGCGTGCATGCGTGCGTGCGTGCGTGCGTGCGTGCGTGTGTGTGTGTGTGTGTGTGTGTGTGTGTGCAGTTTCCTCAGAGGCCAGAGGAGGGCCTCAGATGCCTTGGAGCTGGAGATAGAGGAGGTTGTGAGCCCCATGCCCTGGGCACGGGGACCCCAACCCGAGTCTTTTGCAAGAGCATGAAGCCTGTATGTTAAAACCCTCTCACTGCTCTTGAAATGGCGTAAGGATCAAAACACGTGTCGTGGGGCCAGTACAGGTGTGAAGATTGGAGATACCGTCAAATGGGAACGCTAAACTCAGGAAGACGCGTAAACCAGGCAGTCAGTGGGTGCTCTTCTTTGCTTTAGGAATTCAGAAGCCTGTTGAGACTTTGCGCGAAGCCATCGGGGGAGGCCAGCGCGCCACCTGGCGGTAGATGGAAGCAGCGGGCGGGTCCCGGCACCGAGGGCTGAGTGACCCGGTGCCTCCTCCATCCCCACACCGGAGCCCTGGGATCCAGGTGGGTACCACGTCCCGGAGTGAATGGGAAGTCGCAGCCAAGGTGGCTCCGGGCCCCAAAGACCCGATGAAATGGCCTCTCCAGGGTCGCCAAGCCGCCAAACGGACTCACGGCCTTGGCGACTCTGGGAACTGTGGAACACAAAGCCAAGGCCGCCCAGGTGAGCCCAGCAGCTTCGTGGAGGCTGAACCCCGAGTCTTGTGAGTCCGAGGAATCCCCTCTACGACTCCCGGATGCAAGTCGGTGCCACCTCCGTGCGAAGCCCCGGGCTGAGGGGCAAAGGGCAAGAAAACCAGGATGGGAAGAGACGGAGGGACGCAACCCGAGACCACCAAAGCCGGGGCGCCTCGTTCCCAGCACCCTTCTAACACAAGTTGGCGCCCGGACCTCCTTAGGCCCGGAGTCCCCCGCACACGACCGTGGTATTCGCTCCCACCCCCTGAACCCAACCACAAGATTTCTACCGTCGGGCGTTCTAGCCATCCGGAGTGCCCAGGCCTGCGTCCGTCCGCAGCACCGGGCCACTGTGCCTCGGAGGCCACCCCACTGTCCCCCTATCTCGCTTTCAGTCTCCGCGCCCCCAGGCCTCGGGCTGCAAGCCCCATGTCCCTCCTTCCCAATCACTGGGCCACTACGCCTCATAGTCTCAGTGGTGCGTCCCCAAGCCCGGAGCACTCAGCGTGGGGTCACACGCCTTGGAACACACTCTGGCTCTCATTCTCACGCTCCCATGTCCTGGGTCCCCCAACACCGGACCACCGCGCCTCGGAGTCCTCACTGTCCCTCGATTCAGCCCCTGCGCCCCCAGCACCCAGCCACCGCGCCCCAGGGTCCCCACTGTCCGGCGATCCAGCTCGGCGTAGCCCCAAACCCCGCGCCTTGCGACCCCAACAACAGGCCACCGCTCCTCAGACCCCCTCGATCCGGCCCTCACTCCTTCGAGACTCTGTTCTCTCAACCCTCGACCACAGTTTCTCTGGGACCCTTAGTCTCTCGATCCAGTCCTTGGTCCCCTATCCCGCGCCCCCCAGCACCCGGCCCATGCGCCTCACAGCCCCTCGATGTCCCTGGAACCATCACCCCCCGCGCGCGTCCCTGGCCCACTGTCCTGCGTCCCCAGTACCGGGCCACGGCTCTTCCGAGCCCCCACTGTCCCTGGATCCAGCCATCGCTCCCCCCAGGCCCGGCCCCCGGCGTTACTCACCGGCGACTCGAGTAGCCGTTGCCGGGGGAGCCGGCGCTCTGCTCCGGGTAGCCGTGCTGCTGCAAGGCTGCTGCCGGGAAGGGGTAGAGGAAGCCGGTGGCCAGAGCCGACCCGCACAAGCAGCAGCAAGCCCATGGTAACAGCAAAACCAGCTTCATTTTGAATGGCTCGCCCGCGGGGACCCGGAGTCCCGGGAGCTGGGGACAATCAGGAGCGCCCCAGACGGCTGGACCGATCCTGCGGCCCCAGGCTGGATCGCAGGGAGCCAGCCGGTGACTGTGTGAAGTCAGGGTCTGAGGTGGAAGTCGTCTGGGGGGGCGCCCACGCCTCTCCAGGGCCGCCTTTTCAAATTCAGCGAGGTGGGCTCTGCGCAGTCAAAGGGGGCGTGGGTCTTTCTTTTTAACCCTCAGAGGTCCAGGGCTGAGGAGGCGTCTACCAAGCTAGGGGTGCCCCGGGAGGTATATGTTCCTGAACACCAAATCTTACATCCTGGGCCCTTAACACGCATTTTGAACTTTCCATACCAAGGTGAGAGACATTTCAGCCAGTACCCAGTTGGTCGAGCTGCATGAGCAAAGATCGTTACAGTCTCCATTTTTCAGAAATGGAACCTGAGGCTTAAGGAAAGTTAAGCTAGGTAGATGGCTGTGTGGGTAAGAATGTGTGCTACAGAAACTTGGGGAGTTGATTTCGAATCCCCAACATCCATGTAAAAGGCCTCTAACCCCATCCTCCAGCCGGGGGAGTGGGAGCGGGAAGATCCTGAGGATGCCAGCTTCTGTCCCAACTCCAGGTTCAGTGAGAGAAACCCTGTCTGAAGGTAATAAAACTAAGAAGAACAGAGCAGGGCACCCTATGTTGTCCCCTGGCCTCCACACACCTTCAGCCAAGCTAGTTGGGTGGCACACCCCTATAATCCCAAGACTCCACAGGCCGATTGTGAGTTAGGAGTCAGCCTAAGATGCATAGTGAGCCCCTGCGGCCAACAATAACCAGAAAAATCAAATGGAGTTCTTTTCTTAGTGTGGCACCCACAGCACAGGCCAGTGGCAGCAGTGTGGAATTTTCCTGCCTTCTGCATTATCCTAGGAGCAGAGGGAAGGTTGAAAGACAGTTGCTTTCAAACCCAGGGGACGAGGGGGCTGTGACCTAACCATTTATTAGACTTAGCCAGTGTCCACGAAACACACTTCAGATTCCTTTGGGAGGAGGGATTGATCCCCCCTCCCCATAAAGCAGGTTCTCCAAATCCATCAAGCCTTGAGGGTGAGATGAATGTGTAAGAAAGGACCCCAAGTCTAAGTCAGGCATCCCATGAGGGGGCTCTCCATTCTGTGATGACTAACCTGGCCTCCAAGACTCACGAGGACAGAGTTGGGCTGATCGTGGTGGTGCATGCCTGTGATCCCAGCACCTAGGAGGCTGAAGCAGGAGGATTGACCGGACTGGGCTGGAGCAAGATGTGTTAACAGTCAAACAAAACAACCAAGCTGGGATTTGAAGGAACTCAGGGGACAGGATGGGTGACTTAGAGAAGAAGGGAAAGAGGGCTGAGTGTGATGTATTTGGCTACTCACATAAGAAGGTACATATGTGTCGTGTATGTTACGTATGTACATATGAGTTACGTATCTATGGGGCTATAGGGGACCAGATAACATGTCATCTGAGTGGGGCTGTCCACCACATGTTCCTAATAACAGTCCTACAGCAAGATGGTGAGGTAGATGATGATTCCAACCCCAAGCAATAGGAACGAGACGTTGAGTCCAGCCTGAGCTATAGCAAGACCCAATCTCAAAGGGGGGGGTGGGGCGCTGAAGTTGTAGCTCCTGTACAGAATCCCCCAGCAAGGTGCTGGGGTGTGATAGAGCACCTGCCTAGAATCCCCCAGTGAGGGGCTGGGAGTGTGGCTCGGTGGTAGACTGCTTGTCTAGCATGTACAAGGTTGTGGATTTGAGCCCTAGCAACACACAAGAATACACACACACACACACACACACACACACACACACTACAATTCTTTTACAAAATCTACTGTAATTCCTTAAGCACGGGCACCTTCTACAGCTTGTCTGTCATACACATCTTACAGATTGGAGGTTACCTTGGCAAAGTCAGAGCATCTCAGAGTTTGCTTGACCCTCAGGATGCTACCAGGAGATCCAGTAAAGTCTCCCGGCCTGTAGAAACAGAGCACAGGCCAGGTTTCCTGTCCCATCTGGTATCGTACAGGGTACAGCCCAATACAAATCAACCCAGGGCCATGCTAGCTTTGGGCTCAGTGTGAGACCTGGAGCTCCGTGTCTCCATCTGTAAAACACAGGATGGGGGAAGGCAAGACGGCTCAGTGGATAAACGCGTTTGCTGCCAAGCCTGACGACTTGAGTTTGATCCTCAGGTCTCACGTGGTGGATGGGAGAAGCAGCTCCAGCAAGTTGTTGTCCTCTGGCCTCCACTTGTGGACCACAGCACACTCATGCACACACACACACACACACATACACACACGCTAAATTCAAATGCAAATAAAAATAAGACGCAACACAATAGAGGAAGACATCTACCATCAACCCTTGGCCTCCACACACACACGAAGACATCCACAGGAGCACATACATACACCACACGCAGAGACACAAGAACAAGCTTTTTAGGTAATTTCTTTGTAACTCAATTGCGCAGTTCTCCAGCATGAGTCTAGCAGGTGACAATGTCATATTTCGATGTCAACATTGCTCTCCTGTCCCCAAAACAGCTGTGGATGCAGACGACGACAAAGAGCTTCCCTTTGTATCCCTGGCTGTCCTGGATCTCGCTCTGTAGCCCAGGCTGGCCTCGAACTCAGAGATCCACCTGCCTCTGCCTCCCGAGTGCTGGGATTTAAGGAGATTTTTGAGAGGCAGCACCACCCAGTAGTGGGGGATGGGAAAGTGGAGAAGGCATCTGCGGTAAATGCTCTCCCGCCTCCCCCCCCCCAAAGAGAACAGCTGTTGCTGTGTCCCATTCCACAGAACCAGCTGTGTGACTTTAGACAAGCCACTCAACCTCCCTGAGCATCCTCATCTAGAAAATCAAAAGAATCATCATAGTATCTTGTGGGCAAATGTCATAATGAAATCCACGATTTCGTTTGCCAACTAACAAAAATCAATTTAGAAAATAACAACAACATTGGGCTGTGGCTGCAGCTCAAGAACTGACGGCTTACCTAGCATGCGCATGACCTAGAGTTGCGGTCCCCACACTGCACGAACTAGCATTGGTGATACAAGCAAGAAAAAGAGACATGCCGGCTTGGCCGTGCCCACCTTGAATCTTGGCACTTGGGAGGCAGAGGTAATCTGACCTGTGAGTCCAAGTCCAGCCTGGTCTGTAGAGCTAATTCCAGGATAGCCAGGGCTACACAGAGAAACTTCATCTCAAAAAATCAAAATTCAAAACCAAGGAAAGATAGAACAAGAAAGAAAGAAAGAAAGAATGAATGAATGAATGAATGAATGAATGAATGAATGAATGAATGAATGAGTGAATGAATTTAGGAAGGAAAAAAAGAAAGAAAAGGAAAAGAGAAAAGGAAAAAGAAAAGAGACAGGAACGTCAGGAGTTCAAGGTCATCCTTAGCTAAGTAGAGAATTTGAGGCCAACCTGGGCTGCATGAGACCTTGTCTCCCTGAAGCAAAATAATACTATCAGCATCTAATTTATGAATTTGCTGAAAGGATGTAATGAATTATTCAGACAATGTACTTGGAACCATGTGCCTAAAACACTGTAACTATCAATAAATACTATGGAGTATTATTAATTAATTGAAGTACGCTGGTATCTCAACTCCCCATGGGTGAGAATAAACAATAGACTCATAGGCAGAACACAGGCTTTCTCAGCGGACCAGACTTAATACCTCTTTTGTGTGTGCATGGTATGGTGCCGGGAATTGAACTCAGGACCTCACTCACGCAAGACAAACACTCTACCAGCGGAGCTATGTCCCCAGCCCCTGGTACAACTTTGTTATTGTTGTTCTATGGAGAATAACTTAAAATAAAATTTCGATGTGAAGAAAATACAAGCCAGGCATGGTGGTACACATCTGTTGTAATCCTAGCACTCAGGAGCCAGAGGGCAAACAAAAGCAGAAAATCCCACCAAGGAGAAGGTGTGATGTGCACAACTTTTCACATGGCTTTTCTTTCCACCACGTCGTCGTAGCTCCCAGGCATTAAGTGGAGGTGGTCAGGCATGATGGCAAGCACCTTTATCCCATGAGCCACCTCTCCGGTCAGAATTCTATTAAAAGATAAAGCAAAGCGGGGTGTGGTGGTGCATGCTTGTGACCCCAGCACTGGGGGGGTTGAGAAAGAATGATCAGGAGTTCAGGGTCATCCTCCGCTACATAGTGAGTTCAAGGCCAGCCTGAGCTATGTAGGACTCTGTCTTGAAAAAATAAAATAAAATACAAAAAAAATAAAATAAAATCTTTGAAAATTAAGGATAAACGCTCTAAGTGGTGGGCAGAAATTTAGGGACATTCCAGCGGCCTTGGAGTCCAGCACTCCTTAGCGAAGCCAGCAAAAGACAAATGCGTTCTCTTAACTCCTTAGAGAAGCCAGCAAAAGACAAATGCATTCTCTTAACTCGAGTGTTCACAACTGCTGTTGCTACAGCTGCTGTCCCCGCCCCCGCAGCGCTGCCCCAGGGGCCTCTGATCAGTTCTCCACACGGGCATTTGTCTGTGTTTCAAAACTGTGTTCCCAGCATTCCTGAAATACATGGGAAAACTTCCGGAGAGGCGGAAGCCATTGTTCACTTTCCAAGAGCCCCAGCAACCTAACATCCCAAGTCTGGAGTTGAGAAGAGGTCTGGGTGCTGGCTTTGTCCCTGGGGGCCCTCTACAGTCACAGTGGGAGAGTCACCATCCGCGGAGGAGGAAGAAAGCTCCCTTGGTAAAGCGCTTGCTTTGCGAGCCTGAGGATTTGAGTTAGATTACCCATCCACCCTCCCCAAAATATAACCGAGGGCTGGTGAGATGGCTCAGGGGCTCAAGGCGCTGGCCCCCAAGCCTGACCTTCTTGTCCCATCCCCACCACACACAGGGTGGAAGGAGAGAGAGGACTACCCTGGGTTGTCCTCTGGCCTCCACACATACACAGGGCTTATGTACACACACATGCACTCAATTAACAAAACATGATTAAAATAAATAAAATAATAAAATAAAATCAGGGCGTGGTGGTGCACACCTGCCATCCCACCATTGGACAGGAGGATCCCTGGGCTGGCTGAGAAGCCAGTCTAGCCCCAGGTCCCAGTGAAAGACTGCCACACACACACACACACACACACACACACACACACACACGTCCATGTGCATGTCCATTCACCTGTGCACACACAAATCCGCATACACATCAGGACAAAGGCTTTGCCTCACCCCTAGAGCCTCATTCACTCACAGCAAGGCAGGTCAGAGCTTGCAGTGTCCCTATCTGACAGATGGAAGTGACTTGTCCCAGATCTACTGCTCCTCCCCTTCCAAGATGGTGAGCCAACTGCTTGTGCAAAGTGGGGTTGGTGCTGGGGATCGTGACTGGGATCTTGAACATGATGGACACGTGCCCTTTGAGATGTCTGCTTTGTCTGTTTCTGATCCTACCTGGGCGAGCGGCTCCATGGTGGTGGTTTTGGCTAGCATACACACACACACACACACACACAATGAGCTAGATATCCCAGCCATCAGGAGGCTGAGGCAGGAGGATCATGAGTTCTAGAATAGAAAAGAGAGAGAAGCAGGGGCGGGGGAGGGAGGGAGAGAAAAGCAAGCTGTTACAGAGAAAGCAGTTTTTGCAAATCCTAGTTTGCCAGCTCTCCTGATAAGAAAATCTCATCAGCATCCTCTTCGGCCCACAGAAAGCAACCCTTGGCTTCTGCTGAAGTCAGCAGAGCCGCTGAGCGGGGAAGTAAACAGCGAGCAGGCCGAGGCCAAGGTAAATACTGACCTCTTGGCATGATAAATCTTCCTGTTAATCTAAAACAGGAATCTCTCCCAACCACCACCACCACCGGCCCCAGATTGCCCCATAACAGGACACGGATTCCGCAGGTCTCAGGAAGGCGGAGGAAGGAGCCTCCCGCCCCCCCCCCGCCCCCCGCAGCTCCGGCTCCCAGCTGTTTCAGGTCCCAGAGTAACAGGAGAGTAATCCGGAGCGCGCACTCCGGGGAACGGCAAAGCCATACCCGAAGGACTTCTTGCCTCTGCACGAGTACTCCGTGCTTGATTGCGGGAAAATGCAAACTGACTGTGGATATCACAGAAGAGCCCAACCTGAGTATTCTTCTTTCCCTCCCCGCCCCCCACAACCCCAAATTCCACCCAGCCCCTATGAAATGAATGGATCCTCCTCGGCTGAGCACTTCCGTAAGTGGAAATCTGTCGCCCTAGCACTGCCGAGAGACAACTAGAGCATCAGAAGACAGCTCATGAGAGCTTGGCGGGAGACCCGATGGTGGAGGATGTGCCTAGCATGCTCGAAGCCTGGGGTTCCATCCCCCAGCACCACATACACAAGGCGTAGTGGTGGTGTCTGTGATCCCAACACCCAGGAGGTGGAGGCAGGAGGATCAGATCAGGGTGTCCTCAGCAAAAATAGCAAGTTCCAGGCCAGCCTGGATTACATGAGACTCTGTCCCCAAAAGAAATCAAATGAAATGAAATAAATAAATAAAAGTTAAAAATCTGAGACTCGCACTCGGGAGGCAGAGCCAGGCGGATCTCTGTGAGTTCGAGGCCAGCCTGGGCTACCAAGTGAGTTCCAGGACAGGCGCAAAGCTACACAGAGAAACCCTGTCTCGAAAAACAAAACAAAACAAAACAACAACAACAAAAAAAAATCTGAGACTCTGTCTCAAAAAGGGGGGGAAAATGACAAAGAAACAAGAAGTCAGTGAACTAGTTGGCCATTGCGGTGGTTGGTTACGTTTAATTGTCAAATTGACACAATGTAGAACACCTGGAAAGAGTTTCCACCAGGATTTTCTTGATCAGGTTGGACTGTGAGCATGTCTGTGGGGCACTGTCTTGATCAGTGGGAGACCCACCGTGGGCGGCACCATTCCCTGGACAGAGATCCTGAATTATATACCAGAACGGTGGGATCACAGAGATCCTGGATTACACCAGAACGGTGGGATCGGCATCCACGCATTCCTTCCTTACTCTCTGTTCTTGACTGGGGGTGTCATGTGACCCGTTCTCTCAAGCTCCTGCTGTGCCTGGTGTGCTGGACTGTAGGCTGATATTTTGAGCTAAATAAACCCTTTCTCTCTTCAGTTACTTTGGTCGGGGTGTTTTATCACAGCAACAGGTAAAGTCAATAACACAACAGTCCTGGGTTACCTAGCAAAACTTGGTGCCAACAAAGTAAGAAATATGTCAAGGTTAGTCTCTCTTTTCAGTTGTTTTTTCTCTCACTGAAAGGTTTTTTTGTTGTTGGTTGGTTGGGTTTTTTGTTTGTTTGTTTGTTTTTTGGTGATTCCAAGTCTTTATTAACTACAAAATTTAAAGACATAAAATAATAATCTAGTTTGAAAAGTGCCTGTGAATAAGTATCTGCCATCAATTTCTCTATAGATTTATGCTCCAGACATCATTTGTTTGTGAATTGGTGTCGTTGTTGTTGTTGTATGTTTGTGGTCTATCTCTAGTCATTAATCAAAATTCATTCAGAGTTGAATTTCTCCAGTTAGAGGAAGGCTCTACACTGACATTACTTCAGACTTTTTATGTGTTTTTGAGGCAGGGTCCTATGTAGCTCAGGATGGGCTCATATTTACTATGTAGCCAAGGTTGACTTTGAGCAGCCTTTTTAAAAAGTTTATTTTTATTATTTGTGCGCGCGCGCGCGCACGCGCGCGCGTGTGTGTGTGTGTGTGTGTGTGTGTGTGTGTGTGTGTGCTTGCGGATTGGGGTACCCATGCAAGAAAGTACATATGGGTTGTGTGCCTATGGGGCTATATTGGACCAAAAAGCAAGTCACCTAAGCAGGGATGTCCCACCACATTTTAACAGCATTCCTACAGTCATATATGGTGGGGTGATCTGTGAGTCTAGCCCTCTGCAGATCCAAGCAATAGGAAACAGCCTTTGAGTTCTACCTTTAAAAAGCTGGAAGAGGGCATTCAACCCCCTGGAGCTGGAGTTCCAGGCTGTTGTGAGCCTCCAAACACGGTGTTGGGAACTGAGCTCAGGTCCTCTGAGAGAGCGGGGTAGTGCTCTTGACCACCAAGCCATCTCCCAGTCCTGGTTACAACCTCTTAATTGACAAAGGTGTCATGAGTCTGTGGGACTTTAATTTCAAAAAACAACTGGGTGAGGGGGAGATGAGAACGCTCTGCACCTGCTTCGTGACTTTTCTGTAAAGCTAAAAACTATTGCAAGATGAATACAGCACCCAGGGACTGGGGAGGTTGCCCAGTGGGTAAAGCACCTGCCACTTAAGCGTGAAGATCTAAGCCGAGACCCTTAGAACCCACGCAGAGCTGGATGCCGTGACACACATCTGTAATCCCAGTGCTCCGGTGGAGAGATGGGAGGAGACAGGAGCATCCCTGGAAACTCACGGGCCAGCTGGCCTGGAACATAGAGTGATGGACAAGAGACACTGTCTCAATCAAGGTCAACTGTGAATACTGGCTTCCACACATGCATCAGAGCATATGTCTGCCCACAGTCACACACTCACGTATGTGCACACACACACACACACACACACACACACACACACACACACAGGTGTATGTATATGCATATATGTACATATCCAAACACAACCGGCTGCCTTTGTTCAAATTTTAGTTTTGAACAAATCAAAAGAAAGCATCTTGATGGCGGAAAAATTTGAGGACAGACTCAATGTTAAATAACATTAAGACATCATTAGCCATTTTATTATGTGTGATAATGGCATTGCGCTTAAGTGTTTGTTTGAAGCATCTCTCTGGTAAACACATGTATCTATGGTGAAACGACATGTTGTCTGGGATTGGCTTTAAAATTTACCAGAGCTGGGCATGGTTGCGGTAAACGCCTTAGTCCCAGCGCTTGGGAGATAGAGAAGGCATGAGGACCAGAGGTTCAAGGTCAAGCTCCGCCACACGGGCTGTTCGAGGCCCGCCTGGCTATGTGAGACTCTGTCTCAAACAAAACAAGTAACAAGAAGAAGAAACCAACACCAGAAAAACAGAGAAGCTGATGGCAGATGAATGAGGCTGAACCTTGATGAAGTAGTTGATGGCACGCATTTTTAACTCTGGGCCACTGAGATGGCCCAGTGGGTAAAGGTGCTTGCTGCCAAGCCTGATTCCTGGTTCCTGATGAACTGTTAATCCCTGGAGCCCAAATGGTAAAAGAGAGAACCAACTCCGACAAGCTGCCTTCTGATTCCCACATGTTCTCCACGGCATGTACACGCACAAACATACACACACTGAATCAGTGTAAAAAAAAATTTTTTTTTTGCATAAACAGCACCTGAGATTGTTCTCTGGCCTCTGTTTGAACATGCATGCACATGTATGTGCACCACACCCACACAAGCATACACTGTGATTGTAATACCTAGTGCATAGGCTGCTGAGAATTTTAAATGAGATGCCAGTAAAATGGCTCAGTGGGCCGGGTGGCGATGGTGGTGGTGGTGCACACCTTTAATCCCAGCACTCGGGAGGCAGAGCCAGGAGGATCTCTGAGTTCCAGGCCAGCCTGGTCTACAAAGTGAGTTCCAGGACAGCCAGGGCTACACAGAGAAACCCTGTCTCAGGAAAAAAAAATGGCTCCATGAGTTAAGGTGCTTGCTGCTAAGCCTGGTGACCCTAAGGCCACTGTGACCCTCGTGGTGAAAGGAGAGAACCAGCTTCGTTGTACACATGTGTGCACACACACACACACACAAACACAAATCAGTATTTTTTTTTTTTTTTTTTGGTTTTTCGAGACAGGGTTTCTCTGTGAAGCTTTGCGCCTTTCCTGGAACTCACTTGGTAGCCTAGGCTGGCCTTGAACTCACAGAGATCCGCCTGGCTCTGCCTCCCGAGTGCTGGGATTAAAGGCGTGCGCCACCACCGCCCGGCCAAATCAGTATTTTTAAATTTGGGGTTTTTTTTGGTTGGTTTGTTTGTTTTGTTTTCAAGACAGGGTTTCTCTGTGTAGCCCTGGCTGTCCTGGAACTCACTCAGTAGCTCAGGCTGGCCTCGAACTCAGTGATCTGACAGCTTCTGCCTCCAGAGTAGTGTGGGGTTAAAGGTGCAGTGCCACCACTGCCCAGTTATTTTTAAAATTTTAAATGAGCTGATACGTGCGAAGGGGAGGTGAGGATGCAAAGCCTTCCGCAAGCTCTCGTTGCGGCCATTGCACGGATACTTCTGCTCCGCACAAAGGCTTAGCTGCCACAGCCTGTACACGCTGATGGCCAGGGAGCGCTTAACGTCTCTGCCTCTCCTTGGATCCATAACGCATCCCATATGAACGTTAAGAGTCGCCTGCAGCCATCTGGCCAGAACTGTGTCTCTTCGTCTATCCCATGCTCCTCATGTTCAAATTAATGTCTCTTGTTTTCACGGTCATTGTCAAAAGCAATTTGACGAATCCTTTTCACGGCCTCGAAAGACTTCGCTGAGGGATCCCTCTTGCAAAAGAGCAATCCGCCAAGCCTCGTTCCTTAGCATCGGCGGACAGCAAGCCTAGTGGGACATGGATTTCCAGGGGTTTATTTCACAGGGGGGCAAGGAAGTCTGTCTGTCCATGCATCCTTCACGCTGGGTGGACAGTTCCAATGGCCATGTAAAAGAGAACATGCCTTGAATTACGATCTGTCTGGCATCCTGGAGCTCCGCATCCTGTCTACCCTTACAGCTGGACCACGGGCAGAATGGGGGATGTTCAAAGAAATTCTCTCCTAACATATGAAACCTCCCCGGAGCACACCAGCTCTTTGCAGCATATTTAGTTAATTGGTTTATGTTTGATTGTTCTACACAGTGCAATCAAGCCACTTCCTGGCTCTCCCGAGCTTCTAATTCGCAACGATCCAACATGCTTTTCTTTGGGCTTTTCTATTCTTCTACAGAAAGACTGGCCCAGGAATACAAACATATGCTATTGGACTCGGGCCAGTTTCGCATTTATAAAAATCTAATGTGGAGCGGCTAGAGAGGAGGTTCAGTGGTTAAGAGCGCATCCTGCTTTGCGGAGGATGGGGGTGGGGTCAGTTCTCAGCACCACGTCAGGAGGCTCACAACCTCCTGTAGCTCCAGATTGGGGGGGGCACGTCTGACACCCTCCTCTGGCCTCCTTGTGTACCTGCACTCGTGTGCACACACTCACACACACATACACTCACACCCAGACACACATGCACACAAATAATTAAAAATGAAATCTTTTTTTAAAAAAATCTGGTGTGTAGGAGTGGCGTGTTAAGAGAGCTTTCTACGCAACCACAAGGCATTCAGATTCCAACACGCGTGTAACAGGTCGGGTGTCCTGTCCAAGCCTGGAACCCCAGCTCTGAGGAAGGTGGAGACAGTTGAGGTTTGGTGGCTTTCAGCTTAGGAGAAAAAAACAAAAGCCCCAGGTTCATCGAGGGACCCTACCTCAAAAGAACAGGTATAGAGTTATAACAGAGGAAGATATCCAACATCCTTTTCTGGCCTCTGAGCGCAAACAGATGTGCTCATCCCTCACACACGTGTGTAACCAGAAATACATGAGTGAATAAATAAACCTTTTATAAAAGGGGAGAGAGGGCTTGGTTCCACGAGTGGAGCCAGGAGTTCAAGGTATCATGGGCTGGAGAGATGGCTCAGCAGTTAAAAACACTTTCTGCTCTTCCAGAGGACCAGCGTTCAGTTCCCAGCACATGAGTAGGCTACTCAAAACACCTGGAACTCCAGCTCCAGGGGATCTGGCGCCCTCTTCTGGTTTCATGGACAGAGGCATTTATACTCATGTAAACATACACAGAGACACACAAACATAAAATACAAAACGAAAGAGAAAGAAAAAAATCAACACTGGGCCTGCAGTGTTGGTGCAATCCAGTAACTGCTGCACTCCGAGGCAGGGGGATTGTGCGTTCGAAGCCAGCCTGAGGTATCTAGCATGACCTGTCTCAATAGCCAAAACAGTCCTGGGGCAATGGGTCAGTCTGTAAAGGTCTGCTGAATAAGCATGAGGATCCCACATTTTAAAAGCCAGGTTTGGTGGCACATGCTTATGATCCCAGTGCCGAGGTGGCAGAGACAGATGGATCCTTGAGGCTTCCTGGCCAGCAAGACTGGTCAAAGCAGTGAGGTCCAAATCCCAGCCAGGGACCCTGTCTTAAAAAAAAAAGACAAGGTAGAGAGTTCCTGAGGACAACACCTGAAGTTGACCAGTGGCCTCCATGTGCACACACACACAAACCAGTACAGACTGGTACCCTTGCATACACACACACACACACACACACACACACACACACACACACACATACACACAAACCAGTACAGACTGGTACCCTTGCATATACACACACACACACACACACACACACAGAGAGAGAGAGAGAGAGAGAGAGAGAGAGAGAGAGAGAGAGAGGACTACCACCACCACCAACAAAAACAACCACATCTAAGGTGTATGGACCACCAGTGTGTCTCAGAGCTAGGCCCTGGGACAGTCAACACTCCAGATGCGGCTGGAGCTTCTCTGTCAATATGATGGGTTGGATCACACCAGTCTGTCATTGGTTTTGTTGCCACTGCTGTTGTTTGATTGGCTGGTTGGTTATTTTTTTTTCCCCAGGTGTATTCATGCCGGGCTGTGTGTGGAGCACCTTGATCCACACTGTCTAATACTTGACATGTTTATTTGTGTGTGTAAATCGCCGAAGGTAAAGATGGATGCCTTTGGCTCACACACTAGAGGCATGACTGAACCTCAAGCTCCCGCTAAGTGTTTCAGAGAGGTTGGGTCACAGTAGAAGAGGGGACCTTTCTCAGGGGCCAGCAACGGAGCAAAGCTACAGGCCAGGGACTGGGCCTCTGGCTCCATGTTCCTTTATCGTGTGCCTCAGGCATGAGGAAACTGTCTCGCATCCAAAACCCACTGTGAGCGTTCACTAGATAGCGGGGGCTTTGAAGATAGGAATTGGGGAAGCAGGAAGTACAGTGTGTTTGGGTTGGTTCCCAGAGATGGAGGCTGATGGATTGGTCTGCTCAGGTGGTTGGATTCCGTGGGTGGGAAAGGAATCTTTTCCCACAAAGTCTCTCCTTCAGGAACTAATAATAATACTAACCCACCCAGTGCTGCTCCCCACCAAGCACCCCAACACACAAGCATGTCTTCCTTCAGCCTGGTTGGTTTATAAGGAATAGGAAACTTCTTCAAGAGACTTCATCCACGCACTGGCCCATGAAATGCTGATGCTAATGCAGTTTTCAATGTGTGACTTTGGGTGAGGTGGTGGCACACTCCTTTTGTCACAACACTTGGGAAGCAAAGGCAGGTGGATCTCTGTAAGTCTGAGGCCAGCCTGGTCAATGTAGCAAGTTCCAGGCCAGCCAGGGCTGTGTAGTGTGATCCTGTCTTTAAAAAGGTGAGAAGAGGCCAGACGGTGATCGTGCACACCATTAATCTTGGCATTCGGGAGGCAGAACTCTGTGAGTTCAAGGCCAGCCTTGTCTACAGAGTGAGTTCCAGGACAGTCAGGAGAAAATATAGAGAAACCCTGTCTCAGAAAGAAAGAGAGAGAGAGAATAAAAGAGATCAAGGAAGACACTTTGTAGCAAGTAGCAGATAATTAAAAGGAAACGATGTGTAGAAAAACGTCATCAAATCAAGACTTTACAACATCCAGCAGAGAGACAACTGGAGCAGCCTGGTTGGGAGAGGGAACAAGGGACCAGCGAGCTGGCTCAGCTGGTAAAGGCACTTGCCACCAAGCTTGACAACCTCAGCTCTACTCCCAGGACCCACCCAGGAACCAATTCCCCGAAGCTGCCCCCTGACCACACAGGCACCGTAGTGTGCAGGGCCACACAGACACAAATAAATCAAACGTTTTTTAAAAATCTGTACAAGTTCTGTATTGAATATATTTTATGCCGTATGTGGGTATATGAGTATGGGTGTGCACATGCACACATATGGAGGTCAGAAGACAACTTCCAGGAATCAGTTCTCTCTTTCCATCATCAGAGTCTTGGGGATTGAACTCAAGTCTGTCAGACTCGGCTCCTCTCTACTGATCAGCCATCCTGCCCAGCCAGTCAAGATCTATACGAGAGAGGAGGGACATCTGGGCCTGGTGGTACAGCCCTATCATTTCAGCTGCTCAGGAAGCTGGAGGAGGAAGGTAAAAGACTCAAGGCCAGCCTGGGCTACAGGGTGAGATCAAAGCCAGTCAGGCAACTTACGGAGTTCCTGTCTGGAAACAAAAAGTGAAAAGTCAGATATGATAGCATGCAGAAGCAGATGGATCTCTGTGGGTTCAAGGCTGGTCTTGTCTGCATAGTTCCAAGACACCCAAAGTTACATACTGAGACCTTGTCTCAAAATAGATAAATTAATTAATTTAATTAAAAGCAAAAAGAAGGCTAGGAGTGTAACAGTGGTAGAGCCCCTGCCTAGAATCCCCCAGTGAGGGGCTGGGGTGTGGCTCAGTGGTAGAGCACCAGCCTAGAATCCCCCAGTGAGGGGCTGGGGTGCTCAGTGTCACAGCATCTGCCTAGCAAGGTGTGATGGAGAGGCACAAGAAGGAGTAGGGAGGGGCTTAGAAAGATTCACAGGCTTTTTCAATCTCAGAAGTGTGGAGAGAGGGTCAGTTGGTCATTCCTCCCCCCCCACTCCTCCACCTCTATTTCTTTTTTATTTATATTTTATGTATGAGAGCTCTGCATGCACACCTGCAGGCCAGAAGAGGGCATCCGATCTCATTATAGATGGTTGTGAGCCACCATGTGGTTGCTGGAAATTGAACTCAAGACCTCTAGAAGAGCAGCCAGTGCTCTTAACCCCTGAGCCATCTCTCCAGCCCCTGCTTTCTTGATCGGGTTTTTACCCCAATATCAGACTCCCGAGTTGTTATTGATAATAGAACAATTTAGATAAACATTTCATGGACCTGTAAGCTAAAACAACCCCTTTCCTTCTCCATGTTAGTTTTGTTCCAGGTTTTGCCTCAGCAATAGAAAAGCACAGTGAGACAATGTTCACACACACACATGGGTGCAGGTACCTGAGGAGGACAGAAGAGGGTGTTGAATTCTCTGAAGCTGGAATTACAATCAGTGGGGGGGCCACCCCATGTTGGTGTGTTGGGAACCGAATCTGGTTCTCTTGCAAGAGCAACAAACCTTTTTTAACCGCTGAGCCATCTCTCCAGCTCCTCCACCTTATTTTTTGAGGCAGGGTCTCTCAAGGAACCTGGAATTTACTGATCCAGCAAGATTAGCTGGTCATTAGCTCCTGGGATCTGCTGCCTCAGTCTCCCAAGCAGTGGGATTACGGGCTCTTGCCCTCACTCCTGACATTTTACATGAGTGCTGAGGATTCAGACTCAGGTTCTCCTGTATAACAACACTGACTGAGCCATCTCTGCGGCCCCCTGTTTGTTTGGGGGCGTGTTGTTGTTTGAGATGAGGTCTCACATAGTCTGGGCTGACCTTGAACTCCTGATCCTCTTGCCTCTGCCCCTGAGTGCCAGGATTACCCAGGCTTGCACATTGTGCTTGGCTTTCTCTGGAATATTAAAGGATGGAATACACAGCACCTTCTTCCCTGTGTAAAAAACAAACACCCAGACTGACGCAGCCTGCGCTCTGGACCAGCCAGAGCTGGGGAGAAAAAGAGGCAAGCCATTTCTACACACAAAGGAAGCAGTGCATCTTGTGCATAAAGGGGGAGATGGGAAGGCTGGGGCATGGCTCGGTAATAAGTGCTTTGTAGCTGAAGTTTTCTCCAGTCCTTCCTGGCCCACGGTCAGGACAAATCTCTCTCACCCTCCAGTCCCGCAGCCACTCAAACCCAACTGAGTAAACACACAGAGACTTACATTGCTTACAAACTGTATGGCCATGGCAGGCTTCTTGTTATCTAGTTCTTCTATCTTAAATTAACCCATTTCTGTCATGTATATGTCGCCACGTGTTCTGAAGCTTTACCTGTTGTCTTTCTTTACATGCTGCTCCCTGGACGGCAGGCTGGCGTCTCCTCCAGACTTCCACCTCCCAGCCTCTCTCCTCTGTTTGTCCCGCCTATCCTATACTTCCTGCCTGGCTACTGGCCAATCAGTGTTTTATTTATCAATCAATCATAGCAACATATATTCACAACATACAGGACATCCCACAGCAGTGCTTACTATATAAACAGGGGGACTTGAGTTCATTCCTAGTACCCATGTAAAAGCCAGACATAGTGGTAAGCATCCATTGTCCCAGGACTGGAGAGGTACTAACAAGAAGACTCATGGAGCTTGTTGATCAGCTGACCTGGTGAGCTCCATGTTCAGTAAGAGACTCCGTCTCAAAATTTAAGGTGATAGGGCTGGAGGGATGACTCATGGGCTGGAGATTTGATTCCTAGCACCCCATGGCAGCTCACAACAGTATGTAACTCCAGTTCCACGGGAATCCGACGCCCTCTCCTGGTCTCCTCAGGTACTGCATGCAAATGGTGCACAGATGTGCATGCAGGCAAGACAAAATAAACACAAAATAAAAATTAAAAGATCAGCCGGGCGGTGGTGGCGCACGCCTTTAATCCCAGCACTTGGGAGGCAGAGCCAGGCGGATCTCTGTGAGTTCGAGGCCAGCCTGGGCTACAAAGTGAGTTCCAGGAAAGGCGCAAAGCTACACAGAGAAACCCTGTCTCGAAAAACCAAAAAAAAAAAAAAATTAAAAGATCTTGGGAGGAAAGGCGGAGAGTGCCAGGCAGTGGTGGTGCACACCTTTAATCCCAGCACTCAGGAGGCAGAGGCAGGTGGATCTCTGTGAGTTCAAGGCCAGCCTGGACTACAGAGAGAGTTCCAGGACAGCCAGGGATACACAGAGAAACCCTGTCTCGAAAAACAAAACAAAAGGTTGAGAGTGATAGAAAACACCAGACATCTACCCCTAGCTCTGCACACTGTATACATGCACGTGCACAAACACACATGTGTATGTACCTTCATGGGCACACACATACACAAACATGTGCATACACATTCATATACACGCACAGAGAAGGGGGGGGGGCTGGAGCACTAGAGAAAAGCTGTGGTTCTGACTTATTACCGCTATCACTTTAGACACAGACTCCTTACATTGTGTGTCAGTTGCGTTTATGTCTATATTATATCGCCCAAACTGGACAGCTTAAGGGAGGAAAGAATTTTGCCTCGAAGAGTTCAGTCTGTCACAGTGGCAGTTCAGTCCACACGTGGCGGACAGGAAGCAGGAAGCAAGACAGGAAGGCAGCCAGGTATAACATACCCTGAAGGACCCGCCCCTGGCGACCTATTTACTTCATCTAGGCCCGATCCCCTAACATGTGCCATGGCAGATGCGAGCGTGTCTGCGCGCGCGCAGACACACACACACACACACACACACACACACACACGAAGAAAGGGAGAGAAAGAAAAAAAAGGAAGGAGGAAGGAATAAAAAGAAGAGAGAGGGGGTAACTTCTTAAAAAAGAATGGAGGTCGAAAGTGGCGCACGCCTTTAATGCTGGCACTTGAGAGGCAGAGGCAGGTTGGACCTCTGTGAGTTCGAGGTCAGCCTGGTCTACAGAGCGAGTTGGACTGAGGATGTGGCTCAACTGCAGAGTGCTTGCCTAGAATTCATGAGTATCCGAGTTCAATCTCCAGCACCCACCCTCGGAAAACAACCAACCACCTTTTCGAATCTGCATGAGATGGGCTGGAGGTGTAGGGCAGGCTAACCCCTATGAATAAGGCACGGGGTTTCAATCCTCAGTACGAGGAATAAAAGAGGGGGGAAAAAATCACAGTTCTGGTTTTCAGCCCAGCTCAGCAGCTCCCTGACTCCCTGGAACGTTCACGGTGACCGGGAGAAATAAAGCGGATTAGAGCCCGATCATTCCACCCGCTCCAGGGCGCTCAGAAGGCCGTCTGCAGACCCAGCTTTGCGTTTTCTCTTTTGGTCCTCCCCAGCTTCCATAGCAGACCCACTGAACCGGCGGCGTTTCCTGGGCTTCTGCGCAGCGGTTCCCGGTCGCCGTGGAAACCGGCCAGCCAATCAGAGCGTGTGGCCCTACTGGCTGACGCGGCGGGGATCTCAGCGCGCTTGGGCGGTGGGCTTCCTGGGCTTCTCGGTACACGGACAGCGATGCTGAAGGCCAAGATCCTCTTCGTGGGGCCCTGCGAGGTGAGGCCGGGTTCGGGAGCCTCCTGGAACTGGGGCTGCTCCCGCGAGGTGCAACTTGGAGCCAGCATCCCCACTGGGGGCGACGGCTGGCGTTGCGGTGGCCCACGGAGCTGCCAGGCCTTGATCCAGTTCACCCCACCCAAGTAGTGGAGGAGAATCTTGAGGTACCCAGGTCCTAGTGCCAAAGGGAGTGAGGGGCGTCTCATGACTCCCCCTCTGAACCTTCCCCGCAAAAGGAATTTGTCCACTGGATGAGAAAACCAGATTTTTCAATATAGGGTCCTGGAGCAAGTGGTTGTTAATTATGAGGGAATTACTACATAGGTAATTCACACTATACACCAAATTAAAGTTCAGATGGGCCCGAACTAAACATGCAAATAAGCTAACTGTAGAAGGAAGCTGGACGTAGTGGCACACGCCTGTATTACCAGGACTCGGGAGGCAGAGGGAGGAAGATCATAAAGTTCAAGGGCAGCCTGGGCTACATACTGAGTTCTGGGACAGCCTGGGATGCAATGTGAGGTGCTGTCTCAAATAACATAGTGGGTGGGTGGGTGGATGGATGGATGATGGATGGATGGATGATGGGTGGGTGGATGGATGGATGGACGGACGGATGATAGGTGAATATATGAATCACCTAGATGGTTCGTTAACGCTCATATCTCTGGGTCCCAGCTCAGAAAGTTCGCTTATGTTAGGTTTTGTTATTTGGTGGGAATGTCTTGCTATGTAGTTCAGGCTGGACTTGAACTCAAGATTCCCCTGCTTCAGCTTCCTGAGTACTGGGACTACAGGCCTGTGTCACCATGCCCTGGACACCCTAGCTGTGGTTCCTGAGTAGGTCTGGGAAGAATGTGGGAAGTCATATTTTGTACACTGGTCTGTTGTTGTTTGTTTTTGCTCTTTTTGGGGGGCCCGCCACCCGACTACCAAATAAATCACACACAGAGGCTTATTCTTAATTAGAAATGCTTGTTTCTTGCCAGCTTTTCTTAACTTTAAATTATCCTGGCTGTCTTTTGCCTCTGGGCTTTTAACTATCTCTATTTTTGTATACCTTTCTTTCTTACTCCGCTGCTGGTTGTAAAGCTGAGTGGCTGGCCCCTGATGTCCTCTTCCTCCTCTTGTTCCTTCTCCTTTTCTCCCAGATTTCTCCTTCTATTAATTCTCTCTGCCTGCCAGCCCCGTCTATTCTTTCTCCTGCCTCACTATTGGCTGTTCAGCTCTTTATTAGACCATCAGCTATGTTAGACAGGCACAGTAACACAGCTTCACAGAGTTAAACAAATGCAGCATAAACAAAAGTAACACACCTTAAAATAATATTCTACTACATTGCTTCATGGACCAAACATGAGAACTACTGTACCTTCATAGGTGAATATATGGCAAAGATGTGTTCTTAATCTTGTTAGGAGACTGGGGATGCAGCTGGATAATAGAACGTTTGCCTGGCATATGGAAATCCCTGGGTTCAATCCTCAGCACCACATAAAACTTTCATAGTGGCACATACCTCAATTCCAGTATTTGGAAGGTGGCGGCAGGATGATCAGGAGTTCAAAGTCACAGCCCTGGCTACAGTAGCAAGTCTGAGGCCAGCCTGGGATACATAAAACCTGTCAAAGGAAAAACTTCCTGAGTTAAGGAAGATGTTTAGCATGCACAAAATCAAGTAAGAGGGGGTTGGAGAGATGGCTCAGAGGTTAAGAGCACTGGCTCCTCTTCCAGAGGTCCTGAGTTCAATTCCCAGCAATCACATGGTGGCTCACAACCATCGATAGTGGGATCTAATGCCCTCTTCTGGCATAAGGTCATACATGCAGATAGAGCACTCATATATACATAAAATAAATTAAAAATTCTTTAAAAAAAAAAAATCAAGGAAGAATTGAGCCATGTATGATGGTGCAGGCCTATAAAAGCACACAGGAGTCTAAGACAGGAGGATTGCCACAAGTTTGAGGTGGTCTGGGCTACATAGTAGTTTTGAGGCTAGCCTGGGGCAAAGAGGAGGAGAAGGCTTAAAGGAAATGCCAGCAGGGCCTGGAAAGATGGTTTGGTGATTAAGATCACCCACTGCTCTTGCAGAGACCTTCGTTTGGTTCCCAGCACCCATGCCAGCTGACTCACAACTGCCTACAACTTCCAGATGTGACAGCTCCAGCCTCTGGGCACACACTCTCAACACACATAGTCACACACACAGACTGCGCATAATGGAACATACATTTAATTCCAGCACTGAAGAGGCAGAGACAGGTGAATCTGAGTTGGGGCCAGCCTGATCTACATAGTAAGTTCTAGGCCAGCCAGGGCTACATAGTAAAACCCTGTATATGTGTGTGTGTGTGTGTGTGTGTGTGTGTGTGTGTGTGTGTGTGTGTGTGTGTGTATAGGTTTGGTGATAGACACCGGTAATTTCATCATTTTGAAGGCCGAGGCAGGAAGATTGACAGTTGGTACCCAGCTTGGGCTGCATAACAAGTCCTTACCTCAAGACAAGTAGTTTAGAGAACAGAGTATAATTGCAGAGAGGTATTTATTTATTTATTTATTTATGAAACAAGATCTCATGGAGCCTAGAATGACCTGGAACTCCTGGTCTTCCTACTTCTTCTCACCACCTCTCCAACCCTTCTCTTCCCATTCCTTTCTCCTATCCTGTAGAGTTTTATAAGGGCTCACTCAAATGTAAGAGATTGGCTTCTGAGAAATAATTTTGGAGGAGAAGGGACCTTTGTTTTGTATTTAGTCATGTGCAGTATTTGTTTAGTGGATGGTGCAAATACATAAAGAAGATCTGAGCCAGGCGGTGGTGGCGCACACCTTTAACCCCAGCACTCGGGAGGCAGAGCCAGGCGGATCTCTGTGAGTTCGAGGCCAGCCTGGGCTACCAAGTGAGTTCCAGGAAAGGCGCAAAGCTACACAGAGAAACCCTGTCTCGAAAAACCAAAAAAAAAAAGAAAAACCAAAAAACCAAAGAAGAAGAAGAAGAAGAAGAAGAAGAAGAAGAAGAAGAAGAAGAAGAAGAAGAAGAAGAAGAAGAAGAAGAAGAAAGAAGAAGAAGAAGAAGAAGATCTGAAAAGCAGATTATAGCTCTGAGGAGAGAATGGATGGGTGGATGGGTGGATGAGAGGCTGAGTGGGTGTTTGAGTGGATGGGTGGAATGATGAATGGGTGAGTGAGTTGAGTAAATGGGTAGAAGGATGGATGTGTAGGTGGATAGATGGATGGATGGGAGGGTTATTGGGTAGTTGAATGGATGGATGGGCATGAGTGAGTAGTTGAGTAGATAGGTGGATGAATGGGGGAGGTGAGTGGTGGTTGGATGGTTGGATGGATGGATAGAAACCTGGTCTGGGTAGAGGGCTCAGAAAGGTTCTTACTGTCCTGTTGACTGTTTATAGGAATGTTGATTGCTTACATAATACATGAGGAGAAGTAGATTGCTGACTTGGTGACCTAACCAGCAAGAATCCACACACCTGGGTCTCAGTGTTGACCTTGACCCTCTTGGTGACCTCATATCTGTAACAGACTAATGGGCTAAAGCTGTGGAGAGAATCAGGGGAGGGGTGGTGGGACACATACTTACCTGGGGTTTTGTTGTTGTGTGCTTTCTGCTTTTCTGTTCTGTCAGGTAAGCTAACTGAGCACCAGCCAGGCTGCAGGAAAGGCATGCTGCTGAGTACCAGCCAGGCTGCAGGAAAGGCATGCTGCTGAGTACCAGCCAGGCTGCAGGAAAGGCATGCTGCTGAGTACCAGCCAGGCTGCAGGAAAGGCATGCTGCCAATCTAAGCCCTGCCCACTGTGCTAGGGCGGGGCAGCATCCTTCCAGACAGAGAGCGCTCTCTGTCCTAGAGATCTCAAGGAGTCATGGCCAGTACTTCACCACACCTAGGCCCAGGCTGGCTACAGGGTCTCACTATGTAGCCCAGGCTAGCCTGGAACTTACGTTCTTGCTGCCTCGGCCACCTGAGTGCTGGGGTTACAGGTGTGTGCCACCATACATGGTCGATGAGGGATGCCGTGTGACTGATTGCTCTGCTGTGTTGGCTTTTGCTTTCACAGAGTGGCAAAACAGTGTTGGCCAACTTTCTGACTGAATCTTCGGACATCACTGAATACAACCCAACACAGGGTGTGAGGTGAGCCTGCCCAGTCGGCATCTCTAAAGCAGTTGTGAAGCACGGTTCATTCCTACCTTCGGTGTGGGGCACATTCTGAAACGGCCTCCTAATAAAGGGCCTGCTGCGCTGTTTGTGTTTTTAGGATCCTGGAGTTTGAGAACCCACATGTCACCAGCAACAACAAAGGCACGGGCTGTGAATTCGAGCTCTGGGACTGTGGTGGTGACTCTAAGTAGGTTTTCTTTAACGTTGCTCTGCTTCGACAGCTGACTGACAAAAAGCAGGGTTGGGGTTGGGTGGCTCAGTGGTAGAGCACCTGCCTAGAATCCCCCAGTGAGGGGCTGGGGTGTGGCTCTGTGGTAGAGCGGTTACACAGCATGTGTGAGGCCCCCAATGCTGCAATAATAATAGTAATAATAATAACAACAACAACAACATTTAGCAGCGAGGATGACCTACCGCTGTCTCTTGGCTTCCTTTCTACCTGACAGGTTTGAGTCCTGCTGGCCAGCCCTGATGAAGGATGCTCATGGAGTGGTGATCGTCTTCAATGCTGACATCCCAAGCCACCTAAAGGAAATTGAAATGTGGTATTCCTGCTTCGTCCAGCAACAGTTCCTCCAAGATAGTCACTGCATGCTTGTGGCCCACCACAAACCGGGCTCTGGAGGGGACAAGGGCAGCCTGGCTTTGTGTAAGCACCCTAGACTTCTTTTCCTGCTTATGTCTCCACTATTTCAAGCATTTCTGTGTGTGTGTGTGTGTGTGTGTGTATGTACAAGTGCACAAAAGCATAGGTCTGCTAGTGTTTGGAGACCATAGATCAACCTTAGATGTCATTCTCAGGAAAGCCATTCACCTTGGGGCTTTATTTTTTTATTTTTTTGTACTTATTTATGTTTGTGTGTCTGCCTGTGTATGCATATGTACCTCCTGTATATGGGTGTTCATAGAGGCATGTATTAGCAGTAACATGCTTGCCTAGAATCCCCCAGTGAGGGGCTGGGGTGTTGGCTCAGTGGTCGAGCACCTGCCTAGAATCCCCCAGTGAGGGGTTGGGGTGTGGCTCAGTGGTAGAGCACCTGCCTAGAATCCCCCAGTGGTGTGGCAGGGTGTAGCCCTGTTACAGAGCACCTGTCCAGTATGCGTAATGCTGTGCAGCACCACACAAAAGACAAAAACAAGCACCTGCCAGTACCTGTTTGGGTGTCTTTCCCATTGCCAAGGGTAGTTTCAGTTTTTGGTTTGGTTTGGTTTGGTTTTTCGAGACAGGATTTCTCTGTGTAGCCCTGGCTGTCCTGGATCTCACTCTGTAGCCCAGGCTGGCCTCCAACTCAGAGAAATCTGCCTGCCTCTGCCTCCTGAGTGCTGAGATTAAAGCCTTGCACCACCACCAAGGCCATTCCCTGTATGTCAAGCAGGTTAAAAGTTTTAGGAGTTCAGCACGTTTCTGAGTGTGCTAGCACAAGTGTGTGATCTCAGCACTGGCAAGGCTGAGCAGGACCAAGAGTTCTAAGCATGCCTAGTGTATATTGCAAGACCTTCATGGCGGGAGGGAGGAAGAGAGCGAAAGAGACAAGTGATATTCCAGTAGCCTGGGTTGTTGCGTGCTAGAGAGCTCATTGTTCAACCGTGAAGCCTAATTAATCGGCCTCGTTTCCCTGTGGAGCTTCCCCCTTGAACAAGCTGAAGCTGGTGCACTCAAACCTGGAGGAAGACCCCGAGGAGGTCCGGGTGGAATTCATCAAGTATTTAAAAAGCATCATCAACTCCATGTCAGAGAGCAGAGACCGCGAGGAGATGCTCATCATCACCTAGTGTCCCGGGGCCGCCTCCTCCCAAATGACGCTGACCTCCCCAGGCAGAGCTGACATCCCACCCAGCTGCTGACACGCCCTTCTCCTTGTGGCTGTCCAAGTGTTCCTTGTCTGCTAGAAGGCACCAGGAAGAGTCAGGCATGGTGGCACACGCCTGTGATCCCAGCCCTTGGGAGGCTGAGGTAGGAGGGTGGAGAGTTCAAGGCCAGCCTGGGCTACAGAGGGAGCCCTTATCTCAACCCCCCTCCAGAAGCAACAAGCTGCCCCGCCTTCCTGTCTCGCTGTCACACCATAAACACATCCTTCCAGCAGCCTTCTTGGTGCTGTGTTTTCAGGTTCAGCTCTTTATAGGTGATGAATGGGATGAAATGGCCCAGAGCAGAGGGATGATGTGACCTCTGATGTCCCTGAGGACACATGTGCTAGAGCTGCTTTCGGGCTTGACCACAGGGCTATTTGCTATAAAAGAATAAGCAACAGGGGCCAGTGAGGTGGCTCAGTGGGTAAGAGCACTTGCTGTCAAGCCCTAAACCTGAGTTCAATCCCCAGATCCCACTTCAAGGTGGAAGGAGAGATCTGCTCCTCCCAAGCCCTCCACGGCACAAACACAGTATAGAATTTAAAAGAGGAATCAGGCTGGAGAGATGGGTCAGTGGTTAGGAGCACTTGCTGCTCTTGCCAAGGATCTGAGTTCAAATCCCTGCACCCACACATTGGGCAGCGGTGCCTGTAACTCCAGCCCAAGGAGATCCAGTGTCCAGTGTCATCTTCTGGTCCCCAAGGGTACACACACACACATACACACACACACACACACACACACACACACACACACACACACACATATACACACACACAGCATATACTCACACAGACTGTACTAGTTACTTTTCTGTTGCGTGAAAACACACCATGACCAAGGCAACTCTAAGAAGAATTGATCTGGGCTTAAGTTTCCAGAGAGATGAGAGTTCATCAAGACAGGGAGACGTGGCAGCAGGGACAGGAGACTGAGGCTCACATCAAGCTACAGACACACATCAGAGCTCAAGCAGAGAATGACACCAGTGTATAGACTTCGTTCCTTAAGCAAGGCCACGCCTCCTAAAACTCCCAAACAGTGCCGTCCATTGGGAGGCAAGTATTCAATGCCCAAGGCTATGAGGGACATCTCCTTCAAAACACCACACACACAAATACACACAAATTTTTTCAAAGCGGGGAGGGATCAACACATGAGTGGGCCAGTTGTGTGGCTCCACAGTGGAGCATGTGCTTGGAATCCCCCAGCGAGGGACTGGGTTTAGAAATAGATCACTAGCTTAGCATGCGGAGACCTTCCGTTCCATTTCCAGAACTGAAAAGAAAGAAAAATCAACAATGCCAAGTGTCTTTTTAAATGAGTACCAGGGGTTAGGGAGATGGCTCAGTTGGTAGAGTGCTTGACTTACAAGCCTGAGGAGCCAAGTTCAGTCCCCCAAACTGGTATAGACGCGGGGCATTGTGGTGTGCACTCGTAATCCCGGCACTGGGGAGCCAGAGACAGGCGGATCCCCGAGGCTTGCTAGCCAGCAGCTAGCCTGTTCTGTATGGTGAGCTTCCAGCCTATTAGAGATCCGGTCTCAAAAAAAGGTGTGGGCTGGATTCAGAGTCTCAGAACTCAAAGTCAGGCAAGTGTGGCAGCTGCCTGTAACCCCGGTACAGGAGGGGCAAAGACGGGACCCACGGGGAAGACTGGCTGGCTGGATGAGCTGGAATCGGCCAACTCTGGGTTCAGCTAGAGACCTCGACTTATAAGCAAAGTGGAGTGTGATCGAGGAAGATATCATCACTTTGGGGCCTCTGAAGGCACACACGCACACACAGGCACCTGCAAAGACACACACACACACACGCACGCACACACTCAAGCACATGCAAGGAAAACAGATGTGGTACCTGAAGGACAGACTACAAGGCTGTCCTCTGGACTTCACACCCATGTGCACACACATGCACCCACAAAGGAAGCTTGTTATTTGGGCACATGCTTGTAATCACAGCTGTCAGAAGTAGAAGCAGGAGAATCAGGACTTCAAGTCAGCCTCAACTATGTAACAATTTCAAGGCTAGCCTGGGCTACATGAGACCCTGGATTGTTTCTGGAGGACAAGCAAAATCAGCATACACGAGATCACTGGTGAAAATGTGAAAATGGGATTGCTCCCAGCGTTCACCGCAGTCACCATTCTCGGTAACCTGATGGAATGTTGCTAATGTTACCAAGAAAAGGCTGTGAGATGGCCCAGCGGGTGATGGTGTGTGCTGCCAAGCCTGATGACCTGGGTTTGACCTGCAGAAGCCACGCAGTGGCAGAAAAGAGCCAACTCCTGCAAACCGTCCTCTGACCTCCACACGCACGCCCCACAGCACGCTCACAAGTGTGCTCAGAAACACACACGGACACAGAAAATAAAAATAAATTAGCAAGAATCTTGCCTCGATCTCTTCTCATTGTGAGGCTCCACTCTAAATACTGGGGGTCGGAAATCCAAAACTGATACCTACTGGGTCCAAATCAAGGTGTCCCCAGGGTCATTATCATGCTAGGTGAGCCAACAGAGTTACTGTTTTTGTTGTTTGTGGGGATTCTTTTAGAGGCAACTCTCACTGTGTAACCCTGGGTGGTCTGGAACTCACTTTTTAGATCAGGCTAGACATAAACTCACATATACCTGCCCGCCTTTACCTCTGCAGTGCTGGGATTAAAGGCATGCACCACCAACTGAAACCTGGGGGACCATGAACCAAAGAGCAATCTTCTCTTTCTTAAAAGTTACCTCAGGCCGGGAGGTGGTGGCGCACACCTTTAATCCCAGCACTCAGGAGGCAGAGCCAGGCGGATCTCTGTGAGTTCGAGGCCAGCCTGGGCTACCAAGTGAGTTCCAGGAAAGGCACAAAGCTACACAGAGAAACCCTGTCTTGAAAAACCAAAAAAAAAAAAAAGTTACCTCAGGTAGTTTGCTACATTAACAGAGAACTGACCACTGCCTCTGGGGTCAACTGGGGTAAATAAGGACCCAGTCAGAAAATGGTTTGTAAGTGTCTCCAAGAAGGATGAGCAAGTGTCATGTTTGTGTCAAAAAGGTGACAGGAAGTGTTCTGAAGCCCATTGTACAGAAAACTATGCCTGGCTTATGTGGTAATTTGAATGTCCATTTCTTAAAATTGATCATGCAAAGCCCCTGGAGATCACTATACTCTGTGTTTAGGGACAGATAATTGCTCTAACGGGATTTTTCAGGTCACAGAGCACATAGATCCATGTTTTTTTTTCCATGTGTATGTGGATAATGCATATACACATGGATGCAGGCTTGCAAGCTCGTGTGTACACACAGAGGCAGGAGGATATCCCTAGGTCTCCATTTTAAAAACCAAAACTAAACGGCTGGAGGTGACTCAGGCATGCTTGTTGCTCTTAGCCAAGACCTGGGTTTGCGTCCCAGCGCCCACTGGGCAGCTTACAAACATCTGTAATTCCAGCTCCAGAGGGTTTGATGCCCTCTTCTGGCCTTTGTGGGCACTGCATGCATGTGGTACACATACATGCATGCAGGCACACACTCTTACACATTAAAAAAGAAAAATTAAATTGCCCAGTCTGTTAAGAATGATAAGCTTCTCTTTGGAAGCTGGGGAGATGGCCGGGTCAATACAGCATCTGCTGTGAGAACATGAGGACCTGAGTTCAGAGCCATAGCCTTCACGTACAACCTGGCATGATAGTGATTTCCTGCAATTTCAGAGATGGACAGATCCCCAACACCTGCTGACCGCCAGTTAGCCAAATTGATTATATATATATATATATATATATATATGATGGAGGTACTGGAGAGATGGCTTAGTGCTAAAGTGCTTAAGGGCAGAGTTCAGATTCCCAGCACTCGCACAAAAGCCAGGCATTGAGGCACTCCTGGGAGGGGGGTGGGGCAAAGCCAGGAGGATCTCAGTAGTTTGCTGGCCAGCCCGTTTAGCAAACCAGTAAGCTGAAGATTCAGTGAGAGACCCTATCTCAAAAAAAAAAAAAAAAAAAAAAGACAGGCCGGGCGGTGGTGGCACACGCCTTTAATCTCAGCACTCGGGAGGCAGAGGCAGGCGGATCTCTGTGAGTTCGAGGCCAGCCTGGGCTACAGAGTGAGTTTCAGGAAAGGCGCAAAGCTACACAGAAAAACCCTGCCCAAAAAAAAAAAAAAAAAAAAAGACAGGAGAGTGATTGAAGAAATTGAAGAAGACATGGCATGGACCTTTGGACTGCAGGCACACGCACCAGCTTCTGCACCTGCACACACATAGGCCAGAAGAGGGCATCTGATTCCATGGGCTAGCCTGCAGAGTATAAGGCCATCAGTCATCCCAACTTTAGTCTTGCCCCTCTGGTCAGGTGGTTGGCATTGTCTCTTGAGAGTCCACTCTCCGTAATTATTGTCCCTCGGTGTGTGGCGGGGGAAGATTCACATACCAAAGCCTTGCGTTCTTGTGCCTGTCCTCGAGTGGACATCTAGATTGAAGATGAACTCAGAACAAATAAGCCATTAGCAGTTCTTAAGCTTTATTCCTACAGAATTGTTTACCGTACAAGCTATGAAGTGCGTCTATCAATTTTATTAGCCAGGGGTTACTTTGGGCTGCCTTTGCGTACAATCAACCGAGAAGATGGCTGAAGACAGACTAGCCAGGTACAAGCTCCAATTAGGAAATGCAGTGTCTGAATGCAGCTCCGAGGGTTGACATTAAAAAAGGACTTATGAGTACTAATTACTCTAAGTACTTATGAGGCAAATTCTGTGTTTGAATAGTCAAGATGCAAGCGGAAGAATTTTAACCC
The DNA here is from genome assembly GCF_007827085.1 of Peromyscus californicus insignis. NCBI lineage: Eukaryota > Metazoa > Chordata > Mammalia > Rodentia > Cricetidae > Peromyscus > Peromyscus californicus. Next base: position 27,306,503 of record NW_026294540.1, read on the forward strand.
TTTAAATGGTTGGCTAGTGATCAATGGACTACATTTCCCATAGTTCCCCAGGCAGTTTCATTTGCACTTCCCAGAGGGCTGTTCGCCCTTTGCTCTGGCCCTGAGCATCCGTGGGGAGAAAAAGAGGCGCTGTACTCGTCAGCATTGTTTAAATCAAATATCGTATTCTGTCCTTCCTCGTTCCTCTCTTCTGGATTCTGATTCTTCACTCGCCGGTTTCCGGAGGCCGGTCATCGGTGCGGCTCCTCAAAACAGGAAGCCGTGCGTGCCGGAGCATTCTGGGAGATGTAGTTTTCGTTCCCTTACAGGCTGCAGCTTGTCTTCCTCCACCTCCTCCCGTCTAGTGACGGCGAGCGCGCGAACAGACGGATGGCAGCTGTGAGGGTTAGTGACAGGTCTGCGGAAGAGCACCTTGCGGGCCGCCAACGACCGCGAAGCCAATGAGTTTCCTGTCGCGAGCCCGCCCTGTAACCGGCTTGCCGCGGAGAGCTCTGGGAAATGTAGTTTTAGGCACGATCAGCTGCCGTTAGCTGCTGTCCGTGGCGGGGACCGGGGCTCCGCGGCTCCGCAGGTGTTTGCGGCTCGGATCAACCTTACACGGTGAGGATTTTCAGCCGGGATATCAGGCCCAGACCGGGGTTGGATGCGCAGGAAACCGGGCCCTGAGCCGGGTGTCGTGCTTGCCACCTCTCCGGTCTTGAAACCGTTCAGGTTCCTTCATTTTGTCCGGAATAGCAAAATGAGTCCTGGTGATCAGAGCGAACCCATAGAAAGGGCCAGAGTGGAGCGTTTAGATGCGGCCCTTTGGCTGGGGAGATGACTCGGGGGATAAGAGCGCTTGTTGTGCAACCACGAGGACCTGAGTTCGAATCCCCAGCACCCACGTTAAAACAAAACAATAACGTCAACAAAAACCTGGGCATGGACACACCCACCCGGTACGCCAGCGCTGTGGGATCGGAGACCAAAGGATCGCTGGGGCTTGCGGGCCGCCAGCCTAGCCAGCTTAGCCTCAGGTTTAGGAAGGACCCTGCCTCTAGGGAATACGACTGCGAGTGTGCAGGTACACACGAGCTTGCACCCAGACGTGAGCATATACCACACACACAATAAATAACGATGGGTGCTGCCCCAGCCACAGTCGTCCTCTATTACAGAAGAGAGAGCTGGGGTCAGAGTCAATAATGTACCTCAAATCGACAGTCCAGCTGGGGGGCGGACAGACCACACGTCTGCAGTGCTTCGGGAGCCGTTTCCTTCTAAGAGCAAACAACGGCAACACTCCAGTAAATAATAGTTTTTTAGGTTGCTTTTTCTTCTTTTTAAAGTATCTGTTCTGGGTTCAGGAATTGATTCTTTCCTTTGGCCATGTGGGTCTTGGGGCCTGAACTCATAGGCCAAGCTTTGCAGGGACCACATTTACCTGCTGAGCTATCTCACCACCTCTCTTGGTTTTTCAGGGTTTTGTTTGTTGTTTGTTTGAAATACCGTCTGTATATGTGACCCTAGGCTGGCTTGGAACTTGGGGCGATCTTCCTGCCTCAGCTTCCCCCAGTCCTGGGATTACAGGCAAAAAACCAAAACAACAACAACAAAAAGCACCAGGCTGGTTGCACATTCCTGATTCCAGTCCTCAGGAGGCAGGACAGGAGGATCAAGGCTCTTTTAAGGCTAGGCTGATCTACATAGCAAGATCCAGACCAGGCAGGACTACAGAGTGAAACCTTGTCCCCTCTCCACATAAACAGGAGTGGGAGCAGTGAGGTGCCTGGTGGGGGAAAGTGCTTGCCACCAAGCCTGATGTCCTGATTTCAGTCCCCAGGACCCACATCACAAAGCCAATCATAACGGGCCACACTTGTAGTCCCAATGCCGCGCCGGGGAAGCAACCACAGGCAGATCTCGAGAGCCCACTCGCTGGCCAGCCACGCCAGCCAAGTCAGGGATCGTGAAGCTATCGAGAGAACAGGTCTCAAAAACAAGGACAGTGACAGGAAGGACACCCAGGGTTGACCTCTGACCTCCACGTGCACCGGTTCATATATAAACGTGAGAGCCAGCATTTGAGCGTGGGTTCTGGAGTTCCAACTCTGCCGTTTGACGGCACCATCCCAACAGCCCCCCCCCCCCAAATGTACTGCCTTTACATATATGCAGATTACAGCTCCTTTAAAGCTTTCCAGATTTTCAAGCCATATTAAAATTTGAATAATTGTAATTTAGATTATCTCTTGAGAGAGAAGATTATGAAGGGCATTTCCTTTATACTTTTTTTTTCTAGTGTGGGTGAATCCAGGGACTTTCACATACTAAGCAAGTGTTCTTGTAAAGCTACAGGAACCCTGTCTTTGAACATTTTATAAGGCTGTAAGTTTTTATTATTATTATTTAGTAGTAGGTATTTGTAGTAAATAAACATTACTTTTCTAGCCAGAAAGCTGTTAAAAACAAAAACAAAAAGAAAAAAACTAGGGGCAGAGAAATGACTCAGCAGTTAGGAGTGCATGCTGCTCTTGAGAAAATCTGAGTTCGGACCCCAGCATCCACATTGGGTGGCTCACAACCACCTGTAACTCCATATCCAAGGGATCTGATGCCCTCTTCTGGACTCACAAACATGTACACATGCACATAAATAAAAATAATACAAAGGAAATCATTAATAAAGAAAAATACGCCGGGTGGGAAGAGGTAGGGGGAGCACACAGCGGCACACACCCATGATTCCAGAAGCAGAGGTGGGAAGTTGCCACAAGTTCAAGACCAGCCTGACCATCATAGTGAAAGGCTGTGTAAAGACCCTATCAAAAAGCCAGGCGGATCTCTGTGAGTTCGAGGCCAGCCTGGTCTCCAAAGCGAGTTCCAGGAAAGGCGCAAAGCTACACAGAGAAACCCTGTCTCGAAAAACCAAAAAAAAAAAAAAAAAAAAAAAAAAAAAAAAAAGAACTAAAAACAAGCTGGGCATTGTGGTGCACAACTTTAATCCCAGCACTCGGGAGGCAGAGGCAGACAGATCTCTGAGAGTTCGAGGCCAGCCTGGTCTATGTTTGGGATCTAACAATTTTCTTAAAAAGGAGGAAGTAGGGCTGGGGCTGTGGTGCAGACAGTGTTCGCCTAGCATACACCAAGCTCTGGGTTCCATCCACAGCACCACATACACTAGGTGGGATGGTGCCTGCCTGTAATCCCAACACTTGGAAAGTGGAGGCAAGAGAGAGAGGATCAGGAGTTCAAGGTTAGCCTCGGCTACGTCGTAGTGAGTTCGAGGCCAGCCTGGGATATATAAGACCAACAAAAAACCTTTAGTGTCCTGTGCCTGTAATGCAAGGACTTACCTAGCTAAATCATGAAAGAGAGAGGTGGGGAGAGAAGAGAGAGGAAGGAAAGGGGGGTAAACACGGGCCTATGTCCACCCTGATAGCTCCTATTTCTTTTAGCGTTCCCGATGTTCTAGCATTCTTGATGGTTCGGGAAGCTTCTGGAACACAGGACAGACACCTGTACAATGGAAACAAGATCTGCATCATGAGCTTCAGATGTGTTCTTGGAGCCATGGTAAGAACAGGACCCACCGGCGTCCGTGCCCCCTGGCCAGGCCTGGAAAGCAGTTGAACCCTTCTCGCTCGGCTTTGAGATCTATAAGGACCTGGTGTGGTCCTCACTCCACCCTATGAGCCCACTTTGGATTAGAAATCGGAGAGGGTCCTGAGGTGATCGTGGGAGCGGGGCGGCCCTCCTCTCTCTATCCTTATGTGGCTTGTGACCTCCATCCCCCAAGAGTTGCCTTAGGACCTCTATGAGGCTTTCCCCCTTTGCCATCTGATAGCTTTCTAGGCGACCCGCACGCCGCAGGGTGGCTCCGGAGCAGGTTTGTGGGCGACACTGGTATCTCTCCTTTGCTTCACGGAGCCTGGACTCCATTTCCGGGAGGTGTCCCTGGGGACTAGCCAGTTCCTTTGTCCTGGGAGAGCCTATTCCGGGAGGAGAGGCTGCAGATGAAAACAGTAGACCCAAGCTGGGTGTGGGGCTTCACACTGACGATCCCAGCACCTTGGGAGGCAGAGGCAGAGCGTTGGTGGGAGTTTGAGGTCAGTTTGAGCTGTGTAGTGCAACTCTGGGACACAGCTGGGACACAGCTGGATGAGAGTCACTTTAGCCACACCCTCTCAGGACCAGTCCACGTGGTTCAGCTTCTAATGGTGGTCAGGGCCCTTCTCCAGTACTGGAGCAGCATTTATCCTGCTAATCCCCGGGTGTGTGGAAATCTCCAGATTCTCAGTGGTTTTAGTGTGTTGACTAGAGCCATTCTCTACCTGCCCAGCCCAGTGATGCACAGCCACCAGCTAGCTAGAGGCAGGCTGTGGCTCCCTGTGTGCAGCTGTACAGGCTGGTGCAAGTCCTTTAAATTCTCTGAGCCTCTGGCTCTCTGTATATGAATATCAGACAAAATAACAGATCTGGAATGTGCCTCAGTGGTAGAGCACCTGCCTAGAATCCCCCAGTGAGGGGCTGGGGGTGTGGCTCAGTGGTAGAGCACCTGCCTAGAATCCCCCAGTGAGGGGCTGGGGTGTGGCTCAGTGGTAGAGCCCTTACCTAACACACACAAAGCCTTGAGTTTGATCTTGATGCCCAGATGATATATCAAATAAGTAGTAGGTTTAAAAGGACGTTATAAATTACAGTGTGCTAACATATGGAAGTTCTTTTTATTGATGTTTTCTTGTGGGGGGGTGTGTAAGACAGGGCTTCACTGTGGAGACTAGGCTGACCCCAAACTGTGGTTCTTCTGCCTCAGCTCCCGAAGCTTGGGATCACAGGAGAGAGTCACCCGTTCGGTTCATTCCTCTTTATTATTGGCACTCGCTCTTTGCCCGGCAGCAGTGTGGAGCCCAGCCTTCCTGCCTCTTCTGCCATTATCTCCTGCAGTTGCCCCGGGTCTCACCCCACAGCTGCCACCCAAGTCCTCCTAAGATTGCGCAGCCTCCACCCTGTCTCACAGCAGCAGTTGCTGCCTGCCTGAGCACCAGGACTCTGCCCTGGGAGGCCATCAGCACCTCTTCACGTGCCAGTCACACTTTCGCGAGCACCTGTCAGCCACACCCTCCACTGGGTGGTCAGCAGAGCTGAGTTATTCTCATCAAACCCTTCATAGGTCCCGTCCTCCCTCTCCTCAGAGTCTTCCTCCTTCCTCACCCCACCCCAGAGATGTGAAACTGTAGTTGGCGAGCTTTCTCATGGATGTGGTGGTGCACGCTTTTAATCCCAGCACTCTGGAGACAGAGCCAGGCAGATTCTGTAAGTTTGAGGCCAGCCTGGTCTACAGAGTGAGTTCCAGGACAGGCTCCAAAGCTACACAAAGAAACCCTGTCTTGAAAAACCAAAAGAAAAAAAAGAAAGAAAGAAAGAAAGAAAGAAAGAAAGAAGGAAGGAAGGAAGGAAGGAAGGAAGGAAGGAAGGAAGGAAGGAAGGAAGGAAAGAAAGAAAGAAAGAAAGAAAGAAAGAAAGAAAGAAAGAAAGAAAGAAAGAAAGAAAGAAAGAAAGAAACCAAATGAGCCTAGAAAAGAAAATGGAAGTAAGTCAGAATCTCTCTGAGATCATCATAGTCCATAACCTGCTCTAACCCCGAAACTGAGGCAGGAGGATCAGGGTTGGGGTGGGGGAGGGCCTGGACAGATAACTCAGCAGTTAAGAGTTCTAAGAGTTCCTATTACTCAAGCATGAGGACCAGAGGTCAGATCCCAGCACCTGCGCAACAAGCTGAGTATCACACTCGTGCCTGCAACCCTAGCCCCAAGGGGTCAGAGACAGGAGGACTGCTGGGACTCCTTGGCTCCCAGCCTAGCTGAGAAATCATGAGCCCCAGGTTCAGGGAGAGGCCCTGCTTCCTCTGCATATACACTCGGACACAAATGCACACAGATAAATAAATATTTTTTAAAAATAGTCTTTAAAAAAAAAAAGGCATGGTAGATTGCACCTTCAATCCCAGCACTCAGAGGCAGAGGCAGGCAGATATCTGTGAGTTCAAGATCAGTCTGGTCTACCTAGAGAAGTCTAAGCCGGCCAGGGCTACAGAGTGATACTCTGTCTCCAAAATATTTCTTGCTGTGACTGTGACTGTGACTGTGGCATAGTATGGATGGATCATTAAGTAACTAAGGGCTAGGGACGTAGCTCAGTTCCTGGGGTGCTTACCTAGCATGTACAAATCCCTGGTTTCCATCCCTGCAGTACGTAAACTGGGGGTGGTGGTACACACCTACACACCTGCAATCCTAGTGTTTGGGAGACGGAAACAGGAGGATTGGAGGCTCGAGAACATCCTTGGTGCTGAGTGGTGGTGGCGCACACCTTTAATCCCAGTGCTTGGGAGGCAGAGGCAGGTGGATTTCAAGGCCAGCCTGATCTACATAGTGAATTCTAAGACAGCCAAGGCTACCCAGAAAATCACTGTCTTTCAAAAAACATATATATCGCATCCTTGCTATAAAGAGTTCAAGGCCAGCCTGGGCTACCGGAGACCTTGTCTCAAACAAGCAAACAAGAACTCTGATCCCTTGAGACTGTGCCATTTACTGGTGGCGGTGACGCACGCCTTTAATTCCAGCACTCGGGAGGCAGAGGCAGGCGGATCTCTGAGTTTGAGACCAGCCTGGTCTACAGAGTGAGTTCCAGGACAGCCAAGGCTACACAGAGAAACCCTGTCTTGAAAAACAAAACACAAACAAACAAACAAAATTATACCAATCACATCCCATTGTTGTACTGTACTCCATGGTTACTTGGTGGGTCCAGAAGGGAAAGGACTTATTCGTGGACCGTGAGGTAATAGAACCCATTTGAATGTTCTGTTTTTTAGACCAAAGAGCTCACCTCGAATTGGGACTTTCTGGAAGTTAATCCATGAGGGACCTCCAGCAGAAGCTCTGGAGAGGCCTCGCAGCACCCATGCTGAACATCGCGGCGCGTTCAGGTACCTTCTGTTGGCTTCAAGATCTCCTGGAGAGAAAACTGAGCCATATCATTCCTGGGAGAGGAGATCCAAGCAGGCTGGAAGAGGGAAGAGTGATCCAGGTAAGCCCCTTCCTTGTTCCAGTCGGACCCATTGGTGTGACGCGTGTGCCTAGTGCCAGGTAGCATTCGCAGGTCTGATGGAGAGTGTCTGTGTAAGCAAGAGGTTCTGGGGAAACCAGCCTGTCTTCCAGGGGTGCCACTCCTCCATTGCCTGGGGGAGAAAGAGTGAGCCCCGAGTGTGAAGTACTTTTCTTGTCCCTTGGCCAAGATACCTGACAGGGCTGGAGAGACGGCCCAGTAGTTGAGAGTACTTGCTGCTCCTGCAGAGGACCCGGGTCTGGGTCCCAGCACCCAGATTGATTGGCTTACAACCACCTGCAACCCCGGCTCCAAAGGACTTGACACACAGTGACCTGCACACACACACACACACACACACACACACACACACACACACACAAGTTTAAATTGTTTAATGCCTGACAGAAAATAGCTAAAGGAAAGCAGGGCTTATTTAGGCTTATGGTTTAGACCAGTGGCTCTCAACTTGTGGATCGCAACCCCTTTAGGGAGTCAAACGACCCTTTCACGGGGTCACCTATCAGATATCCTACATATCAGATGTTTACACTACGATTCATAAGAGTAGCAAAATCACAGTTATGGAGTAACAAAGAAATGAGGTTGTGGTCGGGGTCACCACAACTTGAGGAGCTGTATTAAAGGGTCGCAGCATCAGGAGGGTTGAAAAGCACCTAGAGGATTCAGTCCATCCTGGCAGAGAAGTCGGGGCAGAGCTCAGGGGCGCAGGAGTGTGTGGCAGAGACTTCCCATATGGTGGTGGGTACGGAAGGTAGACTGGAACCGAAAGTGGGTATAGTCCTCAGAGGCCTGCCCACAGTGACCTACTTCCATCCGCCAGGCCCCATCACCTGCAAATCCCACAGCCTTCAAGATAGCACAAGAGATGGAGAGATGGCTCAGCAGAGCATTCCTGCTCTTACAGAGGGCTGGAATTGGTTCTTAGCACCCACATTGGCGGCTCAAGGCACTCTGATGGCCTCTTCTGGCTTTCTCAGACACTGGCACTCATGTGGCCTGCCTCCTCACACATGTACATATAAAAATAAATATACAAATAGCAGCCCATGCCAGACACTGAGCATTCAGAAGGTGAGCCTTCGGAGGACATCTCAGTAATTCCACAAATTGTGGAAAGGCCTTCCCCCCCCACACCACTGTCTGACCCGGCAGAAAACCACGCTTGAGGGTAATCCACAGGTGCTGTGCACATGGAGACCCTGTGTTCGTGGTCAGTCCCTGGAACACCCCATTTGGGGTCTGTGGGCAATTTCAGGCTTGTCATAGGCTTGACTCACAGTTGCACCCAGTCTGCAGGGAGCTTTCAGAGAGACGCTGTAAAAAGACCGCAGCCGGTGCCTCCTTGCTGAGAGCTGGGTGTGGGGCCGTGCCTGCAATCCCAGCCCTGGGGAGGCAGAGGAAGGTGGATCTCTGTGAGTTCGAGGCCAGCCTGGTCTTCATAGTGAGTTGTAGGCCAGCCAGAGCTACATAGTGAGACCCTGTGTCCAAAAGAAGGGAAAGAGAGAGGTGTGGTGGGGGAGGAGCAGAAGAAGAGAAAAGAAGATGACTGGGAGCCAGGCCTGATGATGCACATGCAATCACGGAACTCGGGAGGCTGGGGTAGGAGGACCACAAGTTCGAGGCCTGTCTGGGCCACTTAGTGAGAAAAGAAGACAAGAAGTCAGGGGTTCCCCTGATGGTCCAGCTCCATGGAAGGGGCCACAGACTGGAGGCCTCCTGAGCTCAGATGACAAGACTCCTGTCCCTTTTATTGTGTCTGGCCCTGTGCCACAGCAGGTCCACCCTGATGGAAGATTGACCCAAGATGCCCTCTGAACAACCAAACTGATGGGCTCGATATAGGGGCTGACCAGGGTTGGACGTGGAAGTCTGGCCTTGGCTCCAGGTCCCTGCCGGGTGACGAGGCTCTGACTCACCTTCCCAACCTAGACTGGAGTGTCAGTGTGCGGCTGAACTTCAGCAAGCTTGTTTCGATTCAGCTTATTTACATGTGATTTTTATTTTGTTCAGTGTGTGTGTGTGTGTGTGTGTGTGTGTGTGTGTTTCTGAGAGAAAGATAAAGAAGCACGCATATGCCATAGCACATGCAGAAGTCAAAAGACAGCCTGTAGGGGCTGGTCCTTTCCCCTTGTTGAGGAGGGTGTCTCTTGTCTCTTCCATGCTTGGGAACCCAGGTTAGGTGGCCCCCGAGCTTCCAGCCAAGCCTCCTTCCTGTCTTCTGCCTCTCATCTTCTCTCTGGGAGTTACAGACGCTCACACCACCCCACTGGGCTTTTTTACACAGGTGTTAGGGATCCAACTGAGGTCTCCAGGCTTGCGCAGCACGCAGTTTTACCCACTGAGGCATCTCACCGGCCCCCACCCCATGTTCATTGACCCCCCCTTTTCTCAGACGCACACACACACACACACACACACACACACACACACACAGAGAGACAGAGAGATTTTTGCAACAACCCTTTTTTTTTTTCTTTCTTTCTTTTTTTTTTTTCTTGAGACAGGGTTTCTCTGTGTAGCCCTAGCTATCCTGAAATTCGCTCTGTAGACCAGGCTGGCCTTGAACTCACAGAGACCTGCATGTCTCTGCTTCCCAAGTGCTGGGATTAAAGGGTGTGTGCCACCACTGCCCGGCTGCAACAGCACATTTTTATAGTTTATATAATCTTCCCTGTAACTTTGTGGGAAAGATATTTTACATGTGATGCTTTGGAGACCCAGGGAAGTTCAGGACCATACAGTAAGGGCAGCCTCTCCCCTTGGCAGGTGCGTGAGCTGAAGGGTCCCAAAGAACACAGAGAGGTCTAGTGGGCAACCATTCATCTGGAACCGGGCTTTGTGACCAGCCTGGTTTGGAAGGAAGGGAACTGGAAGCTGCCCTGAATGGTGGTTCACAGACCAGCATCAGCTCACGTTTCAGCAGCCTGGCTCCCACTTACGTTCCCCCTGGGGGCCAGTGTTCTATTGCTTGTGACCTTTGTGTGTTTAGGGGGTTGGTATTGTGTGTGTGTGTGTGTGTGTGCACACACTCACCTGTAGGCTTACACATACCAGCTTTTGAGAGTTGGCTCTTTTTTTTCTACTGTGGGTCCCAGGGATCAAACTCAGGTTGTCAGATTTACACAGCATGTGCCTTTACCCACCGAGACATCTCACTAGCTCACTTCTTCTCTTTTAAAAATTTCTGTATTACATTTTTCCTATTAATAACAAACGTGAAAATAATAACGTGAGAAAAGTCTAGTTTGCAGTCGTGAAGAATCATGGCTGACATTTGAATACCTTTGGAACACTTGCTGACTAGATGAATATGCGTGTGTATGTTTATACGTTTTCCTCATTAGTCACCCTTAAAAGAGGAATCTCAGGCCGCTAGCGCCTGCAGCCCTGGCATTGACGTCACTGGAAACACTGGGCCTGTCTTTAGCCGTCTTGCTCTTCTGGGCAATACTGCTCTCAGCCACAAGGGGGCGACATTTGCCCATGAATGTCCCCCACAAAGCCTACTGCGAACAGCAGCCGGGGCACCTGATCTGCATGTCCTTCGGAGCCTTCTCCAGGGACAGAAACAGGTGACTGTTTTATCCAGGTCACCCTGAGCTGCCCTCAGCTCACTCTGCTCTCTGTACCTCCAAGAAACCTTGGGAGTTGGGCATTCGAGCTCACACAGTGGCATAGGCAGGTGGACGGATCTCTGAGTCTGAGGCAATCCTGATCTGCATAGAGAGTTCTAGGACAGGCAGACAGGGTGCTTAGTGAGATCCTGTTGAGAGGGAGGACTCTTGTTAATTGGGTAGCTCCACTGGTAAAGAGCTTGCCTCACAAGCACAGAACCTGCCTTGGATCCCCAGAAACCCCACAAAAGGCCAGCTGGTGGCCTCAGGCTCGTAGTGCCAACAACGGAGAGGTGGGCAGGGGGACCCCTGGCCTTGCTGACCAGCCAGCCTTGCCTAATGGTTGACCACATAGGGACCCTGCCTAGAGAGACAAGGTTGGGGCTGGAGAGATGGTCCAGTGGTTAAGAGCACTGGCTGCTCTTCCAGAAGACCCGGGTTCAATTCCCAGCACCCACATGGCAGCTCACAACTGTCTGCAACTCCAGTTCCAGGGGATTCTGTCGGATCCCCTCACACAGACACGCATGCAGGCAAAACACCATTGCACATAAAATAAGTAAATAACTTAGAGAGGGAGGAAAGGAACATGCATGGTGCCTGAGGAACAATACCCAAGGTTGTACACACACACACATACACACACACACACACACAAACACACACACACATTCATACACACACACTCTCACACATACACACTCACATACACACTCACACTCACAGTTCTCACACACATACACACTCACACACATACACACACACATTCTCACAAACACACTCACACACTCTCACACACACACTCACTCACACACCTTGGCTTGTGAGGAAAAAGAGAGCTCACTCGTTCCCTGGCGCTGCCTACATTTGACGGATGTCCCTTCATTTTGCAGCCTTGGGCTTTAAAGGAAAACCTAGATGATGGAGCTAATAGGGCCACCCAGACTGCTCCCCTCGACCTAACACCCTCCGCTGCCTCCCCACTCCAAGGACTGAGTCAGAGCACCTTACCAGGGTCACTGGGCCACGCAGACCTCATCCCTCCTCATCTCCCTCTACATGTTTTCTTTCTTTGTCTTTTGGGTTTGTTTGGTGGTGGTTTTGTGTTTAAGACAGGGTCTCACTACAAAGCTCTGGCTGGCCTGGAACTCACGATGTAGCCCAGGATGGCCTCAAGCTTTCAGATTAGCCTTGTGCCTCTGCCTCTGCGGCTCTGGGGTTCCAGGCATGCCCCGCCATACCCAGCTTCCTCTGTTTCCTGACTACCTTAGGCTTCCTGCAGCCGCCCCCACACTTGTCCGTCAGCATCAGATCTTGCCAGGCACTTCCTGGAAGGTTCTTTCTGCATTTCACCAGAGATCACCTTCCCAGAAGTCTCTGCGGACTCCATGGTGTCAGATGATGTAATTCTCCCCCGAGGCCCAGTACATCCACTTGAAAAACACTTAGCAAGCTGGATTCTCTGCCTCCCTTCTAGAACAGGAGTCCCTGGAGAGCCTGGGGTCAGGCCTATCTGTTCACTTCTCCAGCACCGCGGCTCCCGGTTCCCCTGTGAGGCTCGGGAGAGGTGTGCTCCGTGGGTGCGTCTGTTTCACCCTTGACCTTCCCGTTCACGTGACCTCCCAGTGCCCAACGAGTCTCTAGAAATTCATCCCCAGTAGTGGTGTCGCCAATTCTGCCCCTCGTCCCTTTTGGTGATAGAGAGACCGTGTGGTTTGGTCTAAGATAGCTTCAATAGCCTCCGGTGTGGACTCTGCCACTTACAGACTACACATGTCTCTTATTTTCTTCCTTTTGTTTGGTTTTTGTATCTGTTTTTGTTTTTGTCTGTTCGTTATTGTTGTTGTGTTTTTGAAACAGGATCTCACATAACCCATGCTAGCCTCAAACTCATGACATAACTGATGCCAGCCTTGAACCCCCAAACCTCCCCTATTATTCTCCTCAGGGCTAGGATTACAAGCCTGAGCCACCGCACTGGCCTGGAACTCAAGATCCTCCTGCCTCAGCCTCCCCAAGTGCTGGGGTTACAGGCCTACATCGCCACACCCAGCTTGATTTCTGATCCGCGCAGAGTCCATGGCTGAGCTTGCAGGGCTGCTGTGGGAAACAAGCGCAGCCTGGCCCTCCCCGCCCCCCATGGCAGCCATCATGCCACAGTTCTTCCTCTCTCTCTCTCTCCCAAACCCTTATCTGCAACCTCTGGACGCAGGTACCCCTCGAATCCCAAGAGCACCACTTGGAGCTCACACTGCCTTCTTCCTTGTCTTGTGTACTAGCACTACTGGACAGGACAGGCGCCCTGAAGATACTTGTCACGCCTCAGCCAGCCATAGCAGCAGCCGCTTCCAGAACACACAGCTGGCCAGGCCTTCCTGCCTATTGCGGGCAGGCAGAGTGCCTGGAGTTTCTGGTGTTAGGAGCCCTCACAAGGCCTAGGCAAGGAACTGAAGAGAGGAGCCAGATTTTCCTGAGGAAAGAAGAGGAGAGAGGGACTGAAGAAAGCATGTAGCCCAGAGGGGGAAGGAAGCTTCTGGAACCTCAGAGCCTGGATTCTTCTCTCCTGTACAGGGTTGAGGACCCTTAGTGGACCCCAGGGGTCACCTGTGCAGGGCTGTGTCTCATCTGGAGACCTCTGTCCCAAAGGTTCAGTACTTGAAACCTAGCCTTTCTGTTCTGTTTCTGCTCTCCCTCCCTCCCTGCCTGCCTGCCTTCCTGGGTCTCCTGGTGCCCAGGCTGTCCTCACTCTCTTTATAATTACAGATGACCTTGAACCCCCGATCTTCCTGTCTCTACCGCCCAAATGCTGAGGTCACAGGAGTGCATCCTTATGCCAGGTTTATGTGGTGCTGCGGATGGAACCCGGGACCCTGTGCGTGCTAGACAAGCGTCCTGTTAACTCAACTGCCTTCCTAATTTTGAGGTAGAGGCTCTGTGTAGCTGAGGCTTGGCCCAAACTCTCTTGAAATCAATTATTTACTTATACTACTTTCTTTTAATTACACTTAATTATTTGGGGGGTGGAGCACATCCCACTGTGTGGATGTGGGGGTCAGAAGCCGTCTCGTTGAAGTCAGTTTTCTCCTTCCTCCTGGTAGGACCCAGGGATTGAACTCAGGCCCTCCAGCTTTGGTGGTAAGTGCCTTTACGCACCGAGCCACCCCACCGGCTCCTCGCAAACTGGTTTGGCCCAGGTCTCCCAAGTGCTGGGATCGCAGGCCTCCACGGCCGCACCTGGCTCTCTGCCTCACGAGGGCCATCAAGACCCCTTCTAAATCGGTCTCCTCCGTCATGCTTTCCTCCTGTGTGAGCACTTTAGGTCACAAGTGCTCCAAGGCTCCATCACTGTCCTCGGCCCGTCTTTGCTATCCTTGTCGTGTGAGATGGGAGCGCCCCCGGGGCTTCGTCACTGATGACAAGCATCCACCCTCTCCCCAGCCGGAACCTTCAGCTGATGAATAAGACTTGATTGTCTTATGAACCATCACCACCCCCGCCCGATTCATCCCATTCAAAGGCTTTCACTCCAAATGGCTCATGTGACGTTGCTGGGAGCCGTGGGCCCCTCGGAGCTCCACTTCCACACGTGGAGGATGTGCGCTGTCTCCTGTGATGGGCTCCAGAGTGATGAGCTCTGACGTGGGTTCGAGCCTATTCGGGTGCTGTATCCACCCTGTGATTTTCCCCTCTATGGCTGCTTGCCTCCATCCAAGGAACAGCCTCCCTCCCTGTATTCATCAGGCGTCTCTCCAGTATGAATTATGGAGTGAATGGAAATTTTCCCTTATTCATCGCATTCAAAGATCCTCTCTGCCACGCGAATTTGTTGGTTAGCTACCGAATCCCATCCAAATGTCTGGGCAGAGCATGGCCCAGAGTGAGGGCTAGGCTTTATCTCAGTTTGTTTTCTGTGACTGTCGGAAATACATGACCAAAGGCAACTTGGGGAGAAAAGAGTTCATGGATTTATCCTATAGGTTCAGTCCACCATAAAGGAAGCCAGGGCAGGAGCTCAGAGCAGGAACCTGAAGGCAGGAACTGAGCAGAGACCATGGCGGAGTGTGGCTTGCCTCTCCTGCTTTTTTTATCCAGCTGCTGTTCTCATACAGTCCAGGACCACCTATATAACCCAGGCTGGTCTCGAACTCACCATTCCCGTCTCAGCCTGCTGCATGCTGGAATTACCAGTAAGAGACAGGTGCCCGGCCCTCTGCCCATCTCTCAAACCTGCCCAAAGCCCACCTCTTCTCGGCAGCCCTCCGGTGATTCTGTGAGCCACATTGACACATTTCTGTGAGAATTTGATGTCTACAGATGCCTTCTTCACCTGCGATCTATTTATACCTTGTTTTTTCCTCCTCTGACAGATCTAACATTTGAAGGTGAGCCACATCTTGTCCTTTGCATTCTCCATGGAGCCTTCAAGTGCCAAAACACCGAGGAAGGGTGCTGTGGCTTGGTGACTGTGTGTCACTGTGGACAATGTGGCCATTTGCCTTTGAAGATGAAGCTCGCCTTCTCCAGATGATTTTCTGTCTTTCCTTCAAGGTCGCACAGGGAGGCAGGGGATTTCTTATTGCTTCTTCTTCCTCCCTGCTCTGCCCACCAGGCAGCCCAGCCACGTTAGCTCTGAAGACAAGTGACAGGAGCCCCCGCTGCCTCCCCTCTGCCAAGGAGATGGTACTAGTTAGTTGGGTGTTGTGCTAGGACATAGGAATGACCTTGGGAAAGGTCACCTGATGACTAAGCAGGAATGGGCACTGGTGTGTCTGTTCACCACATCCAGGGTGTCGGGGAGGCTGGCTCAGGGACCACCCCCAGTGTGAATTTGGAGCTGTGCTGGCTCAGCTTCCGTGGCACCTAGGTCTGTACCTGTTGAGGACTTAGTGGACAGACAGTATATGGAAGTAGCACACAAAAGTGAAGGAATACACCGAGCTACCCTGCCACCCCCTCCCGACCCCCATGTAAAGGTCACATCCCTTCTTTCAGAATATGGCTGAGTTCTGGCTCCCACCAAGGATAGACGCCCCCTTCCCTGTTGGTTATAAAAATCTCTTATCTCATGTATAAAAAGGGGTTGGCAAATGTCACTAAACCTAAGTTCTTATATGGCCAAAGCTCCCTTCTGACCTTTTAAAGCAAGCACATGAAGGGATAGGGATGTAGTTCAATTTGGTAGGGTGCTTGCTTAGTATGCACGAAGCCTGAGTTCCTTTTGTAGCGCTCTGTAAGACGGGTGTGGTGGAGCATGGTTGTAATCCCAGCACTTGGGAGCATGTGGACAGGTTGCCAAGTGCCAAGGCAGAGGGAAGGGAGTGCCTGCTAGAGGCCACATAGGAATCCATTTGTCTCCAGTGTTCTGTACCACTGTCCTGGAAATGCATTTTGTACTAAGCTTCTAGAACATCCTCTCTAGTTGCCCCTAAGATCACCATCCCAAGACCACTTTCCCTAAGAAATGACAGAAATGGGTAGAGGGAACAGAAGTAGAGGAAATGCATGCTCTTGAAGGAACCAAGGCCTAAGGTGAAAGGTTACCCTAACCCAGGCCCTCCAGGGAGCTGCTGATGTCCACCCCAAAGAGGGCTGCTGGGAACCTACTCAAGACAGTAGTCGAAAGCTGTAAAGACCCCCCCTCCGTGTCTTGACGGCACACACCAGGAGTCGTAGCTCTTAGGAGACGAGGCAAGGCACTTAAGAGTTCAAAGTGCGGTTGAGGCCAGCCCAGGCAACTTACTTGAAATCCCTTCTCCATGCTGCGTTTCCCATCCCCCTACTTCCCATTCTGAGGTTACCAGCAGGGCTCCCAGTCTCTCTCTCTCTCTCTCTCTCTCTCTCTCTCTCTCTCTCTCTCTCTCTCTCTCTCTCTCGTTTGTTTTTCGAAAAAGGGTTTCTCTGTGTAACAGCTCTGGCTGTCCTGGAACTCACTCTGTAGACCAGACTGGCCTTGAACTCACAGAGGTCTGCCTGCCTCTGCTTCCTGAGTAAGTGAGAGACTCTCCTAACAGTACCTCACTTGTTAGCACTCACAGTGACCTGGGAGTCCCATGCAGCGCCTCACTGAATCTTGTCAACAAGCCTTTGGAATCTGTCTTTGGGCCATGCTACAACTGAGGGAAATAGGTGTGGAGAGCTTTGCTCAGATCTCTCTCAAAGCCCTACAACTCCTGGGTAGAGGAGCTAGGACTCAAATGTACACTTCCTAGTAACTATGCCCATGAAAGTCCTGGGGTTGGTTGCAGGAGTTTCAATTCCATTTGCTGGTTGAAAATAGCACTGTTTTTACAGTCTCATCTTTAGCCTGCCCAAACCTATCCAATACTTTACAGGTACATGAGCTCCCTATAAGAGACATAAGCTTCTTATCAGCAGTCGCTAGTGTATCTGCTGTGGGAATTGAAGGGACTCTTGAGTTGGGGCAGATTCAAGAGCCTCTGGTTATACCATTGAATCTGCAAATCAGGCATTGTTACGGTTTATCTCGGCTCCACTCTGTCTGAGACCTTCTTTGGATTAGCTGGAGATAGCCAACATGGTCCAAGTAGGGCTCTGTGTCTGGAGCCTTTGCTCTGCCTGCCAACTGGGTTTCTCCTCTCCCTGTAAAATCATCCGGGGCTAAGATGTCCCTAGTGCCTCTACCTTCGTTTATGTGTACACTGTCTTCAGATGAGTAGCTTCATCTTATGCTCTGGGCTGTCCGAGCCCACACTATCAATATCCCTCTCCACTGCACTCCACTTTACCTATCCTACCTCTAGCCAGTAGTACCTAGGTGGCAGAGTCATATACTACAAGATTCTACCTCTGTGCATGTATTCTGTTCTTTGGACCAGAGTCTAATACAGGCTGGCCAGCAACTTTTGAAGTCATTTGACTCAAAAATGGAAGGAAATCCAGTCAGGCTAGGTAATTTCCCCCTTTTTTTTGAAATCTGAACCTGAAATCAGACTGATTGACAGTATGTAGCAAGATGTTATGATGGTAAGTAGGGCTTTGATGGTCCAATGTTCTGGCCAAACTCACAATGGAGAATTTTAATGAGGAAATAGGAAATAAGTCTATTATATAGGGAAAATCCACTTACTGTGGAAAAGGAAATAAACCTTTCTTTGGAACAAAGGAAAAGAAGAGAATGCTCAGAGTAGGGTCATGGCTAGTAAGCTGCCTCGCTGCCCTGTAGCTCACCAGGCCGTCCTCGCCTGTATGTGCCGCTGTAGCAAGCTTGTATTTTTTACTTTTGCTCTTGCTTGACCTAGAAGTGGTCATGTGACCCAGTTCTGCTAATACACTTACGGGGAAATTGTTGGGACCACCTTGCATCCACGAGGTAACGAGACCAAGGGGGGGACACCCAGATGAGGATGACCAGGCAGATGAGCAAAAGGAGCCAGAGGAACCATCCCCTTCCAGCCTGCCCTGTGCCAGCCTGCTGTCTCCTGGTTCCCGTCCTGCCTTTGGGGCCTGAAACAGCTCTTCACGGAGCTTCCCTGCCTCCCCGCCCTCACTGCTGCCCTATGGGTCTCTCTGTGGCTCTAAATGGAGAAAACAACCCAAGTTGCTGTCTTCCTAAGTGTTGGTGGGAGAAATGCACCACAGACGGTAGGAAATGGACACGAACCATGAAGGGCAGGCTCCGCCACAGCCTAAAGAGCAGGCCCAGTGATTAGTCATAACCCTGCAGGCCCCCTGGACACAGATCAGGAAGGATGAATAGTTCTGGAAATTTCCATATGCATATGAGCCCAAGTCTTCTCAGCCAGGGCTGAGGCATAACTTTAAGAAAAAAACATTTTTTTAGTTAGTGCCTGAGATCCAGAGCCCAAAGAGTGAGAAATCAGGATAGGCCAGGTGAGTAAATTCTGAAGGCAATGACCAGGATCTGCAGCTGGCGGTTGGAGCAGTTTGTGGCATCCGGAGCCAGCAGGTGCAAAGGCCATACTCAGGAGGAGACAGCCTTAGTGTTGTTTTAAAATGGTCCTCTTGGAAAAAAGGCTGTGCCTGCTTCCTCTCTCTCTCTCTCTCTCTCCCCCCCTAACCCCCTTTTTCTTCCTTTGTTCAAGCGAAGAGGGCAGGAGCCGGAAGTGCCGCTGAGCACCTGGAGACGGGGAGGCTGGGGGTGTGGCTCAGTGGGCAGAGTGCTTGCCTAGCAGGCACAGAGCCCTGGCTTGGGTCCCCAGCACTGCCTAAACTAGGCATGGTAGTACATGCTTGTAATCCTACCCCTTGGGAGGTGGAGGACAAGTCCGAGATCATTGGAGAAGCTGAACTCAAGGCCGGGCCCGTCCTCTTTGAAACTCTGTTTTCTAAATTCAAAAGCCAGGCTTCTCCTGGAGCCTCAATATACTCGTCACGTCACCCCCATTATAAGCAGACTCTAGAAAAAGCCACCCTCCCTCTGGGGCAGCTCAGAATAACCCCAGGGGCCCAGCCAGGGCTGCGTTAAATCAGTGAGAAGCTGTGACGTAGACACCGGCCCTCAGGACATGCCTGTGTGCCCCTGTGTATACACTGTGTATATGGAGCTGGGCCCCAAATGCCAAGGCCAGTAGCTCGCATCTGTCTCTTGTAGACTCCATTCGCTCAATGGGAATAGGCTAAAACCAGCAAAGTGGATCTCAGCTTATAAAAGGGACAAGGAAGATGAGTCACCAGAGAGGGGAAAAAAACCAAACCAAACCAAACCAAACCTCCTGTGAGGTGGAAAAGGAGTGAAGGCTGGGTCGGGAGCTGAACCGGCAAAAAGAAGCATTTCTATGTGTGCCTTGTGACAAGTCAGGGCCTCCCCCTCCCCAATATTTTTTTGTATGTACAGAACCAGAGATTGAACCTTGGACCTCACATATTCTGGAAAGTGCTCTCTCACTGAGCCACACCCCAGCCCCTCACTGGGAGATTCTAGACAGGTGCTCTAACCACTGAGCCACACCCCAGCCCCTCACTGGGGGATTCTAGGCAGGGGCCCTACCACTGAGCCACACCCCAGCCCTCTTTTGACTTTTGATTTTGAGACAAGGTCTTACTGAGTTGCCTAGGCTGGCCTGAATCTCACTCCCATCCTTCCTCCTGCTCAGCCCCCTGAGTCACTGGAATTATAGACTTGCCAAAGCTATTGCTGACACTTTTTAACCCAAAGTCTCCCCCCACCCTCGCCCCCACCCCCAGAAAGCCTCCCTACAGAGATCACGGCTTTGTAGTCTCTTAAATCCAATAAAGGGAAGCAGGAGCTTTCCCCTGACCCTCCACATGAGGGCTTTACACCATGCAGCCATGGGGTGATGTGTTCGAGCCTCTCCCTCAACCTTCACGGGTTTCTTTCCTGTGGTCTCTGATGAGAAGCACCGGGCCATCTCTGCTTGCCAGTTTCTCTTGTAACTTCCTCTCCAAACACACTCCCCACCACTTCTCACAAGTGCTCTGTCGTGTCCATGTCCCTCACTGGTGACCAGTTTAGGGTTCAGATGACTTAGCTAATGGTGTCTGGAATGAAAGAGCTGGTACAGTCAGTAGATTAGGATTCTGACCAAAGGTTCTTCACCACCCATTGTCTCCCCAGGGTCTCTGTCTGCAAGCAAACCCCAGCAGTCTAACAGCTGCAAGGCCCTAGTGAGCGGGATTCATTGACATGCCCTCACGAGCATGGCGCTTTTCTCCAGTGTGAATTCTCTGACGTTGAATGAGTTTCGTGGCCTTGAAAGCCCTCAGGTAGTCACTGTGGTGGGTTTCTGTTGCGTGGAAAGTAGCCAGGGTGTGTGGGGATGCTGGCCGATGCCTCCTACATCCCCAGGATTCTCTCCAAGGTGGATGTTGCTACGATGTTGAGAAGGTTGGGAGCCTCCGGGAAAACTGCTTTGTACGTACAACAGTTGCCGCCGTTCCGACGGTACCAACACTGTGATATGGAATAAACTGGATTCTGACATGAGACTCAGCCTTTGGTGGAGGGTAGTGTGTGTGTGTGTGTACACGCTCACCCATATTTGTGTCGGTCATAGGTCACAACCTTGGGTGTTGTTCCTCCAACACCGTCCACACTGTTTCCTGAGTCATGATTTCTCTGCAGTCTGGAGCTCACTAAGGAGGCCAGGCCGGACGGATCTGCCTGACTCGGTGTGACTGACAAGACACCAGCACGCCCAACTTTTTTACGTGGGTTCTAAGGATCAAACCCAGGTCCGTGTGCTGGTACAAGCCCTTTACTAACTGAGCATCATGGCTGCCCTAGATCCCGATCTTCCCGTCTCAGCCACCTTTGTGCCGAGATAACAGGTGTGTGATAACGTGTGTGTGCCGCCATGCCTAGCCTTCCCTGGGCTTGTTCACACCCCTCATGCTTTATTTTAATTTAAAATTTTTAACTTTATTAAAGAACTTGCCTAGAATCCCCCAGTGAGGGGCTGGGGTGTGGCTCAGTGTAGAGCACCTGCCTAGAATCCCCCAGTGAGGGGCTGGGGGTGTGGCTCAGTGGTAGAGCACCTGCCTAGAATCCCCCAGTGAGGGGCTGGGGGTGTGGCTCATGGTAGAGCCCCTGCCTAGAATCCCCCAGTGAGGGGCTGGGGTGTGGCTCATGGTAGAGCCCCTGCCTAGAATCCCCCAGTGAGGGGCTGGGGTGTGGCTCATGGTAGAGCACCTGCCTAGTATATATAAGGCCCTGGCGTGGATCCCGGTAGAATAAGCGCCAACTCTTCCCCACTTTCCCATGATTATCCAATTGTTTCTAATGAATCCCTCTTTTCCCAACTATTTTGAAATTCTGCCTTTATTGTTAAATTCCTGTTCAAGTTGGTTATTAACCTTGAATCTGCTTGAACCTTCTCCAGTACCTAATTATCTCAGCGTATAATTTGCTTTGATAGCTGATACAATTGGTCCCCCTTTTACGGTTTCAAAATTCTCACAATGGAAAACAGGCAGCAGTTGGAGCTGATGAGAGTCACTCTGAGGTTGAAAAAAAAAAAATTCTTAGTGAGCTGTTATCTGTGGCCAGTTGTCCACAGAGACAAGAAACTCGATAAAATGAAAAAGGATGAATATAATTGAAAAAGAAAATGTGTTCACCGTGACAGGAGCCACACAAGCCGCCCAGTAGCTCATTTTAAGCAGTGGTTCTTTTCTCCACAGTGTATTCCTGGAACCATTTTTTTTTAAATCATGTTTTCAATAATGATTCTTGATGAGAATCATTCTTAGTTTCAAATGAGAATTTGATTTTAATCCATCCTACAGCAGTGACATTAGGTCATGTGACATTAGGGCTCTGTCTCAGGACCGGAGACTTCACAGACCTTGGTAGACCATGCCGCAATGCCCAGACTGTCTGTCTTTCTGTCTCTTCTAGAAATAGTCCTGTGACAGAAGGCAAACATTAGCCATTGTGTCTCCCTTTTCAGGCGTCGGTGGAATTGGGAGAAAAATTATGTATCGGCTGCCCATCTCTTTAAGCATTTCGTAGAAAACAGAACTGGACCTTTGTCATGTGACAAAATCTCCTGAAGCCCACAGGAGCCTTCAGAATTATTCCATGGGTCTGTACCATTTGAGGAGTATCCATGTCCTCTTAGGGACAATAGGTTTTGGGGGGGGGGGTTGTTGTTGGTGGTGGTTGGTTTGTTTTTGAGAAAGAAATTTTTATTTTGTATGTATGAGTGTTTTGCCTGCATGTGTGTGTGAGCGCAGCATGCATGCCTGGTGCCTGTGGGAGACCAGAAGAGGGACCAGATCCCTTGGAACTGTAGTTATGGATGGATGTGAGTCACCATGCAGGTGCTGGGAGCTGAGCCTTGGTCCTCCGCAAGGGCAACAATGCACTCTTATTGGCTGAGCTATCGCTCCTGCCCCCCAGGACAATAGTTTTAAGTACATCAAGCAATTGTGTGTGTGTGTGTGTGTGTGTGTGTGCGTGCGCATTCGTGAACACACGTGAATGTCTGTGCATGTGTACACTTGCTCCGTTTCCCCCCCATCCCCGCCTCCCATCTTTCTATTCTCCTTCCGCTGGCCCCACATAGCTCACATGAAAGCGTTTTCACAGTTAAGATTTATTTCAGCAGATACATTCAATGCAGGCACAGCGGGGAGGGGATATAAATAGCTGAAGGGTGGCAGGGTCAAGCGCACACTTTCCTGTTTCAGGAGCACACCGCCCGCAGGGGCTGATCTGGGATGTCCTTGTCCTGGAAATCTCCCTGGAGCCCTAGGGTCACAATTCTCCATAGGAGGTGGTCACACGCCGGTTGTGTGACCACCCCGGCCCCATACCAAGCACCAGATGAGTGTTGTGAACCCTGGTGCCCTCCCTCTTTAAACATGCCGTAAGGCTGGAGAGATGGCTCAGTGGGTTTGCTGCACAAGTGGGAAGACCTGAGTTCAAATCCCCAGACCCACAGAAAGCAGCCACGGCCACATTGTGACCCAGTGCTGTGGAGGCAGGGACAGGAACTGGGGCTTGTCAGCGGCCAGCCGAGCTCCGGAGTCAGTGAAGGACCCTGCCTCAAGGTCGTGAGGCTGAAAGTGATTGAGCAGCAGCCTCTGCATTTGCAAATGTGGGTGCACACACACATGCATACACAGAGGGCCGGTGAGATGCGTCAGTAAGGAAAAGCCTGGTGACCTGAGTTTGGTCCCTGGGACCACATGACAGGAGAGAACGGGCTCCTGCAAGTTGTCCTCTGACCTACACACACACCCCATAATTTTAATGAACTAAACCTGCTGTGTTAGCTCTTTGTTACTCTGACAAAATACCCGAGGCAGTCAACCAGAAGAGGAAAAGTTTATTCGAGCTCGGGTCAGCCCGGTCTCCCGACTGCTTTGCGTGGGTCTCTGACAGGGCGGGAGTCATGCCCGGAAGCAGGTGTGAGGACAGGGTTGCTCACCTCACGGCCTCTGGACAGCAAAGAGGAAGAGGAAGGGGTAAGGACACTGTAAGGCCCTCCAGGTCCTACAGGGATGGATTCCTCCAACCAGACCCCACCTCCGGGGTCCCGTCACCTCCCGGGCTCGCCATCAGATGGGTGCGAAGCAACACACGAGGCTTTGAGGGCATTCCAGACCCAAACCAGAGCTACCAGGACAGCCAAGTTCACCGTGGTGTTAAATTTTCTATAGATGTGTTTGTTGTGTGTGCTCACATGTGTGTGCGGTTGCACATGCCTGTGGGGAGGACGCCGGCAATCCCACCATATTGCCTTGAGACCAGGTCTCTCACCGCATTTGGAGATAGACCGTTGGTCAGCAAGCCCTGTGAACCCCCTGTCTCTGCCCCCACTGCCCTGGGGTTACAGGCATGTGATCAGCCAAGATCAGCTTTTTTTAAATTTTAATTTTCTTATTGTATGTGCATTAGTGTTTTGCCTGCATGTATGTCTGCGTGAGTTACAGAAGGTTGTGAGTCACCATGTGGGTTCTGGGATTTGAACCTGGGACCTCTGGAAGAGCAGCCAGTGCTCTTAACTGCTGAGCCATCTCTCCAGCTCCCATGATCAGCTTTTTACACGATGATGGGTTTTGAACTCAGGTTCCCACGCTTGCAGAACAAGCACCCTTGCCCACAGAACCATCTCTCTGGCTTTCAGTTCGTCTTTTTCTTTTTCTGATACACTGTTGCATGTAGCCCAGGCTGGCCTCATACTATGTAGCCCAAATAAACTCGTCCTCATCCCCCAGCCTCCACCTCCCAAGGGCTAAGATTGCAGGTGTGCTGCTCTGTGCTGGTTTACAGCCTGCTTCGTCCTGATTCTATTTTGAGCACAGAGAATAACTCCTTCCCAATAGCTCTGTGAAGATTCTTGTTCAATTTTCAGAATGTGACCAAGGGTCATTGCCATGGCTACAGAGATAAGTGAAATTGCGCAGTGAAACAGACCGAAACAGACCTGCTCTGTTAACTCTATCCTCACACTCAGAGAGGAAATCTCCAGGCCAGACTGAGGGATTCTGCTCATATCTGAAGAAATATTAAGGGCCAAACACAGTGGTACAAAGCCATGATTCCGGCTCTCTACAGGCAGGAGGACCGAGAGTTCAAGGCCAGCCCAAACAACGGATGAGGGTTTTGTTTTTTGGGGTGTTTTGTTTTGTTTCTTTTTAGACAGGTTCTACTATGTAGGCCAGACTTACCTGAAACTCACAGACATCTACCTGCCTCTGTCTCCCAAGTATGAATTTTCAAAATGAATATAAAAAAACGGCTGGGGAATCAGTCTCTGGGGTAGTGTGTTTACTAGCATGTGCAAAGTCCTGGGTTCCATTCACGGTACTAAAAAAAAAGAGAGCTAAAGAACTTGGGCCCGGTATAGCAACGGAAAAAGAGCCGGGGCTAGAGCTCAGTTGGTCGAGTTCTTGCTGAGTACGCAGGAAGCCCGACACTACATAAACTAGCTTTGTGGCCCTGTGGGCAATCCTAGTACTCAGGATGTAGAGATGAGAAGAGGAAGAGTTGAGGGGCATCATCAAGGTACTTAGCAAGACGAGGCCAGCCTGGATCGCATAACAGCAACCCCTAAGGCTGTCACATCCCTGCTGTGACGGACTGTCACCCGAAATCCTGAGCCAAATAAACTCATCTCCCCTAAGTGGCCTTTTGTTGGAGGTTTGGTTGTTTGGTTGTTTTTTTATTTTATTTATTTATTTATTTATTTAGGTTTTGAGACAGGGTTGCTCTGTGTAGCTTTGGAACCTGTCCTGGAGCTCGCTCTGTACACCAGGCTGGCCTCGAACTCACAGCGATCCTCCTGCCTCTGCCTCCCAAATGCTGGTATTAAAGGCGTGCACCACCATGATAGGCTTGTCAGGGTATTTTATCACAGCACCAGAAATGATGCCAGATCAGCAGTAACCCAAGTGCTTGGCGCCACACCCCGCATGTGCAAAGGCCCTGGGGCCAATCCCAAGAAGAGAGGGAAGAAAAAGTAGGGAGAACAGTGAGCAGTGAGGGGAGGCTGGGCAGGGGAGAGGAGGTTTTGAAATAGATAGCAGACATGACGAGGTATTTACCCCGAGTGGATACAGAACATTAATATGATTGACCATTAGGAAGATGCCAATTAAAGTCACAATAAGGTAACTCGAAGCCTCTATTAGAATGACTAAGACAGCCATTAATCCAGCACTTGGAAAGCAGAGGTAGGCAGATCTCTGTGAGTTCAAGGACAGTCTGATCTACAGAGCAAGTTCCAGGACAGCCAGGGCTACACAGAAAAACCCTGTTTCAAAAAAACAAAACAAAACAAAAAAATGACTAAGGCAACAATATTGATAATATCAAGTCCTGGCAAGAATGCAGAGAAACAGCGGTTCTCATGTGCTTTTAGTGGAAATAAAATAGCCCAGGGCTGGTAGTGTGACTCAACAGAAGAGCACCTGCCTAGAATCCCCCAGTGAGGGGCTGGGGTGTGGCTCAGTGGTAGAGCACCTGCCTAGAATTCCCCAGGGAGGGGCTGGGGTGTGGCTCAGTGGTAGAGCACCTGCCTAGAATCCCCCAGTGAGGGGCTGGGGTGTGGCTCAGTGGTAGAGTACCTGCCTAGGATCCCCCAGTGAGGGGCTGGGGTGTGGCTCAGTGGTAGATCACCTGCCTAGTCTAGTCTGATTGGTGAACTCCAGGCCAGGCAGAGACCCTGTCTCAAAGGAGGTGGGTGCTGTTCCTAAGGTGGTGTTCTCTGGGCTCTACACACACACACACACACACACACACACACACACACACACACACACACGTTTTCAATGTTTTATAAAAACTTTCAATTTTTAAAAAATGAACTTTGAGGCTTAGAGAGATGGCTCAGTGGTTAAGAGCTCATTCTGCTCTTGCTGAGGACCTGAGTTCAGTTCCCAGCAACCACACTAAGCAACTCACAACTTTTTGTAAGTCCAGCTCCAGGGTGAAACAACACCCTCTCCTGGCCTCTGTGAGCACCTGCATTCATGTGCACACACAGGGACACATAATCTTTGCTTAAGAGATTGGTAGCCGGAAGCAGGACACTTGCGGTGGGAGAGGCTGGGGCCTCAGGATGAAGGAAGATGACCAGCACTCTGGAAACTGAAGCAAAAGGACTGAGAATTCCAGGCCAGCCTCGGCTGTGCAGCAAGAGCCCCCATCAAGAATAAAGAGAGCCTGGAGATGGCTTGGCAGGTAAAGGTGCCAGCCACCAAGCCTGATGACCTGAGTGTGATCCCTGGGACCCACTTGGTGGGAGGCGAGAAAAGACTCCTACAGATTGTTCCCTGACCTCCATACTCAGCGATGGCACGTGCTCACGGTCTCTCCCCAGCCACCCACACACAATAAAACAAAGAATAAAGGGCAGAGGAAAGGAGGGAGGGGGAAGGGGAAGTGAAAAGAAAGCCCTAAATAGAGTCTATTATCAGGCACCACAATTAGGACTTGATTCTGTGACTTTGGGGATAGAAGTTGGGGCACCATTCTGCCCGTAACACATATAAAGCTCGGGGTTTTGTTCCGTATTGAACAAAAACCTTCTAAATATATAGTGGGGGAGGAAAAAGAAGCCTCATCTAATGAGCAATTTCTTTGCAATTCTGCGCTCCCTTCATCCCATCTTCAGCTGCTTAAATCAATAAAAGTCTCCGCAGTTTAAAAATACTTGGACAACTTTGACACCGAAGAACACTCCGTGCCTAAGCGAGTTCCCAGACTCGCTCGGCTTGATGGGATCTGCTTCTCCAGAGGAAGCGGCCTCCACTTAGCTCTTAGTCATAGCTGGCCTTCTAGAACATCCTTCCTTAGCACCTGTATATCCCCCAGCGCTTGGGGGTGGCTGGGGCATTTGGGGTAACCTCTTCATGATGATGAGCTCCCCGAATTTTCTTAGGGAAAAAAAAACACCAAAAAACCAAACTGAAAACAACAAAAATAGAAAGAGTCGAGGTTGCTTTGCAGAGACTTTCGTTTTTCTAAGATTTATTTTATTGTTGGGGAGGGAGCGGGGTGCAAGTGCGTGCAATACCTGAATGGGCCAGAAGGGGGAGACAAAACTCCTAGAGCTGCATCCACACCTGTAACTAACTGGTTGTGAGCATCCAACATGGGCGTAGGAGGGTGTACAGACACACGCGTGCAGGCAGGGCACTCACACACGCAAAATATTTAAAAGGAAGAAGGAGAATGAAGAGAGAGAGGGAAGGAGGGAAGGAAGGGAGGGGTGAATGAATAATAAATAAATAAATAAATAAACAAACAAATAAATAAATAAATGGGATCGGGGACAGCGCTCAGTGGGTGAAGGAGCTTGCCACCAAGCCTGACAGTTTAAGTTCAATCCCCCAGATCCCACACAGTAGAAAGAGAAAGAACTGACTCCTGTTGGCTCCTCTGACCTTCACACACACCCTGAGGCATGCATGTGCTTAAAAACACAAATGCACACAAAAATTGGGCAAAAAAAAAAAAAAATTATTGCCCTAAAGTGTGAATCCAAGCACAGATGCTGAAACATCACCCACCCAGTGTAGAATTGCCACCCAGGGGGCGACCAAGTGTCTAGGGCTCAGATCGTGACCATGAGAAGAACTAGCGGCTGCTAGTCTGTTAGGAGACCCCCTCTGCCTTCTTTTTGTGTTGCTGTGATGGAATACACAAGACTGAATATCTCCTAAAGCAGAGAGGTTTGTCAGGCTTGAGTTCGGAAGGCCGAAAGTCCAAGGCCAGGCTGGGCCTCTGATGAAGGCCTCCTGATCCACGTGGGAGATGGCATTTCAAGGGAGAGCGCGGGCCATTGGGTAAAGGAGGAAGAAGACATTAGAGACGGGCCGTGCTCCCTTTTTTAACTTTCTTTTTATTTACTCCATGTGTCTTTCACATCACGCGTCCTGATCCCATCCATTTCCCCTTCACACCTGCCCTCTGACCCTGCAACCCACCCCCAAATAAAACAAAATTTAAGAGAAAAGGAACAGATTACAGTTCTCGTCCTGGAAGCTGCAGTGTGACACAGCAAAGCCTTTGTCCATAGATCTGTACGTGCAAGCGTTCACTGCAAAGAGTCACTGGTCTGGTTCGAGGTCTGGTTTCTACTACACTGTGGATGCTGGGCCCTCACTGGGACTCTTCTTGGATATCCTGCTGTTGCCCTGTGTCGCAGAGATCCTGCAGCTTTGGGTCTGCAGGTCAGGCCCCTTCACATGCTCCAGCAGATCACAGATGAGGTAGACGTTGGGGCGGGCCAAGTCATAACCCTGGTTCTGGGCCTGGGCAGCTGCAGGGCTGGTCCGCCCTCCAGTTCTCACCTGTCCTCACGACCAGGGGGAGCTCTCCAGCACTGCCCCTGGCTAATTCACTGCTTGCAGCAATGATCGAAGTGTGGGGCCAGTTCTCCTGCTTCCACACCCTCAGAGTAGGCTCTCCCACACCTACACCGTTAGGGCCAGCTCTGCCGTGTTGCCCAGACGAGGTGCGGGGGCCACTCTCCCGAGTGCGGCAGCTGGTGAGGGGTAGGGACGGCCCTCCCACTCTTATGACCCCAGGGCCAGCTCCTCTACCTGTCTCAGTCATGGGCAGGGGTGGGGGAGAGGGCATCTCTCCTCTGCCCATGCCACCACATTGTCAGATGAGTAATGAGGACAGCTCTTCCTTGCTCAGAACATCAGGGCTGGGTCACCCACACCTCCAACAACAGGGCCAGCTCTGCTGTGCTACTACCCAGGTGAGGAACAAGGACAGCTTTTTTGAGTGCTGCAGCTGGCATGGGGGAAGGTCATCTCAATCATCTGTTGCGGGCTGTAAGAAGTAGGGGGTTAGGGGAAGCATCTCTCCCACACCTACACCACCACATGACAGACGAGTAGTGGGGACAGTTCTTCCATGCTTACAACTCCGGGGCCGGCTCACCCACACCTCCGCCAACAGGGTTGGCTCTACTGTGTTGCCCAGGTGAGGTGCAGGGCCTGCTCTCCCAAGTGTGTAGCTGGTAGTGGGGCAAAGACAGCTCTCCTGCTCTTGTGACTACAGGGCCAGCTCTCCCACCTGCCTCAGGCATTCACACACACACACACACACACACACACACACACACACACACACACACCAATGCAGGCTCACTTTTTAACCAGTATAGTTTATAATGTGTATGTGATGGCTATTTTTGGTTGTCAGTTTGGATGTATCTGGAATGAACTACAATCCAGAAATGAACAGCACACCTGTGAGAGATGTTTCTGCTTGGTTTGAAGTGGATGAATCTACTTCTAGTCGGGACCTCTGATCTGGATCTTGAAGTGGGAAGACACACCTTTAATCCGGGCCACACGTACTGCTGGAAGCCTATATAAGGACATGGAAGAAGGATGGTCTTGCTCTCTGCCTGCCTGCCCTTGCCTTGCCAGCACATCCATTACTTCACTGGCACTGGAGCCTACTTCTTCTGGTTTCCAGCATATACAGAAGACCAGCCTTGTGGGACTGAGCAGCTACTAGATTCTTGGACTTTCCATTCACAGCTAGCCATTGTTGGATTAGCTGGACTTCAGCCTGTTGTTGGATTTTCTTTTACTGTAGCCCCACATTGGACACCAAAATATGGTCGTTTGTTTTTGCTCTTTTAGGGGTCCTGCCACCCAGCTCCCAAATAAAGCACACGGAAGCTTATGCTTATTTATAAATGCCTGGCCTTAGCTTGGCTTGTTTTTTGCCAGCTTTCCTTAACTTATCCTGTCTACCTTTTGCTTCTGGGCTTTTCCCATTCTCTTACTTCTGCAAATCTTACTCTTACTCCGTGGCTTGCTGTGTAGCTGGGTGGCTGGCCCCTGGAGTCCTCCTCCTCCTTCTCTCCTCCCAGACTTCTCCTTCTATTTATCCTCTCTGCCTGCCAGCCCCGCCTATTTCTCTCTCCTGCCTTGCTGTTGGCCATTCAGTTCTTTATTAGACCATCAGGTGTTTTAGACAAGCACACAGTTTAGACAAGTAACAAAGCTTCACAGAGTTAAACAAATGCAACAAAAACAAAAGTAACACACCTTAAAATAATATTCTGCAATGGCAGCCTGGAAGTCACCCTCCTCTGGCCTCTCTGGGTATCTGCATTCATGTACATATAACACACACACACATACACACAGATACACACAGACACACACAGACACAGACACAGACACACAGACACACAGACACACAGACACACACACACAAAATATCTTTTTTTAAAGGCCAGGTTGGTAGCACATTGTAGATGTAACCAACAGTCTTATTAAATAAGAAACACAGAGCCAATTCAGAGAAGAAAGCCAAGAGGTCAGAGCTAAGAACCTCACCCTTCCTGATTCAGGGATCCTCTTCAGCCAAGAGAGCTCTCCGAAAAAAAAAAAAGACCTACTTCCTGTGTGTCTGTCTTTATAGTCTTTCTGTTCTGCCTTCTCATTGGTTGTAAACCCAAACATGTGACTGCCTCGTCACTGCCTGTATGTACCGCCCTCCAGGTCCTTAAAGGCGTGTGCCACCGCGCCACGCACTTGCTATGGCTCTAATAGCTCTGACCCCCAGGCAACTTTATTTATTAACATACAATTAAAATCATATTTCAGTACAAGTAAAATACCACCACAGCACATGCCTTTGATCCCAGCACTTCCAGAGGCAGGTGGATCTCTGTGAATTTGAGGCCAGGTCAGCCTGGTCTACACAGTGAGGTTCAAACCAGCCAGGGCAAGAAACTAACAAACAAAAAAAAAAAAAAAGGAAAATAGGTTTTTCCATATCAGTTAACCTAGTCAGGATAACCTCTCACAGACATGCTCAGGCTCATCTCCCAGGTGATTCTGTGGTACTGACAGTTAACAAATCACCACACTGGACAAGAAGCAAAGAACAAGGGCTGTGTATATTTTTCAAAGGCCCATCCTTAGTGACCTACTTCCTCTGGCTATGCCCCATTTCCCAAAGTGTCCAGAACCTTCCAAGACAGCACCACCAACTAGGAACCAAGCATTTTGGTCAAGTTCAGATCCTACTGACCTCCATGTGGGACTCCCAGCTGGTTCGGCACAAGGTGAAACAAACCGACAAGAAATATGCAGGGGCTGAGGGAGCCTCAGAAAGTGCACACGCGAAAAGACTGTGTGTGTGTGTGTGTGTGTGTGTGTGTGTGTGTGTGTGTGTGTGTGTGTGGTTTTTCAAGACAGTTTCTCTGTGTAACTCTGGCTGTCCTGGAACTCGCTCTGCAGACTAGGCTGGCCTCGAACTCACAGAGATCTGCCTGCCTCTGCCTCCCGAGTGCTGGGATTAAAGGCGTGCGCCACCACTGCCTGGCATTGGAAAAATACTTTTTTGAAGTCTGTGCTCTGTTGTTGTTTTAATTACAAGCGTGTGTGTGTGTGTGTATGTGTGTGTGTGTGTTTACCGTGGAAGTAGAGCAAGAGCAGAGAGCTGAAGCTAAAGAAAGAAATCTGTTAAAAAAAAAAAAGACAAAACAGTGCCACCCTAGAGCTGGAGGGGCGGCCAGCAGTGAGGAGCACGGCTGCTCTTCCAGAGGACCTGAGTTCGGCTCCTGTAGTTGTTTTTTGTTGTTGTTGTTGTTTGTTTAAATTCACTGAGACTTATTCTTACTTGTGAATGCCCAGCCTTAGCTTGGCTTGTTTCTTGCCAGGTTTTCTAACTTAAATTATCTCATTTCTCGTTAGCTACCTTTTGCCTCTGGGCTTTTCCTCTTTCTCTCCTTCTTCCTCCACGGCTGGTTGTGTGGCTGGGTGGCTGGCCCCTGGGGTCCCTCCTCCCGTTCTCTCTTTTTTCTTCTCCTTCTTCTCCTTCAGCCTAGATTTCTCCTTATGTTTATCCTCTCTGCCTGCCAGCCCCGCCTCTCCTTTCTCCCGCCTCGCTATTGGCCGTTCAGCTCTTTATTAGACCCTCAGGTGTTTTAGACAGGCACAGTAACACAGCTTCCCAGAGTTAAACAAATGCAACGTAAAAGAATGTAACACGTCTTTGTATCATTAAACAAATGCTCCACAGCATAAAGGAATGTAACACATCTTAAGCTAATATTCCACAACACATTCCTAGTATCCACACCTGGCCCTTGACAACTGCCTGCCACTCCAGTTCCAGAGGATCCAACGCCCTCTTCTGGCCTCTTTGGGCACTTGCACACATGTGGTACATATACATACACTCAGGCACACACAGACATACACATTAAATAACAAATCTTTAAAACAAAACAGAACACAGGCACCAGTCACAGGAGGAGCTTCAGGGATCTGTCATGCCTTACGAGCCAAGGTCTCAGACGCTCCAGGCCAGAGAACAGCAACATTAGTGACATCGGGTACAAGGGGACACTGAGACGCACTGTTAGAGCTGAGTCGCTGACAGACAGACAGACAGACAGACAGCAAGATGGCACAGCAGCATGGTGACGGCTCTGAAGCGGGGGTTTCCTCTTATACGTTCCTGGGGATGGGGGAGGTTTCACAGCAAGAGCCTGTAGCCAGATTCTGATTCCCAGGCAGGAGGGAGGATAGGGTGGAGAGCAGGATGTATGGCGACCCACACCCACTCTGATGTAAACTCACTTCCCAAGTAAGAGATCCTGGCACCTGGAAGTGTGTTATCTAGGCACTCACAATGTCTCCACAGTGTGCCTGTCTGTATGTGTGGCTGTGGTGTGTGTGTTTGTGTGTGTGTGTGTGTGTGTGTGTATGTGTGTGACTGCTGCAGGTACCCAGCAGCCTGCAGCTGGATTCTAACACATCCCTAAGAGCTGAGGGCCCCACAACTTCAAGACCCATTCACAGATGACCGCCCCCCTTTCTGCTCGAAGCCAAAGATCACAAGAGCTGCCAAGTGTCAGGGGCTCTGCTGGTTAAAGTCCAGAGCAATAAGCCCCAGCACTGTCCACTGGCTTCTAAAACCTGGAGCTACATACCCCTAGTTTTCAGGGCTTAGAGTTCTGGGTCTATCAACACAAAAAGAACTTCTTCTTGCCTACCCACCGTTCCTGTCAACTAGTAGAGGAAAAGCCTAGCCAGAAAGCTAGCGATGACACCTTTAAGTAATTTATAAGACAAAATCCTCTAAAGGTAGCTTCAGGTCTCTTAGTTATTGTAGGAAAATGCCTGTTAGCTCTCATTTCAAAGCTGAAGGCCAAAGGCCTATGATCTTATCTCCATGCAAAACTTATTTGCTGTGGGCCATGGAAATGGTTCTGTTGGGAAAGTGCTTCTCACACAAGCATGAGGAACTGAGTCTGGATGCCCAGAGTCCACATAAAGAGCTGTGCATAGTGGGGCAGGCATTTGTAAGCCCAGTGCTGGAGAGGCAGAGACGGGGATTCCTGGGCTCACTGGTCAGGCAGACTATTTGGTGAGCTCCAGGTTGGAGGGTTAATTACCTAAAAAGCCTCAGGTGGACTGAAAAGCTCTGGACAGGAACGTTGACTTGACTGATAAGGAGATCCACACACCAAACCCACCAGCATCCACCACTGTGACACCGTAGGGAACCGACCTGTGGATGGAATCCCTAAGATCTCCTGTAAAACCGTAATGGCCCCGTGCCATCCCCACAGTCCCACTTTCAAGGAGCGACTGTGTCCAGCTGTTCTGATGAAAGGACGCTTAGGCCTGTCGCCTCGATCAAACTCTGACACAGGTTCAGTGAGAGAGCCCGGTATGGTGACGCACACCCTTAATCCCAGCACTGGGGAAGCAGAGGCAGGCGGATCTCTGTGAGTTCGAGGCCAGCCTGGCATCCCGGGCCGGACAGGACTTCATAGTGGACCCTCTCAAAAGTAAAGAGGGACTGAAGAAACCCAAGGCTGACCTCTAGCTTCCACAGGCACGCACACACATATGCGCCACACACACATACACTCTAACTTAAAATAATAAATTATTTTATTACGTTTTATTTATTTTGTGTGTGTGCACACCACACGGTGTATGTATGGAGGTCAGAGAATAACTTGCAGTAGTCCAGCGCTCGCCTTTGACCCTATGGCACCCGAGGATCGAACTCACGTTATCACGCTTGGCAGCAAGCACCTGTACCTGCTGAGCCATCTTGCAGGTCTGTAAAAATAATCTTTTAAAAATCTGATAAATGAAACGGGCGGTGGTGGCGCAGACCTATAATCCCAGCACTCGGGAGGCAGAGGCAGGTGGATCTCTGTGAGTTCGAGGCCAGTCTGGTCTACAGAGTGAGATCCAGGACAGGCTCCAAAGCTACACAGAGAAACCCTGTCTCGAAAAACCAAAAAATAAAAAATAAAAAAAAAATTGAAAAAAATATCTGATAAATGGAGAGACCCTTCTTCCAGAATCGGGTCGCGCCCCGCCCTCCTCGCGTCGCCCCGCCCCCTTGCGGAGCAGCGTGCGCTCACTGGCCCGTGCGGCCCTCTCTCTCCGCCCTTGGCCCCGCTCGGCCCCGCCTCCTTGCGGAGGGCGGCTACTGCGCAGACGCAATGGCGCCCCCTCCCCAATGGAGCCGCTCCCGGTCCTCCGGATCACCGAGCCGGCTTCCTAGAGCAGCCCCTGCGGGGGGCGCCAACCCGGAAGTTCGGGCTCCCAGAGGGGCCCCAAGCGTGCTTCCGGTAACGCCCGCCTAACTCCTGCCCTGAGGCTGTCCTCAGGTGGCTGTCATTTCCCCGAGAAGACGAACCGGGCACAGTGGCTGTGGCATGGAGGGTTGCAGGGCCGCGTGGTGCGGGACGGACCCCAGAGTGCCTGCGGAGAACAGCCCCGGGCCGAGCCCTGGCGCGGCGCAGGATGGAGGACTCCGGGTGATAGATCGCTCCGGATAAAACGGCGGGAGGCTGTCCTGGGATCACCCTCGGGTGCAGGGTCCGTGGATGCCCGCAGATGAGACCGCGTGGGTAAGTGGGGTCGATCCCGAGGGCTGAGACGTTCAAGCACTGTCTGGAGTAGCCTCTTAGGTATTTCTTTCTTTATTTTTGAGACAAGGTCTTGCCCTGTAGCCCAGCCAGCCTGGAACTGAAGAATGCCCCTGCCTCAGCCTCCCAATTGCTGTGGTCATAGGCATGCACCACCACCACTCTTGGCTGTGGATGGTGTTTTCATAAGGACATGAGTGCTCCTAATGTTGACCATGAAATGCAGGGGTGCCAGGCTGGGCTGGACTGTGTGGACGGGCTGGAAGCAGGACCGGTCTGATTATGTAATGTGTGCATTCGTTAGCTGTCCGGGCTCTTCCACTACGGTGTAACTTCCGTGAGAACCAGGGTTCTGTTCTCCCACCTAGCATTGAGAAGAATGCCTGGCATGTAGTAGCTGCTTAAGAAATAGTGTGTGAGTGGATTTACTCTCGATAATACACCTTAAATTACCGCACAGCCAGTGCAACTAAGAAGTGGAGGGAAAGTAACTGAAGGTTGGAAGAGCATCAGAAGCGGAGCCTTGGTCAGGAGGGTTTGCTGGGCACTCCTGAGCAAGCCCCTGCCAACAGGCTCCGATGGGCTCGAGGGAGCCCTCTCTGCCCACACCCATGCCAGAGTTGGAAACTGTTTTGGTTTTCTTTGAATATTCCCATCTACAGGTCCGAAGCCAATATGCTCGTGTTGTTTAAGGCCTCTGTAGCATCGTTTAATAAAACCGGACCCTGTGGTTTCCCTCTGAGGTGATACAAGATGGATATCTTCGAGCCTGCCTTTTCCGCTGCTTCCCCTTTCGTTGAACGTTTTCCCAGAGCATGTTCCCTAGCCACATTATATTGTGTTACTGTATATTAACTTTCTAGAAGGTTAATAATGAAGATGGGCACGCCAATAATCCCAACTTGGAAAGGGGAGGCAGTACAAGCAGGACTTCAAAGCTAACCTGGGCTATTGGGACCCTGCCTCCGTGTGTGTGTGTGTGTGTGTGTGTGTGTGTGTGTGTGTGTGTACTTACATATACATGGGAGGCAGGTGAAATGTCTCTGTCCATAAAGGCACTTCCTGTCAAACCTGATGACCTGAGTTTAGATCCTCAGCACCCACATAAAATCCAGATGTGAATGGGCACATCTGTGGGGAGAGCAGGAGAGATGGGTGGGTCCAGGCAAACTAGCCAGTCTAGTGGGTTCCCCTGGGTTCAGTGAGGGAGACCTGGTCTAGTAAGGTAAGGCTGGGGGGCAATAGTGGAAGAGATTGGATGTCAGCTTCTGCCTCCACATGTGCGTGCGCGCGTGCGCGCACACACACATGCAGACACACACATAATAATTTTTAAAATGAGGGGATGGAGAGTTGGCTCGTAGGTTAAGAGCACTTGTTGCTCTTGCAGAAGACCCAAGTTCAATTCCCAGCACCCAACATAGTGATCCACAACCATCCAGAACTCTAGTTCCAAGGGATCCAACACTCTGTTCTGACCTCCGGGGCATCAGGCCTGTATGTGGTACACATACATACATGCAGGCAAAACACCCATACACAGAAAATGAAAAATAATTGTTTTTAAAGTTATTAATGGCAAGAATCTGTTTCCTCAGTAATTATGACTTGAGTGCCTACTAGGTTCAGTGCTGAACTGGGCTCAGTAAGAGCAGACAGACGTAGATCCTGCCCTTTTGTACCTCCCAGGCCAAGGCAGGAGACCAGGATTCATCCCATCATCAACCCAGGTGGCTGATTACACACTGAAAAATAGCACAGAGCAAACAGAGCCACTAGCGATGAGAATGAAATCAGATTTACGGTTTCAAGAGAACTGGGGGAGAAGGTGCCGGCGATTGCTTCACCCATTTGGGGTTTCGAATTAACCTGCACCGTGCCTTCCTACTTCCCCTGCTGATCAAGGTGGAGCCCTAGTTAGCGGCAGTGAGCAAGTCATCACAAACTTAGGGACTGGCGAGACGGCTCAGCGGTGTGCGGGTTAGCTCTTTGCCACCTTGACACAAGCCAGGGTCATCTGGGAAAATGGCTCCATCAGGTTGGCATGTAGGAAGTCTGTGGGGCATCTTCTTGGACTTTGAGGTGGAGGGCCCAGCTCGCTGTGGGTGGTGCCATCCCTAGGCTGGTGGTCTTGGGTTCTGTAAGGGAGCAGGCTGAGCAGGCCACGGGGAGCAAGCCAGTGGGCAGCACCCCTCCCTGGCCTCTGCATCAGCTCCTGCCTGCAGGTTTCTACCCTGCTTTCCTCCAGAAATGGGCAGTGTTTGGGGTGGATAAGTCAAGTAAACCCGTCCTCCCTAAATTGCTTCTGGTCCTAGTCAGCAACCTAACTGGGGCAGGCGGGTCAAGGTGCTCACCACGGAGCCTGGCAGCTTGCATTGGATCCCCGAGACCACATGGTGGAAGGAGAGAGCTGGGTCTGCAGGTTTTCCTCTGACCTCCATGTGGACATCATCATCATCATCATCATCATCACACACACACACACACACACACACACACTTGCCGGCCATGGTGGCATAATCCTTTCATCCCAGGGAGGCAAAGGCGGGTGGATCTCTGTGAATTCGAGACCAACCTGGACTACATTGCAAGTTCTAGGGCAGCCAGGGTTACACAGTGAGACCCTGTCTGGAAAAGAAAAAAAAAAAATAGAGACTGAGGCCTACGTTTAGTTATAGAGGAGTAATTGAGCTGTACATGAGGATCTATGCAGACTCTCCCTCCTGTTTGGCCATAAGCACAGCCCGTTCTGTCTTTCCTCATCTGACGTGGCGGCGGGAACCTGGTGTGGAATTGAAGGCAGCTTCAGTTCAAAGCAAGTAGAAAAGGGTTCTGTGGGGGACTGGGGGGGGGGTGCGTGTAGCTCAGTCCTTAGAGTCCTAACTTAACATGCGTGAAATCCTGAGCTCACTGCCCAGCACCACATAAACCAAGTGTTAGTACCGCAATCCCAGTACTCGAGAGGTGGGGGCAGGAAGATCAGGCGTTCAGGGTTATCCTCAGCTACTTAGTGAGTCTGAGGCCAGCCTGAGCTAGAGACTGGGAAGGGAGGGAAAAAGGAAGGGAAATGGAGTAAGATAACGAAGACCTCCTTTGAGGCAGGACTGAGTTTAAAACTCCCAGGTCTGGGGCTGGAGAGATGCCCAGTAGGTAAAGAACTTGCTGAACAGGCCTGATGCCTGAGTTTGAGCCCCCTCCACCACGGAAAGGTGGAAGGAGAGAGCCAGCTTCACACACACGTCCTCTGATCTCCGTAACTGTGTTACGGCCCTTGTCATGTGCACTAAACACACACAGGAGAACAGTAACTTTCGAGAACCCGTTCCCTATGGCTCAAGAGGCCTACCCCAAGGAGGAGTTGAATGGGTGTCGGTCTGCCAAGGCAAAGACTTGTTTGTCAGCCTGGTCTCACAATTTCACCAACTCCCTGCTGGTCAGACTTCAAGTCCTTGTTTTTGTTCAGTGCCAGGGCCAGAGCCCAGACAGCTGCAAATGCTAAGGATAGAACCCAGACAGTTGCAAATGTTAGGCAGGTGCTCTACCATGAGCCACACCCCAGCCCCTCACTGGGGGATTCTAGGCAGGTGCTCTACCATGAGCCACACCCCAGCCCCTCACTGGGGGATTCTAGGCAGGTGCTCTACCACTGAGCCACACCCCAGCCCCTCACTGGGGGATTCTAGGCAGGTGCTCTACCACTGAGCCACACCCCAGCCCCTCACTGGGGGATTCTAGGTAGGTGCTCTACCACTGAGCCACACCCCATCCCCTCACTGGGGGTTCTAGGCAGGTGCTCTATGACCAAGTTATGGTCCTCTGGCTTTTTATTTGTTTTTGAGATAAGATCTTTCCATCTAGCTCTAGCTGGCCTGGAACTCACTGCATTCACCAGGCTGGCCTCAAGCTCATAGAGATCCTCCTACCTCTGCCTCTCCAGTGTTGGAATTAAAGACATGCCCCACCATATCTGACTTTAGTTGTTTTTGTTTATTGTTTACTTTTGTGGTTATTTTATTTGGGGCAGGAGAAATGACTCTGTTGCAGAATTTTTCTCTTTTTTTTTTTTTTTTTAAAGATTTATTTATTATGTATACAGCATGTGTGCCTGCAGGCCAGAAGAGGGCACCAGATCTCGTTACAGATGGTTGTGAGCCACCATGTGGTTGCTGGGAATTGAACTCAGGACCTCTGGAAGAGCAGTCAGTGCTCTTAACCTCTGAGCCATCTCTCCAGCCCCAGAATTTTTCTCTTTTTGGGGGGGCCTGCCACCCAGCTACCAAATAAATTACACATGGAGGCTTATGAATGCCCAGCCTTGGCTTGGCTTAGTTTCTAGCCAGCTTTCCTTAACTTATCCTGTCTACCTTTTGCCTCTGGGTTTTTCCTGTTCTCTTACTTCTGTAAATCTTACTCTTACTCTGTGGCTGGCTGTGTGTGTAGCTGGGTGGCTGAACCCTGGGTCCTCCTTCTCCTTCTCTGGCTGCGAGCCCTTTCCCTCCCAGATTTCTCTTTCTGTTTATCCTCTCTGCCTGCCAGCCCCGTCTATCCTTTCTCCTGCCTCGTTATTGGCCGTTCAGCTCTTTATTAGACCATCGGGTGTTTTAGACAGGCACAGTAACACAGCTTCCCAGAGTTAAACAAATGCAGCATAAGCAAAAGTAACACACCTTAAAATAATATTCTACTACATGGCTCTACACTTAAGATCACTTGCTGCTCTTACAGAGGACCTGGGTTCAGTTCACATCACCCACATGGTAGCTCACAACCATCCATAACTCCAGTTTTGAGGGATCTGATCCCCCTTTCTGACTTTTGAAGGCACTGGACACACACAGTACACATATATACATCCAAACAGTACATTCATACATATAAAATAAATTAATTAAAAATATTTTATTTTTATTATGTGTGTGTGAGTGAGTGTGTGCTGTGCACATGAGTGCAGGTGTCCTTGGAGACCAGAAGGGTATGTCACATCCCCTGGAATAATTGTGGTTTCTGGGAACCAAATTTGGGTCTTCTGCAAGAGAATAAAGTCCTCTTAACCACTGAACCACCTACACACACACACACACACACAAACCCCTTTTATTCTTTATTTTGAGACGTGTTCTCACTAAAGTTCTCTTGGCCTTGAAGTCACTCTTTAATCCCGGTGGGCCTTGAACCTGTGATCCTCTTACCTGCTCCTGCTATAGCTAGGATTTGGGGGTCACAAACACCAGGCCCAGTCTGCCCTTGCCTTTGTCTGCCTGGACTATCCCGTTTGTCTTGGTTGCTCATTCTTCGTGTCGTTGTCCCAGGCTTCTGCACCCTCTTCGAGCATCACCGAGTTCCTACAGCAGCCTCCTTTTCCTTGGGTCCTGTCCTGTAACTTTTCATCATGCTTTCAACTCCCTCGGTTACTGTGTGGGTTTGGTTTTTGTTTGTGGTGGTTTTCTTTTCCTTTCCCTGCCCCCCACATTTGTCCATTTTTTGTGGAGGACTCGCCTATGTTACAGTCTGAGTGTGGAGGTGAGAGGACCACTTGGTGAAAGTTGGTTCTTTCCACCATAGGGGTCCCGGGGAGCAAACTCAGGTCATCAGCCTTGAACACAAGCAGCTTTCTGACTGAGCCATCTTTGGGTGCTAGTGGTCAAGCCCCGGGCTCATGCTTACTAGGCAACACCCTGTACACTGAGCTACAGCCCACGCCCCCATTTAAACGAGAAAACGATTTCTCTCCTCTCAAAACATCTCACACCCACTTGGGTTCTGACTCCTCTAGATCCCAAGAGATTCTCCACTTTGTGGACCTATTTTGGGGTCTGTCTTAAAATGCAGTGCTGACACTAGCCCCCCCTGTGCTGGCATCTGAACCCCCAAGTTAAAGAGTGCAGTTCTTCAGGATACTGCCTGTTTCAGATACCCCCAAGCCCCAGTATACCAGCTGTACTTCTGAGTGGCTTGTTTTCAGATTCCTCGCTTCTGGGTGGATAAAGAACTGTAACAGCCGAGGGACTCAGGGGAGCACCTGCCATCTCTGGTACAAGTCGGGAGTGGCCAGTTGGAAGAGGTGCATGGGCACCTCAGCATGGCCTTCATGACACTTCCACGTGATTACCAGCCCAGGAGCTCTGGACTGCACTTGAGAGCCTTTAATAGAGGCTTCACTCCCCTAATGAATGAGGTGTGGGTAAGGCACAAAGTCCCAAACTTTTCATCTGAACTGTGTTCTGTGAGCGGCCTCCATCCTGAAACTACCCAGGACCCACCAGAATCCACCGCATGAGAATGAAGATTGTTCTCACCCCTCAGGAAGATCCGAGGAATTCGGGATTAAGATGTTCCCATGACTCCCATCTGGGTTCTTATCTGGGTGTGGTAGCACGCACCTTTAATCCCAGCACCTGGGAGATAGAGGAGGTAGATTTCTAAGAGTTTAAGGTTATTCTGGGCTATGTAGGCCATTTCAGGCCAGCCAGAGCTACATAGTAAAAACCCTGCCTCAAAACACCAAAAACCAGGGATCTTACGAACCGTGTGTGTGTGTGTGTGTGTGTGTGTGTGTGTGTGTGTGTGTGTGTGTGTATGTATCACTTTGTCACAATGTTTTGGGTTTTGTTTGTTTTTCATTTCAAAAAAGATTTATTTTTAATTATGTGTATATGTGTGTGTACCTCTGTGTATATGTGTGGAGGTGCCCCCAGAGGCCAGGGGAACTGGAATTACAGGAGGTTGTGAACCCCTGACCTGAGAATGGCAACTGAACTCAGGTCTTCTGGAAAAGCAGGCTGTTTTCTTTTTTCCTTTATTTGTTTTGGTGTTTTGAGGCAGGATCTCTCTCCATAGCCTTGACTGTCCTGGAATTCACTCTGTAGACCAGGCTGGCCTCAAACTCACAGAGATCCACCTGCCTCTGCCTCCAAGTGCGGGGATTAAAGGCATGCAATCATCACACCTGGCCAGACAGTTTTCTTTACTAAGCCATCTCTAGCTCATTTTTTCATTTTTTTAAAGACAGGGTCTGGGGGGCTAGAGAGGTGGCTCAGTGGTTAAGGGCACTGACTGCTCTTCCAGAGGACCCAGATTCAATTCCCAGCAACCACATGGCAGCTCACAACTGTCTGTAACTCCAGTTCTAGGAGATCTGATCCTCACACCAATGCACATAAAATAAAATAAAATAAAAAAATGATTTAAAAAATATTTTAAAGACAGAGTCTTAACCTGAACCCACAGAAATAAAGGTGCTAAGGGGCAAGACTGGAGACGAGAAATAAAGAAGACAGATAGCTGGGCCCGGGAGGTCTTGCTTAAGGTGATGACTTCTGCTAAGCAAGTGTATTAAGAAATGCAGCATCCTGCCTTGGATTTAGCTCAGTGGTACAGTGTGCAAGGCCCTAGGTTCGGTCCTCAGCTCTGGGGGGGAAAAAAAAGAAAAAAGAAAAAAATATCATGAGCTATGCATAAAATTTATGGGACTGGAGAGGTGGCTCAGTGGTTAAGAGCACTGACTGCTCTTCCAGAGGACCTGAGTTCAGTTCCCAGGACCCACATGGCAGCTTAAAACTGTAACGCCAGTTCTAGGGAACCTAAAACCCATGGCAAAACACTAATGCACATAAAATTTAAAAAAAAAAATGGGGTCGGGGATTTAGCTCAGTGGTAGAGTGCTTGCCTAGCAAGCACAAGGTCCTGGGTTCGGTCCTCAGCCCCGGTGGGGAGGGGACAAATGCAGCATCTTCTATGGTATTTGTAAGGGGAGAATGGGCCAAAGTAGCAGAGAGCTAAATCAGACAGTGTGGGCAAAGAGAATACAGACTAGCTGAGACATGTACGTCTGCTTAAGGACTGAGAGCCACAGCCCAAAGGGAAGAATAGCATCCCCACAAACCGCAGTTTTCACGCCTTCGAGGCACAGGCCCCAGCCGCAGACCTTGCCAATTGGACAGTGACA
Source organism: Peromyscus californicus insignis (assembly GCF_007827085.1). Taxonomy (NCBI): domain Eukaryota; kingdom Metazoa; phylum Chordata; class Mammalia; order Rodentia; family Cricetidae; genus Peromyscus; species Peromyscus californicus. The sequence continues at coordinate 27,350,017 of NW_026294540.1, forward strand.
CAGAACTGACATCCCCTTTGTCCTTTTATCCAGGCCTCTGAGAAGGCCTTGAATTGTCAGGCTCCCGACAGAACCTCATGTGCCCAGGTGGATTTGAACTTGCTGTGTAACCAACCAAGGATGACCTTAAACTTCTGATCCTCCTGCCTCCACCTCCCAAGTGCCAGGGTTATAGGCATGCACCACCATTCCCAACCCTGCTTTTATTTATTTTATACCCCCTCCCCCCAGTGTAAGATGCCTGAGGACAGGAGTTTTATTTTTATCAGTGCCAATCCTTATACTTCAACAGTGAGCAGCACATAGGAAATAGTCAATCATGAATGGACGAATCAGCCAATAAGCAAGGGGCAGGGTAACAGGGACTGTAGATGCAGAGGACCTGTGATCACCGGGGGTTTCAGAATCATAGGGCAGGGACAGCGCGTGTGCTGACTAGACTGTCAACTTGACACACAAGCTAGAGTTATCTAAAGGAGTGACCCTCAGTTGAGAAAATGCCTCCGTAAGCTCCAGCTGCAAGGCATTTTCTTTATTAGTGATTGATGGGGGAGGGCCCATTGTGAGTGATTCCATTCCTGGGCTGGTGGTCTTGGGTTGTATAAGAGAGCAGGCTGGCTGAGCGGCGGTTGCACATGCCTTTAATCCCAGCACTCAGGAGGCAGAGGCAGGTGGATCTCTGTGAGTTTGAGGCCAGCCTGGGCTACAGAGTGAGTTCTAGGACAGAAACCAAAACTACTCGGAGAAACCCTGTCTCGAAAAACCAAAAAAAAAAAAAAAAAAGGCAGACTGAGCAGGCCAGGGGAAGCAAACCAGTAAGCAGCACCCCTCCATGGCTTCTGCATCAGCTCCTGCCTCCCAAGTTCCCAACCTACTTGAGTTCTTGTCTTGACTGCCTTCGATGATGAACTGTGATATGTAAGTGTAAGCCGAATAAACCCTTCCCTCCCCACATTGTTTTGGTCATGGTGTTTCATCACAGCAATAGTAACCCTGACTAAGGCAGTGAAAGAATCTGTCTCAAAAAACAAACCAAAACCAGGTGACTGGCACCTAAGGAGTGATATCCAAGGTTGACTTTGGGCCTCCCCAGGAGCATGAACACAGGAAAGGGAGGGAGGGAGGAAAAACCGCAACCAAAAGAAAAGGGTTTTGGTAATAACTTTCTTCATATTTTACTCAACAAAAAAATGCATTAGGATGCTGAGTATGGTGCACACAACTTTGATCCCAGCACTGGAGGCAGAGGCAGGCAGATCTGAGTTCAAGGCCAGCCAGGGCAACATAGTAAGACACTGTCTCAAAAAAACATACCAACAAAAAAGTGTGTTGAGGCCGGGCGGTGGTGGCGCACGCCTTTAATCCCAGCACTCGGGAGGCAGAGCCAGGCGGATCTCTGTGAGTTCGAGGCCAGCCTGGTCTCCAAAGCGAGTTCCAGGAAAGGCGCAAAGCTACACAGAGAAACCCTGTCTCGAAAAACCAAAAAAAAAAAAAAAGTGTGTTGAGTCCTTGAGCCTTAAATTCTATTGTGTGCCTAAAGGTCAAGATGAAATGTCCATAGAAGTCACCCTTATTGCTCCTAATACTAAAATGCCAGAAGTTAGCATTTGCCCCTTGCTCCTCCTCAGACTAAACGCCTTGGGTCATTACTTAAGACCCTATCTATAATCCTCAGGTACACCAAGAAGATGGTTTGGCTAATTATATTTGAAAGATCTGACCCTGCAAGGGTAACTTCTCTTTCTTTTTGGTTTTTCAAGACAGGGTTTCTCTGTGTAGCTTTGTGCCTTTCCTGGATCTCGCTCTGTAGACCAGGCTGGCCTCGAACTCACAGAGATCCGCCTGGCTCTGCCTCCCGAGTGCTGGGATTAAAGGCGTGCGCCGCCACCGCCCGGCTAATTCTCTCTTTTTTTTTAAGTTTTATTTTTAATTATGTGTATGCCTGTGTGTCTGCGTAAGGACATATGCACGGGAGTGTAGTTGTCGGGAGGTCAGAAGAGGGCCCTGGATCCCCCTGGAGCTGGAATCCCAGTTAGGAGCCACCCAGTGTGGGTCCTGGGCACGGAACTTGGCTCCTCTGCAAGAGCAGTATGGGCCTTTAACCCGAACTGTCTCTCTTGCCCCATCAGCATTTCTTCATATTCTCATTAGAGTGTCCACTGTGATCATGTGCCCCAAGTCTGCGGGGAATGGTTACCAAATCCTCTTGCAGTGTGTAAACCAAGGCCCGTAAGGATTTTGTTGCAAACAATGACGATAAAAGCCTCCAGGCTTCTAATCCGGCACGGTGAGGGGTTGTCAGACTGGTCCTCAGGATAATGTGATCCTCGGAGGGGGTAGGGGCAGCTAGGCACCAGGGGAGTCCAGAAAACCACAGAGGACCCAGCGTAGGCGCTGGCGCCACCTCCGCCCAGACACAGGAGGAAGGGGCGGGGCCTCCACAAGCCGATGCCGGAAGTGCCTCTCCGCCCCTGCCACTGGACCATGGAGACCGTGGCCCAGTAGAGACCTTAGTGCGAGACTTGCAGGGGCGGTGGACATGGAGGCTGTGCTGAACGAGCTGGTGTCTGTGGAGGATCTGAAGGTGAGGCCCGGGCCAGAGGAAGGAGGAGGGCAGAGTCGGAAAGGACAGTTCTGAGGAGAGCTGACCAAGGCCGAATACAGCCGGCTTAGGCTTGCTGAGGAAGCCGAACTACGGCTCCCAGAAGCCTCTGCGGTGTCCTGCTTCTTGCGGGAACCTGCGCTTTATCCCTCGGCCTGATGGGAGTTGTAGTTTCCAGGATTTCGGCAACTCAGACCTGAGGCCTGGAGTCTTGGGGGGTTAAGTGTGATGCAGAGTTGGGAATTTGGGGTACTCGTGCAAGGGATGAGGTAGCATAGTCACCGGCGTAAGCTTTTGCTAGTGTTGAGTCCGGCATGGTTCACTGCATGTTAGCCCTCATTCTTGTAGCGGTATTGTCTTTCCTTTTCTAGAATTAAGGTAAGTCAGATCCAGGCTCAAAAGAGTAGGTGGGACGGGACCAGCAGCCTTAAGCGAAGTCCGCGTAGAAGGTCATTTATCTGCTGGGACAGTATGTTTACTGCTCAGCTACTTGGGTCAGCTGGTCTGGGAGCAGTGCCCGCAGCTGCCACCAGGTGGCACCTCCTCTTGGTACCACTAGGGGCTGGGTGCAGGGGCCTTGTGAGGGGAGGGCACAGAGCCTGGGTACCGAGGCGGCGGACGGGAAAGTGTCGTCTAACTGGGACTCCGACACCAAGATCAGCTGGAGAAACGGAGGACACCCTTTGTTCCTAACTGATTCCTCTTTTCTCTAACGACAGAATTTTGAAAGGAAATTTCAGTCCGAGCAGGCAGCTGGCTCTGTTTCCAAAAGCACACAGTTTGAGTATGCCTGGTGCCTGGTGCGAAGCAAGTACAATGACGACATCCGTAAAGGCATCTTGCTCCTGGAGGGTAAGGCGCTGGGTCCCCTTGACCTCACCCGTGCAGGATCCTTTTCAGCATGGAGCCCTCACCTCATAGCTCACCCAGTAGCCACCAGTAAATTCACAGCAGCAAAGGTCTAGGTTGATTCTCTATATCCCCAATTTCAACATCCGAACATTCATTCAAGTGGGAAAAAATACATTTCTCCGGCTGGGGAGATGACTCAGAGTGCTTCCTGTGCAGGTGTGTGAGGACCTGAGTTCAAATCCCTAGCACCCGTTGGCAAAGCTGAGTGTGGCCACAAGCACCTGTATATAGAGAGAGAATAGGAATGAAGTGCTGCTGGGGGATTGCTTGCTGCGATCTTTGCCCCAGGTTCAGTGGGAGACCCTTTCTCCAGGGAGTGGGCAGAGAGTGCCTCTGGCCAGGCCTCTGTGCGTGCATCTGCTGCACACAAGTTTCCATATGTACCACACCCACAGTGTCCACAAAACATTTCTTGTTCAGTTATTAATTGCTCTTAATATAGCATTTACATTGTATTGGATAACAGTAATTTAGAAAGTTTTAGAGATGTAAGATATCTGAGGGGCTAGTGGTATTGGGGACATGTGACCCCAGCACTCCAAAGGTGGAGGCATGGGGACATAGTTCAGTAGTAGAGCATTGACTGCAGAGATGAAGGCAGGGAGTTCAAGGCCAGAGTCAGCTACATACTGATCAAATTCAGGTCAGCCTGGGCTCCCTGAGTTCCCCGTCTCAAAAAAGCATCTTTGAGGAATACAACTAGCTATCTATGCAAACACTATTTAATTTTACATAAGGGCCTTTACATCTGTAGATTTTGAAATCTGAGGGGCATCTTGGGATAATCTCCGAGGCCCTCAAGGGACAGTGTTGTACCAACAGAACATGCCTTTGTCATTTAGTTGCTTTTGAGTTTGACTCAGGGTCTCTGTATAGCTCAGGGAGCTCCGGCTTCTGACTCCTGCTTCAGCCATCTTAGTGCTAGGAGTTGAGGTGTGCCAGGAGCTCCAGGGTCCCTGTCCCTGGACTCTGGTCAGTGCGGATTTTTCAGGTTTCTTCTGTAGTAGGACACAACAGTAGAGTGGTCTCGGAGCATTTGAGTCTCACTGGGGGCGCAGTACCGACACTGCACAACTACTCAGCGGCAAAGTATGGTTGCACACACCAGTAACGCCAGCACTCAGGCTCGGGCACCCTGATCAGGAGTTGGAAACCAGCTTGGGCTACATAGTGAGTCCCTGTCTTTTTTTTTTCTTTTTAAGACAGGTAGTTTTGGTACCTGTCCTGGAACTCACTCTGTAGACCAGGCTGGCCTCGAACTCACAGAGATCCGCCTGGCTCTGCCTCCCAAGTGCCAGGATTAAAAGTGTACATGTGCTGCTGCCGCCACCACCACCGCCATCACCGCCGCCGCCGCCACCCATCTGTTTTTTAATTTTTTTTATTTTATGCGCATTGATATGAGGGTGTCAGATCCCCTGGAACTAGAGTTATGGACAGTTGTGAGCTCCCATGTGGGTGCTGGGAATTGAACCCTGGTCCTCTGGGAGGACAGCTGGTGCTCTTAACCACTGAGCCATCTCAGTTATGAGTCCCTGTCTTAACTCCTATCACACATAAACACATACAGAGAAAATGAAAAAATTTCAGGTGACGGTCACTCAGGAAAGCTGAGTTAAAAGAGAAGGGGGCGTGGTGTGGAGGTGCACGTCTTTAATCCCAGCACTCGGGAGGCGGAGGCAGGGAGGGGGATCTCTGTGAGTTTGAGGCCAGCCTGCTCTATAGAGGGAGTTCCAGGACAGCCAGGGATCCACAGAGAAAGTCCATCAGCAGGGTACCTGTCTACTGTGTATGAAGCGCTGGTTCCATTCCACTCCCACATGGCATAAACCAGGCGTGGTCCTGTACCACTCAGGAGGTGGTAGCAGGAGGATTAGAAAGAAGTTCTGGTCATCCTCGGCTAGATGACACAAAGGAGGGACTGCGAATGTGAGGCAGGGGGTGACCTTGCAGTGACACCCGTAGCTAGTCCATAGGGATGCACCCATCAGTGTGGACTGGAATCCCCGCATCCGCCGCAGGTGTCTGTAACTAGAAAGCTAAGGGTGGTAGAAAATGATAATGGAGGTCTAGGACAGTGACCCTCCCATGATTGTAGAGTGAATCGGCATGGCAGGACCTGTGGGACACAGTGTTAAAAGAGAATCCAGGGGCTGGAGAGATGGCTCAGCAGTTAAGAGCACTAGATGCTCTTCCAGAGGATTTGGGATCAATTCCCAGCACCCACATGGCAGCTCACAACTGTCTATAACTCGGGGTCCAGAGGATCCCAGCAACCTCACACAGACATAACATGCAGGCAACACATCAATGTACATAAAATAAATATAAATTTAAAAAGAGAGCATCCATCTTTCTCTTCTCCCCTCCCCTGTCCAGAGCTGTTGCCCAAAGGGAGCAAAGAGGAACAGCGGGATTATGTCTTCTACCTGGCAGTGGGCAACTACCGTCTCAAGGTAAGGTACAGAGCCTTTCTGCCCAATGCACATTCCCCCCAGACAGAGCCCTGGCCCTCAGGAACCCGCAAAGGGCAGTGGGCTGGGGCGATGTAAGTGCATGGTATAGAGTAATTCCAGGACAGACTCTAAGGGAAGATGAGGGAGTTTCAGGGTGTGGGGACCGTGGTGACGTCAGGATTGGGGTGCAGCCTCGTGCCTCTAGCTGTTATCTCCACTAGCTTATCACCCCCCCACAGCTGGGCTGTTTGTGGACTCTACTCTGTGGGGTGGGGCTGTAGCAGGAATGGAGGAGGAGGAGGAAGGATGAGCCTGAGCCGGGGCCAGAGGACACCCCTGGGTGGGAGCTAGCAAGAGGAGCGTCCTGAAGAGCGTACGGTGTGAGGTGTTTTTCCCTCTGGTTACAGGAATATGAAAAGGCTCTAAAGTATGTGCGCGGACTGCTGCAGACTGAGCCCCAGAACAACCAGGCCAAGGAGCTGGAGCGCCTCATTGACAAGGCCATGAAGAAAGGTGACAGACCTCTCGGCCCTCATGCCCGGGCCCTTGGGAACACCCCCACATAGTCCTTTACCACACTTACCTTCCAAGGGTCTCTGTAGCCTTGGAGTCCCAGCCCCCAGACTCTGGGTACAGGTACCCCTCTTCTGTGGAGGGGAGTGTGGTCAGGGGCCTCGGGGGCAGGACTGATCTGCTCACGGCCCCTCTTTCCTTTCCAGATGGACTAGTCGGCATGGCCATTGTTGGTGGCATGGCCCTGGGTGTGGCGGGACTGGCTGGACTCATTGGACTAGCTGTCTCCAAGTCCAAATCCTGAAGACAGCCTCACCCGCTCTCTGCCCTGGCGCACTTGGGAGCCTGGGGACACTGGAAGAGGGTCCTGTCCATCCTCACCGTGGCCTTCCCTTGTCTTCCCCAACCCTCTTCCACCTCCACAGTCTCCTCCGTGACCTTCAACCTCCCATCCCCGACACCTGTTGTTAGCCCTAAGTCATGCTTTGCGATGAGTGTAAATAAAATTGGGCTGTGGCTTGGGAACCTCTCTGTCTGAGCGACTGTTGAGGAAGGAGCAGGTTCCCTGGGTGCACTGTGGCCCCCACTACCCCCCCCCCCAGTCTCCTGTGCCAGCATCCCAGCCCACACCCTTCCTTCCTCCCCTATCCTGAATCCTCAACGCAGGAACAGGGCTAGGAGGACACGGCTTTTCCATCGCCCCAGAATCCTGGAAGAGAGCAGCAAACATTAGAGAGAACAGCGCCTGGGATTTACGACTGTGGTCTCCTCTGACCCACTAAGCTGCCTGGGAGTTTTCCACTGCAGGGGGCCCCCACTGGGCTTCCTCCGAAAACCTCCGCCCTTCCCTCCCTTTGTCTTCCTGCCCCCTCCCCTTCCTCTACCCAGTCCTTCTCCTCAGGGGGACATGGATGGATGACGTAGAGAGAGGAAGCCCTGTGAAGATGGCAGGGGCCGTGGGGGCCGTTGGGCACAGGATTCCCCAGTCCCAGCCTGTGGGATGGGAGGCAGAGATCTCACCCCACGCCCCCTGTGCCAGGCTGTGCGTGGGCCTGTTTGGCTTCTCTGCATACTTCTCATTCCACAGCCCCTGCCAGGCTTGCTAGGGGGTGGGAGGAGGTACCTGAGGGGAGCCCGGAGGAGCTCCCAGAAAAGGTGGGGATGGGGAGCGACAGAGGGCATAGCTCTGCCTCACCTATTCTGGAAAGGGAACCCTGGTGCCAACGTGCCAAGCAAGAAGTGGCCAAGAAGGAAATTATGCTCAGCAGGGTTGGGTGAGGGACCCAGAGGCTTCCATTTATCACAATTAATTAATAGAACTGGTGATAGTTCCCAGTTAAGTGGATCGGTAGAGAGATTAACCAGAATCATGCCCTAGACCTGTGATCCATCCCTCAACCCTGGGCCCCTGGCCCCTTGGCAGCGAGATCAAACTCAATGCCGTAGAGTCAAAGGTCAGCTCCGGGAGGGACAATTCAAGTTCAGGAAGTTTGGAGGAAAGTAGCATTTAGTGGCCTCACCTCAGCCCTGCGGCATTCAGATCCAGGGCAATTACCAACCGCTGGGGCAATAGGAGTGTGCCGGGAGCTGTGATCTGTGGTCCCAACTTCCATTACAACCTAAGAAGCCAATAATGTTGTGTCAACAAGGCTGAGAGCCAAAATCCAAGCCCAGGGCCCTTTGATAATGTTGGAGTCTAGTGGGAACCTGGTGGGAGGGATCCCAGAGCTCCCGTCACCCCGGAATCAACCTTCATGGTCCTCGGAGATTAAAGGGTCCCAACCCCGGGTCTTCAGTGTCTTAGGTTGCTCTCAGGGTCTCTTAATCCATCATGGAAGCCTGTGGTGGGCCTGTTGGAAGTTTTCTTCTCTCTTGACACTCTGGTCTCTCAGTTACCTAAAACTCTTTGTCCCTCTGATTTTATTCCCTGACCCTGGTGACAGCTGAGTCAGAGACAGGCCACTTCCCCTGGATTCCTGATGGATCCCTGGGGGCTGCTCCTTGGCTGTATCCGAGTCTCCTAGTAAGTCCAACCTCCCCGCTCCTAGGGCGGGGAGTCCCGGGCTAGGCCGGGGGAGGGGGTGGACTTTTGGCCCGTTTATTCCCTCCATCACAGTCAACAGCTGCCGAGCGGAGCGGAGCGGGCTTGGCTCATTCCTCTGACCTGCCAGGAAGCAGACAGTCCCAGGGACTGGACCGAGACAGTCAGACCTGAGCTCCCGGGGAAGGCCGACGGGGATCGCAGCTGGACAGGCTGCCCTTCAGCCTTCTCCCTCCTCAGTCTGCCTTAGCATCTCTTTGGGGCCCAAAGCCCCCAGAATTCACCTGGAGGTACCACCTCTCTCCCAATCCCTGGGGCTCGAGCCCCTTGGGGGACCTGCACCCCAGCATGTCTACGGCTGTGGAGACCTTCGGCTTCTTCATGTCGGCCCTGGGACTGCTGATGCTGGGAGTGACCCTCCCAAACAGCTACTGGAGAGTGTCCACCGTGCATGGGAACGTCATCACCACCAACACCATCTTTGAGAACCTGTGGTACAGCTGTGCCACCGACTCCATGGGAGTCTCCAACTGCTGGGAGTTCCCTTCCATGCTGGCCCTCTCTGGTATGGGGTGAAGGGGGCTCTAGGGGACAGAGGGAGGTTGGGTGGTCGGCTGGAGATAGCCTAGCGAGAGGGTGGATGTGGTTGCCTTTGGCCTGGCCTTGGGCACCATCATGATACAAGTTCAGATGAAGCTCTCAGTTCTGGGCCGCTGCAGCAGAGTTCTTCATGACCCAGAATGGAATGGGATGCATGGCTCTCCGCCCTAATATGCGACCCTCTACCAGCTAAGTCAAGCTTCCGGACGCAAGCCAGGCCTTGGCTAGCTCCAGGCCTCAGATGAATGAGGGAATGCATTTGGTCTTGGCCATCTGCAAGCTAAGAGTAATCGTGGTGCCAATGCACAGGTGGTCATGAGGCCCCGACACGTGCAGGCGTGAACGGGATGTTGACCGTATGTATACTTTAGTGCTTTATTCTGGGGAGGGTTTGCTCAGTTGGCAGGGGTGAGAACAAGACACCATCTTGGTTGATGGACTGCCAGCCTCAGCAGCTCTTTAGACAGCCACAGATGGTGGTCTACCTACCCTGCTGAACTCGGGGGGTGGGGGTGGGGGCTGGACACAGCTCGCTTGTTTTGGAGGAGAGTCTCCTGGGAAGTCTGAGTGGATGCTGGAGAGGTGGTTATGTGGACGTGCCTGTGTGTGTGGGGCTCAGAGTGTGGATTTTGTTGTCGTTTTGTTTTGTTCTGTTTTATTTGAAGGTCCTAACATGGCTCCAGCCTGCAGCTCTAACTTGGGCCCTGGCGCTTCTTTGCTGCCGACATTGCCTGTCTCTTGCTCTCCTGCACAGCCCTCCCTGGCTCCGCCTGCCATCGTTTCCCCCAAGGAGTCCATTTGGACTTCCTAGTCTCCCCCATGCTACAAAGACTAAGAGTCGGTGACTGTGAACCAACCCTCCCCAGTTGTTCCTGCCACTAGGTCTCAGTCTCGCTTTTCTAGGACTCTGAGACCAGCCCAGGGTGGGAAAGCGAACACTGTGAAATGGCCCCATGAATCTGGAAGATGCCCTGAGCAGTGGTGGTGTCCGGGTGGATCTCCTGAGGTAGCTGTCGGCAAGGGTTTCATCCTCCGGGACCTCTGATTGTGCTCCACCCCAAATCTTTGGAAAAGCTGGTCTATTCTGGGCCACAGACTCAGAGCAATAGGAAGGGACCAGAAGCCGGGCGGTGGTGGCGCACGCCTTTAATCCCAGCACTCGGGAGGCAGAGCCAGGCGGATCTCTGTGAGTTCGAGGCCAGCCTGGGCTACCAAGTGAGTTCCAGGAGAGGCGCAAAGCTACACAGAGAAACCCTGTCTCGAAAAACCAAAAAAAAAAAAAAAAAAAAAAAAAGAAGGGACCAGAGATGTGGGCAACTCAGCGCCCAGCCAGCCTGCTGCATCTCTGGTGTACAGAGGCCATTTTGCTGTGAGTCTGGCCACCTAAGAGGGACCTTACACGGTGTCACCACTCTTTGACTGCAAGAGAACGCGAGTTTGGAGGAAAGTCACATGGGAGTTTGCTGGGGGTGATGGAGGATAGAAGGCCTTGAGGTCCCCAGGCCTCCAGGGCTCCTGTCACCTCCCTTCCATGTTTTTTGGTTTGGGTTGGTTTGTGGTGTGTGTGTGTGTGCGTGTGTGTGTGTGTGTGGTGTTTTGAGGCATAGTGTTGCGCTATGTAGTCCTATTCTTGATCTCACTTTATGGTCCTAAACTCGGAACTCAGAAACATCCTCCTGCATCAGCCTCCTAAGAGCTGGGATTACAGGTGTGCACCACCATATCCAGTTCTCCTTTTATGTGGACGTTGCCCTCCCCCTCTCCCGCCCTGTGTACATCTATGCTTTTCAGAAATATTTACAACGTTAACCTCATTTTCATCAAAGCTGGACCACTCTGCAGAGTTAAGCAACCTGCCTAGAGGCAGAGGAAGTGGACAGGAAGCTATGATTTGAATTCACTGTCTGGGCTGAGGACCAGTTTATTCCTCTGTGGTCTGCTGAGTCCCAAGGGAGATCCTGTCTTTCTTTGCAGCCAGTATTAGAGATTAAACAAAAACCATATGCATGCTAGACAAGCACTGAACTACACTCTGCCCCTCACTGGGGGATCCTAGGCAGGTGCTCTACCACTGAGCCACACCCCAGCCCCTCACTGGGGGATCCTAGGCAGGGGCTCTACCACTGAGCCACACCCCAGCCCCTCACTGGGGGATTCTAGGCAGGGGCTCTACCACTGAGCCACACCCCAGCCCCTCACTGGGGGATTCTAGGCAGGGGCTCTACCACTGAGCCACACCCCAGCCCCTCACTGGGGGATTCTAGGCAGGGGCTCTACCACTGAGCCACACCCCAGCCCCTCACTGGGGGATTCTAGGCAGGGGCTCTACCACTGAGCCACACCCCAGCCCCTCACTGGGGGATTCTAGGCAGGGGCTCTACCATTGAGCCATACCCCAGCCCCCTTTTTATTTTTCATTTTGAGACAGTCTTGCTGAGATGCCCAGGCTGGCCCTGAGCTTGCATCCCTCTGGTCTCAACCTCTTGAGTGCTGTGGTGATTTCTGACATTGCTCACCCAACCAGGCCTAACTATCAGTTAATGACTTCACACCTGTGCCACCTCTCCACGGTTCCACCAATGGATCCACATACCTGTTGGCCCTTCAGTCGTCTTTCCTTTGTCCATCAGCATTGTCTGAACATTAAGAATTGGTGGGGAGCCGGGCGCTGGTGGCGCACGCCGTTAATCCCAGCACTCGGGAGGCAGAGGCAGGCAGATCTCTGAAATCTAGGTCAGTCTGGTCTAAAGAGCGAGTTCCAGGACAGCCAGGACTGTTTCACAGAGAAACCCTGTTTTGGGAAAGAAAAAAAAAAAAGGATTGGTGGGGAATTTTCTAGAAGGTGTGGCCGGGAGTCTTATGTCCTCCCAGAGAACTTTGTCCCTCCTCCATACCTCTTAACTCCAAGCTACTTCATCTCTTCCTGGCAGAGACCCAAGCCTTTGGCTTTCAACACGGTGCCATGCGCCCCACCCGGGAAAGGGGTACAAGGTCCCTGAGAGTGCTTGGCAACCATCAAAAACAGGAGGAGCCAGCAGCTTCCCTCATCTTTGAGAAAAGGGAAACTGAGTCACCAAAAGATTGTGGGCTGAGCTGACTGGGATGGGTTCTTAGGTCCAGGTTTCTTGTCTCCCCACCCCCCAACAACCGCGGCCCTCGACCCTCTGCCCTGAGTCATTGCTGCCCCCTGCTGGTTACTCCAGAAGAAGCTCAGCTCCAACCACGTCCATGGTGTTGGGTAGGGTGGCACATGCCTGTCTGTAATCCCAGCAAGCCAGAGGCTGAGGCAGGAGGATCAAAAGTTACCTCAAGATCGTCCTTGGCAACATATGAAGTCTGACGCCAGTCTGGTTTATGTGAGACCTTGTCTCAAAAAATAAAATAAAATAAAAACAAAAACAGGCAGGGCATGTAGCTCAGTAGAGTGTTGGCCTAGCATGCCGGAAGCTCTGGTGAGATCAGGTAGCCCTGCTTGCTAGAGGCTATCAGAGGCAGGCGTGTGGACTGTTGACATTATCTTAGAAAAGGAGAGGGTGGGAAGAGTCATTGAACCCTCACCCCAACCTCCCAGTCATCCCTCCCAACCTTTTGTTTACAATTCTGCCTTAACTGCCTGTGGCCTGGGATCCCGGGGAGAGGCTAGATGATCCAGGCTGAGGGGAGCCATGGTCCGTCAGTCCGTCCGTGCTGGCTGAAGACTTTCTGTTGTGGCTCCTTTGGGGTCAGCCACCCCTCTGCCAGTGAGTGCTCACCCATGCTCTCTGTGAGGCAGCCCGGCAAACGCGCTGCTTCCCCCATGGCGATATTTGGTGGATCCTACTTTGGTTTGTTCTTGGGACCTTGAGAAGAAGGGGTAGATGTTGATGACATTCCCCCAGGAAAGGAATTTTGCCCACACCTGGGTTGCATCCTCAGCACGACCCACACCTGGCCTGGTGGTGTCATGCCAACACTTGGAGGCGAAAGATCAGATGCTTAAGGTCGTCCTCAGCTGTTTAACAAGCGTGCGGCCAACCTGGCCACATGAGGCCTGGTCTTTTTTTTTTAAGGTTTCAACAGTGGCACCCCAGCAGGGAAAGAGGGAGTGCAGGGCGAGGGAGTCAAGATTGAACAAAAGGGATAAGGAGGGAGGTTGACGTGGATCCTGAAACGGGGAGTTGCTAGGAGTTTTAGGTGCAGGAGAGCAGGAGGAAAGCATGCCTTCTGAGGATGGAGGTGTGTGGAAGGAAAGGACTGACGGCTTCACCCCTGCACGCTCCCCAGGGTATGTCCAGGGCTGCCGCGCCCTCATGATCACCGCCATCCTCCTGGGCTTCCTGGGCCTCTTTCTAGGCATGGTGGGGCTGCGCTGCACCAACGTGGGGAACATCGATCTCTCCAGAAAGGCCAAGATACTGGCCATTGCAGGGAGCCTCCACATACTTGCTGGTAATGGGGGAGGAAGGGGATGCATGGGTGGGGGAGGCCCTCGCCACAGCCCCTGGCTTCTCTGTCTTCATCTCCTGTTCTCAGGGCTTGCCTCACCTTCCCCTTTGGGTTGACCCCTGCCCTCTCTCACTCATCTCTCCCCTCTCCCCACTCTGTCTGTACTCTGCACATCTCTAGTCCACAACCCAGTGTCCAAGAGTAGGGCTGCCCTGCTCGAAGCTGAGCCAAATCCCAGCCAGGCCTGAGAGGCCATTTCCTTCCGAAACTTACAACTGGGAGGAAGCAGAGTCAGGGCATGTACACACACACACACACACACACACACACACACACACACACACACACACACACACACAGTAACAATGCTACAGATGGCTATTACTGTTCAGCTTATTTCTGCACACGTCCCTTCACGATAAACTATGCAGGGCTGGTGAATGATGACCCAAGACTGATCCAGGGGTAGATGGGAAGAACCAACTTCTGAAAGTTATCACTTATACCTCCACATGAGCATCTGCACTCACACACATACACCACACACAAATAACAAAATAAGAACAGCAGTCATTTTTAAAAATCCTGACGGGGTGGGTGTTTCCCGTTTCCTAGATCTGAAGGTTTGGAAAGGTCCCTTAGCCAGTGCGGCAGTGAGGAGTGATAACTCACAGGGATGTCAGTGGGTAGGAAAGACTTTCTGGACTGCTGGGCTTTCAAGATGGGTATGGTTACCATCTAGGGGTCATGATCAGATTCATTTTCTCGGCCAGTTAAAGAATTAAGAGGCAGAGAAAACCCTCAAGCTGGACAGGTCGCAGATGAGAAACCTTGAACACAGCAGATGATTCAGCAGTTGAAGGAAGGTGTTTATTGGGGATGAGGAAGCACATGAAGGCAGCAGACACAGAGAAAGACTCTCCACAAAGCGGAGGGAGAATTGAGAAGCCGAAAGTCCAGTGTCTTTTCGAGGCGGGACCTCTAAGTCTGAAGAGCCTTTCTCCTTCAGGGTTGGTCGGTTTGAGGACAGACAGGACGGCTGATTGGCCCTCAGCTCTTGTGTAACATGTCCTGATCCAGCATTGAACTGTCAGTTCATCCACGACTGACCGCTGGCAGGAGAAAAAAGGAGTCCACAAGGCCTTTGTTTTAAGCTGCCAGGCTTTTGTCTCAAGTCCAGGAGGGAGGGAGAAGCCAGCCATCTTAGAAGTCCACCATCTTTATTACCTAGGCATGGCCACCCTCCTTGTCTCCCAGGGAATCTTCTTTAATCCTCAGTATATTTGAGGGCTAGAGTGCAGAGAATCCTAAATTCTATCCCTGGCACTGAGTAAACTCTGTGTGTGGGGTTCATGACTATAATCTCAGGAGGTAACAGGATCATGGTTATGCCAGGCTATGTGGTGAGTTCAAGGCCAGCCTAGGCTTCCTAAGAGCTTGTTTTAAAAAATGTGAGCTACCTTGGGCTTAAGTGGCCTGAAGGCTGCACTTTAAACAGGTCTAGGTCACAGGCTGGAACAGAGAAAAGGAACTGTTACTCTTGAACATCATGTCCCGTCCCTCAAACTCCTCATAGCTCACTTGCTTTGGGAGACAGTGGCTACAAGAAGGGCCTTTAGGACGATCCTCCATCCTTTTTTCCAGGGGCCTGCGGAATGGTGGCTATCTCCTGGTACGCCATCAACATCACTACTGACTTCTTCAACCCCTTGTATGTTGGAACCAAGTAAGTGAGGAACCCTGCCCTTGGGGACAGTGGGTGGGTAGGTCTCGGCCCCGCCCCTCTGGGCTGGCACTTACCTCTTCCACTCCTCCAGGTATGAGCTGGGTCCCGCCCTCTACTTGGGCTGGAGTGCCTCCCTGCTCTCCATTCTGGGTGGCATCTGTCTCTTTTCCACCTGCTGCTGTACTGCCAAGGAAGACCCCGTCGCCAGGTGAGGGGACGAGTGGGTGGAGGCCTGGATTGAGGACTACAATGTGCTATGACCACCTGTGACCCTGCCTCCCTCCTAATTCCACAGGACTGGCCTTCCCTACAAGGCTTCTACAGTTGTGGTCCCCAAAGCCACCTCGGATGAAACTGACATCAGCTTTGGTAAATATGGCAAAAATGCCTACGTGTAGGAGCTCTGGCCTGGTGGACACCATTTATTGTCCCACTGTCCCCAGGACCCTCAGACCACTCTCCAGTTAATAACCTCAGGACAGACCATTTCCAGACTCCACCCTGTGCCTGGAAGCCCCGACCTGCTCTGGGCACGCCTTACCTGTCACTCCAGCCTCTCCCAGGAACAGAAGCTGTGGAGGCTACTTGCGAGGCCTCCTACAGCTGGACCCAAGGGGACAGAGGTGTCTGCAGCTTGTGACACCATATAAATACATGTACAAATAAATGTATATTGTGATTGTTCAGGGGCTTCAGGGGTCATGAAGGTGCAGCCAAGCAAGGGGCTCGTTTTCAAACCATGGACTGTCAAGACCATCCACTTGAGCTGTCTCAGCTAGTGAAACAATGTGCCAAGGGGCTGGGGAGATGGTTCGGTGAGTTAGAGTGTCTGCCACACAAGTTTGAGGACCTGAGTTCAAATCCCCAGAATCCACGTAAAAAGCCAGGTATGGTCACACTCCTGTAACCCGAGCGCGGTTGGGGAGGCTCTCTGAGGCTTTACTGGCTTCCAGCCCAGCTCGAGGTTCAATGTGAGACCCTGTCTCAGAGGAAT
The DNA here is from genome assembly GCF_007827085.1 of Peromyscus californicus insignis. Classification (NCBI taxonomy): domain Eukaryota; kingdom Metazoa; phylum Chordata; class Mammalia; order Rodentia; family Cricetidae; genus Peromyscus; species Peromyscus californicus. The sequence continues at coordinate 27,366,286 of NW_026294540.1, forward strand.
AAAGTGAAGAATGATAGAGCAGGGTGCGAGAAGCCCTCCTCCAACCTTTGCAGGCACACAGACTCATGCACAAACAACACACACACACACACACACACACACACACACACACACACGCACACGCACACGCACATGCATGCACGTTCTTAAAAAAAAAAGTGTTGCAAGCGATTTGAAAGAAGAATAGCTAATTACCGCTCAGAGTCACCCACCTCAGGGAATCATTGTTAGCTGGGATGCCCCCGGCCAGCTGATAGTCTCTCTCTTTTGACTCTTAACCTGTTTTCTTACAGCTGCACAGAGGAGCAGTTGGTCTAGAACAGGAGTTTGTGTGTGCGTGTGTGTTTGAACTAGATTTGGGGTTTAATAAAGATATTTTAAAAGATGCATTATTTACATGCATGTGTGTGTGCCTTCGTGTGTTCCTATGCACCATGCGCCTGCAGGTGTCTGAAGACCGAAAGAGGGCACCGGATCCCCTGGAGCTGGAATTACGGTGGTTGTGAGCTGACCTATGTGGGTGTTGGGAACAGAACCCGGATCCTCTATCAGAGCTGCAAGGGCTCTTATCTGTTGGGCCATCTCTTCAGTCCCTTAATAAAGATATTTTAATATAGATTAAGGTCAAGGGTCAAGAGAGAAGACCTCATAAGAAAACGATACCCAAGAGCGTGGATGTCGGCATTTTAGAAGTCTTAGAAAGTAAGACACCAAAATACAGTATGGGATCCTCAAAAAGGAGCCACCGGGACAGCATCTTGTTCATTTCACCTGGGCCTGAGTGTGGTCATCAAGGCCGGGCCGGGCCTGGTGTGTATACATTCCTGTGGGAAAGCTGCAGTATCTTCCAGAAAAAGGCTCATGTATATCCACAGCTGGCTGGGGATGGTGTGTTGTGAACAGTGTGATGTGGGCCTAGTAGGGACTGAATAGAGCTGATACCTGTTCAAGAAAAGAAAACGAGGCTGGGTGTGGTGGCGCACTCCAGTAATCCCAGCATTTGGGAGACAGAGGCAAGCAGATCAGAAGTTCAAGGTCATCCTTAGCTACATGAGACCATGTCTAAAAAAAGCTGGGGAGCTCAACTGGGGAGCTAGCTCAGTTGGTAACGTGACTTCCTTTCAAGTATGAGGACCTGAGTTTTATTTCTAGAATTTAAAAAAAGGAGGGGGGGGGCTAGGTATGGCGGTATATGCACCACTGAGGAGATGGAGTCACAGCCTCTCTGGCTGGCCAGCCTGGCAAGACCGGCGACCTACAGGTGAAGGTGACAGACTCCAGCTCAACAAATAGGGTGGAAAGTGACTGAGCAAGACACCTCTGCTTTCTTTGGCCGTGATAAACGCCATGACCAAAAGCAACTTAGGGAGAAAAGGGTTTATCTTAGCTTTTGATTCCCAGGTCACACTCCATCATTGAGGGAAGACAGGGCAGGAGCTCACGCAGAAACCACAGGGTGATGCTTACTTGCACTTTTCACTAGTATTTTTATAGAGTCTAAACCCACCTGCCTAGGGATGGAAACGCCCACAGTGGGTCGGGTCGGGCCCTCCCTCATCAATTAGCGGTTAAGAAAATACTCCCACAGATGGGCCCACGCACCATTCTGATCCAGCCAGTCCCCCAACTGAGACTCCTTCAGATAATTTTGAGCTGTGTCAAGTTAACAGCAGCAGCTAACCAGAACACCAGTTGATCAGCACCCATCACGTATACATATGCAAACACACACACACACACACACCAAAAGAAAATAAAATGAAGCCACTAGGCAGAAACCTCTGATCCAGTGGGAGGGGTAGACAGGATGCGGTCAGCTGACTAGGTGTCTTCTGCAGCACTGAGTGGTGACCAGGGTCCGCTCTGGGTTCTGCCAAGCAGCGCTTTTTCTATACCGCATCCACGCAACTACATCAACTCCCCCACCTGCCTCTTCTCTCCTTTTCCCTCCAGGAAACCTGAGCCGAGCACACAACTCAACACTGAACACTTAACTGTAGTGAGCATGATCGCTGGGTTGGGTTTCCATTTCTTCAGTCACTGTGTGGTCACGTGACTATAAAAGACCAAGGGAAACTTCAAAAAACAAAACAAAAAACAAACATTTTCCTTTTTTTTTTAGACAGGATTTTTGAGATGTGTATCCCTGGCTGTTCTGGAGTAGCCCAGGCCAGCCTCGAACTCAGAGAGATCTGCCTGCCTCTGCCTCCTGAGTGCTGGGATTAAAGGTGTGCGCCACCACTGCCTGGCAGGCCATATTATTATTATTGTTGTTGTTGTTGTTATTATTATTTGTGTGTGTGTGTGTGTGTGTGTGTGTGTGTGTACACACACGTGTGCCACAGCATATACTCGCAAGTCAACTTGTGGGAGTCAGCCCTAGGGATCAAACTTGGGTCCTCAGACTCAGCCACAAGTGCCTTTACCTACTAAACCATCTCACCAACCCAAAATTTTAAGTGAGAACTTGTGTCAAAAAACAAACCAAAAAAACAAAACAAAACAAAAACAACAACAACAAAAAACCTCACAAAACTTTGCTGGATCTCATTAGCAGCTGATTAAGGTCATTTGTTCAACAAATACTTAGGTCGCCCCTGCTGTGTGTTTAGCAGGGTAGTTTCCAGGATTACGTGATTACAGCTTGCAATCCACTTAGACATCTAAGTAGTGAGTCTGGGGTCCTGTAAATGCCACGGTCAGTCTTAGCAGCCAGCACCATCCCCGTGCTTCCCAGCAACGTCGTGGTCGAATGCTGGCAATAATTTCACACACTCTCCACTTCTGACATCCTAAGGACAACTGTCGCTGCACACTAATTAGTAGCATCAGGGACAAGAAGAGTCAGCCTGACTGGCCCCACTGAGTTAAGTATCAGACAGAACTGGTTCCGTCTCACGTCATTTTGCATCATTCCTCAGCCCTCACCCCACTAGTCCAGTTACTCAGCCCTTGTAGCTAGCTCAACCCTGAAAATACTTAAAGGGTTGGTGGTAGTGTAATCTGTAATCATAGCTCCTGGGGAGGCAGTGGCATGAAGATTACGAGTTCAAGGCCTGCTGGAGCTAGAGTGAGGTCAGCCTGGGCCACCCAGTGAGATCCTGCTTCAAACTATACAATAAGCCGGGCAGTGGTGGCGCATGCCTTTAATCCCAGCACTCGGGAGGCAGAGCCAGGCGGATCTCTGTGAGTTCGAGGCCAGCCTGGGCTACCAAGCGAGTTCCAGGAAAAGGTGCAAAGCTACACAGAGAAACCCTGTCTCGAAAAACCAAAAAAAAAAAAAAAACTATACAATAAAAAAGTGAGCTTGGGATGTAGCTCAGGGGTCGAGTGCTTACCCAGAATCCTCCAGTTGAGGCCTGGAGGTGAGGTTCAATAGAAGGGGGCTAGCCTAGCTTGTGCAATTCCTCAAATCCCATCAAAAAAAAAAAGGAGACAGCAGAGAGGAGGGGAGGAAGAAAGAAATAAAAATAAGTACAGAACCAGAAAGATTAAAAATACCTCCTTCCATGGTGGTACATGCCTTTAATCCCAGCACTCAGGAGGCAGAGGCAAGTGGATCTCTGAGTTCGAGGCCAGCCTGGTCTACAGAGGGAGCTCCAGGACAGCCAGTGCTACACAGAGAAACCCTGTCTCAAAACACCGAAACACACAAATAAACAAACTCTAAAAACCACACCTCCTTCCAAACTAAATTCATAACTAAGAAATGGGGCCAGTGAGATGGTTCAGTGGGTAAAGACACGTGCTGCCAAGGCCGACAGCTGGGGTTTGACCCCAGGGACCAACACAGTGCGAGAAGGGAACCAGTTCCTGAAAGTTGTTCTGATTTCTACACGCGTGCTGTATCTCCTACACACACACACACACACACACACACACACACACACACACACACACACACACACTGTTAAATTTAAAAAAACAAGGAAAAACTCTAAGTAACCGACAGGAGGGAAGAAGCGGAGTTGTAGCAGGCCACTAATCACCGGGGTTGATGGGGCTGGCTTAGCTGGCTGGGTGGGGTCCCTCCTTATCCACTCTATAAGCTTCCAGCAGAAGCTGTGAGCTCTGGTGAAGAGGATGACTGCCCCCAAGAGAGGGGGAGGTTTTTTAGCTTTTGTTATTTTATGTGTGTGTGTTTTGTGCATGAAGTATCCTCAGAAGAAGGCGTCAGTTCCCCTGGAACTGGAGTTACAGATAGTTGTGGGGTGCCATGAGGGTGCCGGGAATCGAACCTGGCTTCTCTGGAACAACCTGTGCCCTTAACCACTGAGTCACCTCTCTAGCCCAGTTTTTGTCAAGGGTACACAGGCGGCTGTTGTTTCCCTGCTGGGCCATTTATAGGGATATAAATTTATATCTCAATATTTTGGGGTCCATTTATAGGAGGACATATGGTCCTCAGGCTTTCCAAACACCAGACATGGGCAGGGGAGATGGCTGCGTGGGTAAAGGCCCTTGAAAGTCTGATGAGCCACATTTGAGTCTTGGAACCCAGACATGTCACAGCTCCTATCTGTAGTCCCAGCACCTCTCCAGTGAGATGGGAGGGAGGGGAGTCACTTGGAAGCTTGTGGGCCAGCTAGCCTGAAGTCCACCGAGCAGGGGGCAGACACAATAAAAATCTTGTCTCCACAAAGTAGGAGGAGGTACCTGATTCCCTCAAGAGTTGTCCCTGGACGTCTACAATTCACTGTGGCATGTGTGCACGCACACACACACATACATAAATATGGAGGAGAAAGAATTCAGACATATGTAAAAAACCAGTATTTAAAAAACAGCACTTGGGGGCAGTGGTGGCGCATGCCTTTAATTCCAGCACTTAGGAGGCAGAGGCAGGAGTTCGAGGCCAGCCTGGTCTACAAAGTGAGTTCTAAGACAGCCAGGGCTACACAAAGAAACCCTGTCTCGGAAAAAGAAAAAAAAAAAACAAAACCATGATGGGGGTGGGGGTGGGGGCAGCACTGGGAGGTGGAGCCAGGATTAGGAGTTCAGTCATCCTTCGCTATATATATAGTGAGTTCAAGGCGAGTCTTGTTTACAGTAAGACTTTATTTCTAAAACCAAACTAAAGCACCAGCTAATAAGGGCAGAGATGAGTTGAGAGTAGCTGGAGTTGGGACATAAACCTCCCACGACACACGGGCAGACAATGGGAAGCTGGAAGAGGGAAGACAGAGTATACGCAGGACTGACGGCCAACCCTGACCTTCACCTCCAAACACCTCAAACAAGCAGGCAGGTTCCTGTCACCGGGCCATTTATTATCACAGCACTCTGGGGGCTGGACCAACCCCACCACAGTCCCTGGGGTCCATGTGGCCTTCCTTGGTTGGCAGGACAGAGCTTTGCTGGGTGAATGGGCAGTTCCTTTCTCTAGCCTTTGAGGATGAGCTGGGGGAAGGGCTGGGGGGACGGACTTCCTCTCCCTGATGCCAGGTTTACACCGTCCACTTCAGACACCTGCAGAGAGAGGAAAGAAGCTGATTGGAGAGGAGGAAGGTCCTCGGATGCTGTGTGGGGTGAGACTATGGGCACGGTTAGGCTCGGGCTCACCTGGTCTCCTGGTGGGTGCCCAGGCAGCGGACTGTGCAGTACCGGGCACCACAGCTTACGCAGGTGTATGGGGATGGGAAGCCACACACAGCACAGAAGGGGCGCTGGGGTCGGGACGGGGGACCCGCACAGGCTGTCAAGTAGTTGGGGCCCTCAGATGTGCTCAGGTTCTGCAGGGACATGAAGGGACAGGCGTCTTGAGTTCTCCACTCTACCATGCAGCCGGTGTCTACCGAGGATCCTGAAGAGCATGGACACCCCACCCCACCCCCACATACCACCAGGCTGAGAACTCTCTTACCTGCTCCTCCAGCAAAGCCTGGAAGTTTTTCCGGAAACGAAGTTTGAAATGGTCACCTCGAGTTTTCTTCTTTTTCTTTCCTGGGGGAATCAAGGGCAATGAGCTGCTGGGCAGCTGCTGTGACACTTGGGGTCTGTCCCTCCGGAGCTGCCTGCATCTGCCCTGTACCCTGACATCTCCAATCCGGGTCGACGGTCAGCTCCTTAAAGTTCAGTCTGCTCCATCTTGTTATTTTGGAGACAGGAGCTCATGTAGCCCAGGCTAGCCATGAACCACTCACTATATAGACAAGGATGACCCTGCACCGGTTCTCCTGCTTCCGCCTCTCACGGGCTGGAACTACAGGCCTTCTTGTTGTTGTTTTGACGCAAAGTCTCATGACATACCCCAAGCTGACTTCAAACTCACAACGTAGCCCAGGTTGACCTTAGATTCTTGGCAATTCTCCTACCTCAGCTTTCTGTGTGCTGCGTCTACAGGTATACACCATCACACCTGCTTGCTACCTCTTTTTTATTCCACACACATAAAGAAACCCAGGCGCAGAGAGGGAAGACAGTTGCCCCAGCACAGGAGCTAGTCCCTGGAAAGCCAGGAGCAGCTTCCAAGTCACCTCCCTGCTGGGACCCTTCCCACAAGGCCTTCACAGCCCTGACTCCTTTCCTCTCCCAATGGCAGGGATACTTTTGTATTCTGTATTAGAAAGACACACTTGTGAGGGTGTGGGGGTGGCGCACGCCTTTAATCCCAGCACTCGGGAGGCAGAGCCAGACGGATCTCTGTGAGTTCGAGGCCAGCCTGGGCTACAGAGCGAGATCCAGGACAGGCTCTAAAATTACAGACAGAAACCCTGTCTTGAGGGGGGAAAAAAAAAAAAGCCTGAGTTCAACCCCTAGAACCCACATTACAAAAGAGAGAACCAACTCCTGAAAGTTGTCCCCGACATCCACCCACACGCCATGCCATGGCATGCATGTGTACACACACATGCACACGCACACATATGCACAAATAAAACAATAGAAGTTGTTCACATTTTCAAAAATCTCTCTGGGTGTCATAGCGCACCCCTTTGATCCCAGCAGCTGGTAGGCAGAGGCAGGTGGATCTCTGAGTCTGGTCTACACAGAGAGATCCTCTCCCAAAAAAGAGACTATGGTTGGTTTTTCACTCTTTTGTTCTTTAGCTCATTTGGGGGGCCCGCCACCCAGCTCCCAAATAAATCATACACACGAAGGCTTACTCTTACTTATAAAGCCCAGCCTCAGCTTGGCTTGTTTCTAGCCAGCTTTTCTTAACTCAAATTATCCCATCAACCTTTTGCCTCTGGGCTTTTTATCTTTCTCTATTCTACCTACCTTTCTTTACTTCTCACTCCACGGCTTGCTGTGTAGCTGGGTGGCTGGTCCCTGGAGTTTTCCCCTCCTTCCTCCTTCCCTGATCTCTCTTGCTTCCTCGTCCCTCTTTTTCTCCATCTGTTTATTCCTTCTGCCTGCCAGCCCCGCCTAGCTTTTCTCCTGCCTTGCAATTGGCTATTCGGCTCTTTGTTAGACCAATCAGGTGTTTTAGACAGGCAAAGTAACGCAGCTTCACAGAGATAAACAAATGCAACATAAAAGAATGCAGCCCATCTTTGCGACATTAAAACAAATGTTCCACAGCATAAACAAATGTAACACCTCTTAAAATGATATTCCACAACAACAGACAGACAGACAAAACCCTCCTTACAACAGAAAGAACAGGCACACACATTTATGACTAGCTTAGTGTACACAGCTGTTGACGGTTGTTTTGTTAAACCCTCCCTCCCAGTCCAGGTGTCTTTGGAGCACAAAGGTAACGCCAGCAGACACTAACTTGACCCAGTGGTTCAAAGTGCCTGAGCCCAGCCCAGACATCCACAGACTGAGAGACAAGTACGAGGGACGATAATGAGAGGCACAGTCGTCACAAGTCTCAGAAATGTGGCTGACACCTGACACACAGGACAAAGACTGGACGTCACCCAATCCAGAGTGATTGACAGCCCTGTCTCTGTCTGCAGCTTGCTGACTGGAGATGGCTCTTTAGAATAGTAACTGTCGGCTCTCTGAATCAATCGAAATTTTAAAGAACCAGGGGCTGGAAACCTTGCTCAGTGGGTAAGGAAGCCTGCTGCCCAACCCAGCAACCTGAGTGACCCAAGTTCAAACTGTGGAAGCCACATGGTGGAAGGAGAGAACCAATTCCTCTAAGATGTCTTCTGACCTCCACATGCCAGCATGTGCAGACATGCACACACACGCGCGCACACACACACACACACACGCGCGCACACACACGCACACACGCATGCACAGCACACACAATAAAGAAATCAAAAATACAATAAAGACTCAATTCCCATCCCTGCTCACTGGCATCTGCAGTGGCAGGCTGCCAAGGAGCTTCGTGACACCGTCTCATTCTCTCTCCCACAACCCCCACCTCACCTGTGTCTGCATCGTCATCAAACTGAGGCAGCCTCTTGCCCAGCTGGGGGAGGCCCGCGTGGGGGTCGTCCTGGAAGTTGTCATTCTCTAAAGCTTCTAGCTGTCGATTGATCCGGCGCTGCCGGGCTGCCCGGTCCAGCACCCGCCGCTGTCCAGGGTCCTGGGAGCGAACTAGATGGGACGACAGAGTTACAGGGGTCGGGAAAGGGGGAGAGCCGGGCTGGCACAGCCTCCTGGCCTCAGCCCCGTCATGATGCTGTGGGAAGTTCCCGGCTCTTGACCCTGCTTCCTTCCAGCTTGGGAAGCCGGTTTCGGCCCTTCATGCTGACTCTTAGTCATCCAGCCCCAGCAGTCACTACAGACACAATAAACTGCAGCTGGACAGATGGCTCAGTGGTTAGGGGCACTCTCCGCTCTTGTAGCGTGCTAGAGTTCAGTTTCCAGTACACAGGATCATCAGCCTCCAGGGTGGTCCACAACCGCCTGTAACTCCAGCTCCAGGGGATCCAGCTCCCCCTTCGTCCTTCACAGGCACCTACACTCATCTACACATATCAACACACACACACACACACACACACACACACACACACTTTAAAAAATAAGGGAGTACATTTAGAGGACTGACATTATGCTGACCCCTGGCTTCCACATTCAACACACCTGTGACTTCGTAGGGCAAAATCCAGTGCAAGTTTCTAGAATGTTCCTTTACTCTGAGTTGCATTTCTATGCCCTGTGACTGCATGGAATACCTTCCTGGGACTAAAAGGGCCCTCCTCTCTCGTTGGCTATGCTTCCCAGTCCCACATCTTGGCTCCCCTCCTGCTCTCCAGGCCACCTCTGCCTGCCCTTCTTTTATCGATAACTCTGACTCTTTCCCACCCCTACCCCCTACAACCTTCAATGGGGTCTCACCAAGCCCAGGCTGGCCTGGAACTTAGTATGTAGCTAGGAATGACTCCGGATGACCTCCTGTGCACCACCACGCCTGTGGTTTATGTGGTGCTGGGAGTGAAGCAGAGCTTTGTGTACGCTAGACAAGCACTCTACCACCTGAGCCAAATCCCTAGCCTCTTTTCTGGCATTTCTTTCTTCAAAAAGTTCATTTGTTCTATGTGTTTCTTCGCGCATGTGGGTACCGCAGTAGAGGTGTGGAGGTCAGAGGACAATTCGTGAAGCTTTTTCCTCCCATCATGCGGGTCCTGGGGACTGACCCAGGTGGTCAGGCTTGGCAGCAAGCTCCTTGACCTACTGTGCCATCTTGTCAGCCCATTCCTGGTGCTTCTAATCCAAACACAAAGCTGTGTTTCCCATGGCACGACAGTCTCAAGCCAAAACCCCCTCAAACCACAGACTTGGTTACAAGGCATCGAGAAGCCCAGGCAGGACCAACCTAACTACACAGGCAGCCTAGGCTACAAAGTGAAACCTGTCTCATTAAGTAAGACAGAAGAAATAGTAGGGGAGTGGAGTGGGGAGGGGAGGGGAGCCTAAGGCCAAGCGCTCTGAGTTCCTACGCTTCTCTGTCCCCTCCATCCCGAAGCTGGGGTGGGTACAAGCGCTCACTGCACCCAGGCTTTGGAATGACAAGCCCTCCTCTCCATGCCCGCGTCCAGCTTGCAGCAACCATTCACCAAACATGAATGAATGGTTGCGCGGCTACCCCAAGGCCGAGCGGGAGGGCCTGCGAAAGGATCTGACATGGATAACGGGGCGGACGAACGTTATGGTGGACTCGAACTTGGGATGAAGAAAAGGGCGAGCCTCTAAGGGCTCACATACCGGAGGGTTTCTTCTCCACCATTTGCGCAACACAGTTGCCGGGAGAACCGCCTGCGCAGGCGTGTTAACCACCCACCCGCGGTCCCCGGCGCATCCCTTCCGGTGGCCTGCCCTCGTGCGCGTGCGCAGTCACGGCGTGACGTTCCCTTGGAGACCAGAAAGCTTTTCCGCCATCTTTGATTAGGGCAAACCTACTTCCGGTCGCGTTGTGGTTGTTAAAAAAATAAACCTGAGGGCCCGTCTCCCCCGCACCCCGCAGAGGGTCACTTTTAAAACACGACGCGCGTGGTCTTCTCTGGTCCCTGAGGCCCTTCTGCAGCCCCGGAGCGTGTCCCCGGGCAGGGGCGGGGGGTGGGTGGGTTGGGGGGGGGGGCTTTGGTGAAGCCCCGCCCGCGGCGATGTCCTGCATCGAGCTTCCCGGGGTGGGGGTGGGGGACCCGTCAGTCCCCGCCGCGCGCGCTCCTCCCCCAGGCCTCGCCGCCCAGTCCTCCTCCGGGTCAGGGCCGTGGTCAAGACCCGCCCCCGCGTCCCCTGGACCCTCCGCAAAAGGTCACTTCCCGGTGCGTGAGACTCGGGCCGCGCCGGGGACCCGAACCCCGGCCGCTCCCCGCCCCCCGGCCCCGGCGCCCCGCGGGACAATCCTTGCCTTGTCTCGCCGTCTGCATCTCGGGGGGTTTCGGCGGCTTCGGGTTACGCCTTTTTTTCCAGGGCGGAGTCCCGAGCACAGCTCCTCCTCGCCGCGCGCGCGCTCGCTCGCCTTCCCCTCTTCCCAGAATCTTCTTCTCCCGGAGTCCGGAACCCAGGCTAAGCTCGGCCCCGCCGCGGGCCCGGGTGTCGCCGGGGTGTGGGGCCGCTGCCGCCGGCCATGGCTGCGTCGGGCCCGGAGCCCCGGCTTCTGCTGCTCCTGCTGCTGCTGCTGCTGCCGCCGCTGCCCCCCGTGACTTCTGCCTCCGATCGGCCCCGGGGCTCCAACGCCGTCAACCCAGGTGAGAACCCGGGAGCCCAGTGGGCAGAGTCGACACGTCTGCCAGCCTGGGAGGGAGTGTCCAGCCCCTCCCGGGCCCCAGAGCATCACCCTGTCCCCCACGCTGAACCAAGGGGTCCCAGTGCCCCCTGACAGCGGGAACACCCCAGCCCCCATCCCTGGGTGTTACTCTCACCCGACTCTTCTGGAGACCACATGTCCCCTGGCAGGGGGAAGTTTCAGGAGGGAAGTGGGAAGAACTTTAGTGAAATAACGGGGAGGTGGGTGGGGATACACACGTGGGACACCGAGCCGTGGGTCCTAAGTGCCACTCCCGTGGCTGTGACAGACAAATTGCTGGTGATCACTGTGGCCACGGCAGAGACGGAGGGATACCGGCGTTTTCTGCAGTCTGCGGAGTTCTTTAACTACACCGTCCGGGTGAGTGGGGGCCGCATGGGAGAAGCTCCGTCCGGAGTGGGCTGGCGGCTGGTCCTGTTTCCTCACCTTGGCCAGCTGAACCTCTTCCATGGCGTGGGCGTGCGGGGGGGTTCTTTCCTGCAGACCCTGGGCCTGGGCCACGAGTGGCGAGGGGGCGACGTGGCTCGAACCGTTGGTGGAGGCCAGAAGGTCAGATGGCTAAAGAAGGAGATGGAGAAATACGCAAACCAGGAAGACAGGATTATCATGTTTGTAGACAGGTAAAGAGGGTCTGGGGTGGACAGAGAGGGAAAGTGAGAATACGGGGAGAGAGAAAGAGAGACCCCTTTCCTTGCCCAGCTACGACGTGATTCTGGCCAGCAGCCCCGCAGAGCTGCTGAAGAAGTTTGTCCAGAGCGGCAGTCATCTACTGTTCTCTGCTGAGAGCTTCTGCTGGCCCGAGTGGGGGCTGGCAGAGCAGTACCCTGAGGTGGGCACGGGGAAGCGCTTCCTCAACTCTGGTGGTGAGTGGCAGAGTACTCAAGACAGCGCTCCCTTCCCTGCATGCTCCAGGTTCCCCAAGGTTGGAGAGAGAGTGGGATCCTGGGATTCTATCTCTCTTCTGTCCCCCAGGATTCATTGGCTTCGCTCCCACCATCCATCAAATCGTCCGCCAGTGGAAATACAAGGATGATGATGATGATCAGTTGTTCTACACTCGACTGTACCTGGACCCAGGGCTGCGGGTAGGGAGACTGGGGATAGGGGCGTTCCCCTAGTTGAGTGGGAGAGAAGGCATGAGGGGAGCTGGAGAAAGATAGGGTACCACCTGCCCCCGCTCATGTCCATCTCATGCTGTCTAGGAGAAACTCAAACTTAATCTGGACCATAAGTCCCGGATCTTCCAGAACCTCAATGGAGCCTTAGGTGAGGAACAAGATGGTTAGAAGTGGGTGGTGAGGAACGGGTTCCTGCCAGAACTAACTGGGCTGGTCTGCAGATGACCAGTGTGCTAACTTATCCAATACCTTAAGCATATTATATGGTGTTAGCGATAGGGAGGCTGGGAGTGTGGCTCAGCAACAGAATGCCTAGACTCCCCCAGTGAGGGGCTGGGGTGTGGCTCAATGGTAGAGCACCTGCCTAGAATCCTCTAGTGAGGGGCTGGGGTGTGGCTCAGTGGTAGAGCACCTGCCTAGAATACCCCAGTGAGGGGCTGGGGTGTGGCTCAGTGGTAGAGCACCTGCCTAGAATCCTCTAGTGAGGGGCTGGGGTGTGGCTCAGTGGTAGAGCACCTGCCTAGAATCCCCCAGTGAGGGGCTAGGGTGTGGCTCAGTGGTAGAGCCCCTGCCTAGAATCCCCCAGTGAGGGGCTGGGGTGTGGCTCAGTGGTAGAGCACCTGCCTAGAATCCCCCAGTGAGGTGCTGGGGGTATGGCTCAGTGGTAGAACACCTGCCTAGAATCCCCCAGTGAGGGGCTGGGGTGTGGCTCAGTGGTAGAAGATGTCCCTAGCATATAGAAACCCTAGGTTCAATCCCCGGCACCACCCAAAAACAAAAAGGGAAAATGGTGGCTGGAGCTCAGGTGTCGACCGACCGACCGACCAACCGGGCATATGCTGAGGTACCCAGTCAGGGGCTCTCCCACTGTGATTTCATTAACACAGAGCTGCAAAGTTCCCTGACTTCCCACCTTGGAAGACCCTTGGGCAGGTAAGAAATCTGACTCCCTTAGGGCCTAGTGAATCACCCAGGTCACTCAGGTAGAGTGGCTGAACTCTCTCAGGTAGCAACAGCCTGGTCAGACTTACAGAAGCCAAGGATGGTGTTATAGCCCTGATCTCAGATCTCAGAGGAAGGAGGACCTTGAGTTGCAGGCCGAAGGGAGACCCTTTCCAAGGAAAGAAAGGACTCAGAGAAAAGCACCAAAAAAAAAAAAAAAAAAGGTTTTTTTTCTCGTGTATTTGTTTTGGAGGGGAGCACACGTGCCGTGGCACGTGCGGAGGTCAGAGGTCAGCTCTTGAGCGTCTATTCTTTCCTTCTACCGTGTGGTTTCTGGGTCTCAGGCCTGGTGGCAAAGGCCTCTGTCCACTGAGCCGTCTCACCAGCCCCAGTCACACACACTAGATGATGACTTAAACCAATTCAATAATGTTTTTGCCTGTTGCTTTGCGGTCCCCAAATAAAGGGACTCTTGAAAGCCTTCCCTTTTCCGCCCCCAGATGAAGTGGTCTTAAAGTTTGAGCAGAATCGTGTGCGCATCCGGAATGTGGCCTACGACACCCTTCCTGTTGTGGTCCACGGAAACGGTCCCACTAAGGTGCCCCTGGTGCCCTCAGCCCTTGCTTGTCTCAGGTCCTGGGTACCCCATCCCTCCTGGACCAGACGTCTGGTCCTCCCCAGTCCCAGTGGAAGACCTGCTGGGATAGCTGCCTCTCCATCTTGCTGAATTCTCCCTGTGCTGAGCCCAACTCACCTCTTGTCTGTCCCCAGACGCCTCCACTTTAGCTACCCACCCCCTGTCCCCACAGCTGCAGCTCAACTACCTGGGGAACTATGTCCCCAATGGCTGGACTCCCCAGGGAGGCTGTGGATTCTGCAACCAGAACCAGAGGACACTCCCGGGGGGGCAGGTGAGGAGAGATGTGATGTAGGGCAGCCTCCATTGCGGAGCTCCTGGGCATCCCAACCTGGCCGAGTGGGCAGCGGCTGGTGGGGGCTACGGGGCAGAGAGAGGCCCGGGCTACTGTGAGCCTTGTCCTGTGGTGTCCCCAGCCTCCCCCCCGGGTGCTTCTGGCCGTGTTTGTGGAGCAGCCTACACCCTTCCTGCCTCGATTCCTCCAGCGACTGCTGCTCCTGGATTACCCCCCGGACAGGATCTCTCTTTTCCTTCATAATAACGTGAGATATGGGAGACCCCACCCCCACCCCCGCACACACGCCCTGCATCCTGCACCTCTTCCCATCTGCTCCCCCCTGATTGCATCCCTCATGGACCCCCTCTCACTTTCAGTCCAACCCTCTCCCTATCCCGTCTTCAGGAGGTGTACCATGAGCCTCACATTGCCGATGCCTGGCCACAGCTGCAGGACCACTTCTCAGCAGCAAAGCTAGTAGGACCAGAGGAAGCGCTGAGCCCAGGGGAGGCCAGGGACATGGCCATGTGAGTGACTCTCCCTGAGCCTTCACATTCCACTCCCCTGCCTCATCATCTGCCGTAGACGGTGGAGCCCCTGGGAAGGAGACTCCGACTCTCGTCCTCATCTCGGAGCTGGGAGACCCCCTCATCCCAGCGTCCCCGCTGCCCTGCCTCCATGCCCCATTTGGCTCATCTCCCCATTTTTGTGGGTCTTCCGCTCCAGGGATAGCTGTCGGCAGGACCCCGAGTGCGAGTTCTACTTCAGCCTGGATGCTGATGCTGTCCTTACCAACCCCGAGACCTTGCGCATCTTGATTGAACAAAACAGGTGACCAGCCCCACCCATCCGTGGAGCCCCAGGAGGGCCTAGGAGCTCCACCCCTTCCCTCGGTGGGACTGGTCCTGTCCCCTCTTGTTCACTTCCCTCTGCCCATCCTTCACCTCTGTTTTATCCACAGGAAGGTAATAGCCCCCATGCTTTCCCGCCATGGCAAGCTCTGGTCCAACTTCTGGGGTGCCCTGAGCCCCGACGAGTACTATGCCCGCTCCGAAGACTACGTGGAGTTGGTACAGCGGAAGCGAGTGTGAGTCCCACTCATGTGTGCCATGCCGGTGCCAGAGTCTTCCCTGGGTCCCCACTCGGTAGCATCCTATGTGGTCATTAGGCCGCAGCTGTGGGTAGGGACTGGTAACGGATTGGGTGGTTATATTATATCAGTGATGTGATGGCTTCAGGCCCAGGGTTCTGGGGTACCCTGAGGGAAGGAGCCTCTGCGATGAACAAAGTGTAATCTGGGGGGTTGTCTGCCTGGCTGATCCTACCTCGTGCCGGCAGGGGCGTGTGGAACGTGCCCTACATATCCCAGGCATATGTGATCCGCGGGGAGACCCTGAGGACGGAGCTGCCCCAGAAGGAGGTGTTCTCTGGCAGTGACACTGACCCAGACATGGCGTTCTGTAAGAGCCTCCGGGATAAGGTGAGTGGGGTGGTTGGCATGGGTTGCCACGTCTGGGACTTGATGCTGTGCCCACAGCCTCCTGTTGTCCTCCTCACGCATGCCCACCCTTTACCCCACTCCAGGGCATCTTCCTCCACCTCAGCAACCAGCACGAGTTTGGCCGGCTGCTCGCCACGTCT
This sequence comes from Peromyscus californicus insignis, assembly GCF_007827085.1. Lineage (NCBI taxonomy): Eukaryota > Metazoa > Chordata > Mammalia > Rodentia > Cricetidae > Peromyscus > Peromyscus californicus. Next base: position 27,382,068 of record NW_026294540.1, read on the forward strand.
CGCTACGACACTGACCACTTACACCCAGACCTCTGGCAGATCTTCGACAACCCTGTGGTAAGAGGGGCCCTTTGACCCTGCTTCCACCCAACAGGGGCCCCCCCTCCACTGCCCACCGTGGGGGGCGGGTAGCCCAGTGGTGGGAGTAAAGAAGGCTCCACTCAAATGCCCCAACCCCTCCCGCAGGACTGGAAAGAACAGTACATCCATGAGAACTACAGCCGGGCCCTGGATGGGGAGGGGCTGGTGGAGCAGGTAAGCTGCCCCAGGACCTCGGCCTGTGTGAGGCGCCCACCGCTGGGATTGGTGGGCTCCAAGCTGAGCCCCCAGGGACTGAGGGTTTGCTGTTTGGGCAAGACGGAGGCTGATAGCTACACTAAGCATCACGGGCCTGTAATCTTAGAGGTCCAGAAGCTGATGTAGAGGGATGGAGAGTTCCAGGCTAGCCTGGGCTACATAGTGAGTGCCGGACCAGCCACAGTCAGGAGACAAGACCAAGTCTCAGGAAACAGAAGGGGCAGACGAGATGACTCCGTGGTTAAGCCCTTCACACATAAGCATGAGGACCTAGTTCAGATCTCCAGAACCCAAGTCAATGCTGGGTGTGTGGTGGCCCACCTGTAATTCCAGCCTGAGAAGGCAGGACTGAGGATCCTTAGCAGACTGACTAGCCAGACCAGCTGTATCAGTAAGTTCTGGGTTTGATCAAGAGGTCCTGCCTCAGTGGAGAAGGTGCAGGAAAAATCGATCAGTTCCTGGTGTCAGACTCAGATGTCACATACACACATTTGAGCACACCCTACACAGGTGTGCCTACACTCACATGACGACAGATAGCGGTGTGGTGCGTGTCTGTAATGCCAGAGTTCAGGTAGTGGAGGCAGGAAGAGGAGGGTTAGGAGTTACAGGCCAGCCCGAGACACATAGCAAGTTCAAGACCATCCTGGATTACATAGTAAGACCTTTTCTAAAACTAAGTAAATGGGCCGGGGCTGTAGCTCACTTGGTAGAATGCTTGCCTAGCATTCACAAAGCCCCAGGTTCAATCCCCAGCACTGTATAAACTGAGCATGGTGCTGCATGCCTGTGATCTCAGCACTTGGGAAGTGGAAGCAGGAGGATCAGAAGTTCAAGGCCAGCCTCAGCTACATAGTGAGTTTGAGGCCAGCCTGGGCTACATAAAACCCTGTCTCAAAAAAAAAAAAAAATGCAGAACAGGGTCATTGTCCTAGATACTGGGGCTCCAGGCACCCTGCTTCTGCCCTTTTCTGCTCAGGCCTCTTCACTGACTACCCCCACCCCAGCACCTGCCTAGAGAGCTCAGGTGGCCCTTACATAGATCCTCCCCGTCCGTCTCCCCGCCCTGTCCTGTTGCCTGCCCCACCCTCTGCGCCCCTTCCTGGAGTTCACCTTGCCCTGTCCCTTGTCGCCCTGTCCTGCCCCCAGCCATGCCCAGACGTGTACTGGTTCCCACTGCTGACAGAGCAGATGTGTGATGAGCTGGTGGAGGAAATGGAACACTATGGCCAGTGGTCTGGAGGCCGGCACGAGGTGAGGGCTGAGGGGTCCCAAGAGGGACAGGGTGGGCCCGATGGAGGGACCATGGGATTGGGGTACGGAGGGGAATCCCGGGACTCATTCCGGGTACATTCTTTACTTGTCTCCTCGCTGTGACAATATCTGACAAGAGCAGCTTGAAGAAAGGGTTTCTGGCAGCTCACAGTCTGTGGGTGCAGTCCGTCATGGCGGGAGGGTGGCAGCGGCAGGAGCGTGAGGCGGCTGGTCATGTGGCATCTGCAGTCAGGAAGCAGAGAGGGATGGATGCTGGTGCTCAGCTCCCTTTCTCTGTCATTCAGGCCAGGACCTTGGCAAAGGGGATGGTGCCGCCCACAGTGGTCAGGTCTTCCCATTTCTGTCACCCTAATCCAGATAACCCCTCCTGACATGCCCAGAGGCTTGTCTTCTAGGTGTTTCTAGGTCCCATCGAGTTGACAGTCAAGGTTAGCTGTAACACAGAGGGCGCTTATTTCATGGGCTACAGTGTTAGATAGCATGGCCAGATGACATGGGAAGGTCGGAGCGATTCATAGGAGAGCTGACAGCAGCAGAGACTGGAAGGCCCAGATAGACAGAAGTGTTAAGACTCGGGCTGGGCGGTGGTGGCGCACACACCTTTAGTCTCAACACTCGGGAGGCAGAGCCAGGTGGATCTCTGAGTTTGAAACCAGCCTGGGCTACAGAGCGAGTTCCAGGACAGCCAGGGCTACACAGAGAAACCCTGTCCTGAAAAAAAAATGGGAACCAACAAGATGAAGCTGTTGTTGTCCCTGAGGAAGACTGGGCTAGCCCAGGGATGTGAGTGGCTCAGTGTCTGTTGTCCGCAGGATTCCAGGCTGGCTGGAGGATACGAGAATGTTCCCACCGTGGACATCCACATGAAGCAGGTCGGGTACGAAGACCAGTGGCTTCAGCTGCTGAGGACATATGTGGGGCCCATGACCGAGTACCTGTTCCCTGGCTACCACACCAAGGTGGGCTGTCCCAACCACTGCTGTCCCCTTCCCCCAGTGCCCCGGTCCTGGGAGGCTCCATACGCACCCCCCTCTCAATCAGTGTAGTAACTCAGGCTCCACAGACCTAGGGCTTGGGATGGAGATGGGCTTGGGAAGAAGTCAGGCCTCCTACTTGGGCTGCTGTGCCTTTAGAAGAATCACTGGAGCGGCATGCAGACACCTAAACCTCATCACTTGAGAACCTGAGGTACGAAGACCAAGAGTTTGAGGAAAGCATGGGCTGTCTCAGATCAGAAGAGGAGGGCTGGAGGTGTGGGTCGGTTAGAGTGCTTGCTTGGCATGCACAAAGCCCTAATGTAGACTGAGATTTTCTGTCCTGACTGCCCCATTCCCAAATACCTCGCAGCTACTTTCCCAAATTACCACACAGAGGCTTATATTAATTATAAACGCTGGGTCGATAGCTCAGGCTTGTTACTTGCTAACTCTTACAACTTAACCCATTTCTATTCATCTGTGTATTGTCACATTGCCGTGGCTTTACCTGTCCTCCAGCATGTCTTGCTTCCTGGGCGGCTGGCTGGTGTCTCCCAGACTCCGCCCTCCTTCTTCCCAGCATTCTCAGTTTGGCGTTCCTGCCTAACTTCCTGCCCAGGTACCAGCCTGCCAGCTTTTCATTAACCAGTGAGAGTAATACATCATAGGGTAGAAAAGGATTGTTCCACAGCACCCTAACTTCCATCTCCAGCACTGTGTAAACTGGAGGTAAGGTAATAAGCACAGGACTGTAATCCCGGCACTCAGGAGGATCAGAGAAGTTCAGGGTCATCTGTAGCTACATAGTTACATCTGTAGTTTGTGGGCTATGTGATACTTTGTTTCAAAAAAACGGGGAAACATGGGGCCGGGGAGATGGCTTGATCAGTAAAGGGCTTGTCATGTAAGCATGATGACCTGAGTTCATGTCGTCTGTAAAAAGCTGGACATGGCATTCCACATCTGCACTCCCAGTTCTAGGGAGGGACCTAGGGTAGAGGAGGACAAGTAGGCCCGGGTGTGGTGGCCCACGCCTATGATCCCAGCACTCAGGAGGCAGAGGCACGAAGATCTCTGTGAGTTCAAGACCAGTCTGGTCTACAGAGTGAGTTCCAGGACAGCCAGGGCTACACAGCAAGACCCTGTTTTGAAAAACCAAAAAAAAAAACTAACGAGAGAGAGAGAGAGAGAGAGAGAGAGAGAGAGAGAGAGAGAGAGAGAGAGAGAGAGATGGACGAGAGAGAGGGAGAGAGATGGAAGAGCCGTGGCTTTCCTTGCCCTTCCTATAGCGTCCACCTCATGTCTCCACAGACACGGGCGGTGATGAACTTCGTGGTCCGATACCGGCCGGATGAGCAGCCCTCACTTCGGCCACACCACGATTCATCCACCTTCACGCTCAATGTTGCCCTCAATCACAAGGGCGTGGATTATGAGGTGAGTCTGGGGTCCTTCCTGGCTCAAGACGCTCGGGCTCCTCCACACACTTCACCCTTGCAGCCTTGTCTAGCTCCTTTCCCAGCCTCTGGCTGGGCCTTCTCACATGTCTCCTTCTTTTGGGTCATGTCTTGGCTCAGCTGCTCACAGTCCATCACGGAGGGAAGCCGAGGCAGGAACTCAAACAGGGCAGGAACCTGGAGGCAGGAGCTGATGCAGAAGCCATGGAGGGGTGCTGCTCACTGGCTTGCTCCTCATGGCTTGCTCAGCCTGCCTTCTTACAGAACCCAGGATCAGTAACCCAGGGATAGCCCCATCCACAGTGGTCTGGGCCCTCCCCCATCAATTATCAGTCAAGAAAATGCCCACAGGCCAGTCTGATGGAGGTGTTTCCTCTGTTGAGACCCCCTCATCCCTGATGACCCCATCTTTCAAGTTGGCGTTAACCAGCACAGCTGGTTCCCTCCTTTTTCGATTCCCCAAGTCTGTATTGGTTACTTTTCTCTTTTGGCTCACATTCTGGGAGTGTGGGTGAGGAAGGCATGGAGCCCGAGGGAGGCTGCTAGTTACATTGTATCCACAGTCAGGAAGCAAAGAGGGGAAGCCTGGTGCCCAGCTCGCCTTTCTCCTTCCTTTTTTAAATTTAATTTTATGTGCAGTGTTGTTTTGCCTGCACGGATGTCTGTGTGAGGATGCCATATCCCCCTGGAACTGGAGTTACAGACAGTTGTGAGCTGCCATGTGGGTGCTGGGAATTGAACCCGGGTCCTCTGGAAGAGCAGCCAGTGCTCTTAACTGCTGAGCCATCTCTCCAGTCCTTACTTTCTCCTTTTTATCAGTCCTAGCTGCCAGCCCGTGAAATGGCACCGTCCTTATTCGGGGTGGGTCTTCCCCGACCCTCTTCAACCCATTCTAGAAGCTCCCTCTCTGATATTCCCAGAGGTTTGTTTCTCTGATGACGATAAATTCCATCAAGTTGGCAGTCCAGATTAACCACCAGCCCCTTTGAATGGCGCCTCTCCCACGCCAGTTGCCCCACTGCCCCCACATCCCCATGTCCACTAACCTTACTTTTATTTTTATGTTCTCTCTCATCTCCCCAGGGAGGTGGCTGCCGCTTCCTGCGTTATGACTGCAGAGTCTCATCCCCCAGGAAGGGCTGGGCTCTCCTGCACCCTGGCCGCCTCACACACTACCATGAGGGCCTGCCCACCACCCGGGGCACTCGATACATCATGGTGTCCTTTGTTGACCCCTGACACTCGACCAGTCTGCCAAACCTTCTCTGACATTGTGCCTTGTTGGGCCCTGGGGGTCCCATTCTGCTATTCTCAGAGAGGGGGGCCCTGGCTCTTCTCATTTCCTGAGTGTGTCTGTGTGCCTGGGACTGAATGTCCGGCCCCAGCATCCCTCTCAGGAGGTCCCTGGAGTATTCCACCTTCCCACTGACCCCATGGACTCAGGGGGAGTGAACTCTTCTTTTTTTGTTTGTTTGTTTTTTGTTTGTTGAGACAGGGTTTCTCTGTGTAGCTCTGGCTGTCCTGGAACTCACTCTGTAGACCAGGCTGGCCTCGAACTCACAGAGATCCACCTGCCCCTGCCTCACAAGTGCTGGGATTAAAGGCGTGCACCACTGCTGCCCAGCAGGAGCGGACTTCTGAGAGTTCCCTGCCTAATAAATTATTGTGCTTCCTCAGCCTCACTTTCAATAAAAGGGTGTTTGTAACTGTTGAGTCCACGTCATATATATATGTAAAGTCAGGGTCTCATGTAGCCCAGGCTGGCCTCCAACTCACTAGAGGGATTACAGTTGTGCACCACCATGTCCACGTTATACAGTGCTGGGGGTCAAACCCAGAGTCCTGCATGGTGGCAAGTTCTCTACCAACTGAGCTCCACCCCCTCTCCTTTATTCTTTTTTTTTTAAAGTAAATTTTGTGTATGTAAGTGTGGGTCTATGCACATGAGGTGTCCACAGAGGCCAGAAGATGGCATCACACAAGATGGGACTAGAGTCACAGGTAGTGGGGTTGAGAGCCGCCTGCCTGGGGTGCTGGGAACCAAAGTCTGGTCTCTGCAAGAGCTGCCAGCACTCATAACCTCGGAGCCAGCTCTGCAGTCCCCTCCCCCTTTTATTACATTGTGTGTGTGTGTGTGTGTGTGTGTGTGTGTGTGTGTGTGTGACTTGTGGGGATAGGTTTTCTTCTACCATGTGCGTGCTTGGTAGTTTCTGTCAATTTGACACAAGCTAGAGTTATCTGAAAGGAGGGAACCTCAACTGAGAAAATGCCTCCAGAAGATCCAGCTGTAAGGCATTTTCTTAAGTAGTGATCAATAGGGGAGGGCCCAGCCCATGGTGGGTGGTGCCATCCCTGGGCTGGTGGTCCTGGGCTCTATAAGGAAGGAGGCTGAGCAAGCCATGTTGAGTGAGCCAATGAGCAGCACCCCTCCATGGCCTCTGCATCAGCTCCTGCCTCTAGGATCCTGGCCTGTTTGAGTTCCTGTCCTGACTTCCTTCAGTGATGAACTACAACATGGAAGCATAAGCCAAATCAACCCTTTCCTCCCCAACTTGCACTGGGTTGGTGTCTTGTCGAAGCAGCAATAGAAATCCTGACTAAGACAGTATGAGACCCAGAAATGAAACTCAGAATAATCTGTCAGGCTGGTGACAAGCACCTTTACCACTGAGCCCTCTCGAGGCCCCTTCTTAGCGTTTTTTTTTGTTGTTGTTGTTGTTTTTCGAGACAGGGTTTCTCTGTGCAGCTTTGCGCCTTTCCTGGAACTCACTTGGTAGTCCAGGCTGGCCTCGAACTCACAGAGATCCGCCTGCCTCTGCCTCCCGAGTGCTGGGATTAAAGGCGTGCGCCACCACCGCCCGGCTCCTTCTTAGCGTTTTGAGACAGAATCTCTCTGTGTATTCTAGGTTGCTCTTGATTTTAAGGTGATCCTCTTACCTCTGCCTTCCAAAGGCTGGGATTGCTAGCATGCAGTACCATACTTGGCTTGCTTGACTTAAAAATGAAAGCCAGGGCCAGGTGGTGGTGGCGGCGGCGGCGGCGCACGCCTTTAATCCCAGTGCTTGAGAGGCAGAGGCAGGCCTGGTCTGCAGGGTGAGTTCCAGGAAAGACTCCAAAGCTACACCGAGAAACCCTGTCTCAAAAAAACAAAACAAAACAACAACAAAATGAAGGCCAGGAAATGCAGTGTGTAATCCTAGCATCCAGGAGACAGAGACAGGAGGATGTGGAGTTCAAGACCAGCCAGAGCTACATAGTGAGTGTGTCTCAAAATATAAATAGCAAGGGCTGTTGAGGCAGCTCAGCTGGTAAGGTGCTTGCAGCCAAACCTGTCTAAACAACCAAGGGCTGGGATATCCCTCAGTGGTGGGGTGCTTACTCAGCATTCACACGGTCCTGTGTTTGATCCCTGGCATTAAAAGAAAGCAAATTGGGGTTAGGGAGATGGCCCTCTGGGTACAGGCATTTGCTGCTGTCAAATCTGGGTTCAGTCCCTCAGACCCACACGGTGGAAGAAGGTAACAAACTCCCAAGTAGCCCTTTGACCTCTACAGGCAAAAGGGGTGTGTGTGCTCTCCCACAACGAAAAAAGAAAATTAGGATCGAGTACACTTGATCACCAATTATACATTTCCTGCCTCTTAACACCTCCATGTTCACAGCGAGTTCCTTCCTTCTGCCCAGGGTTTAAGCTGACGACATAACCGATCCATGGTATGGTTAAGGGATCCTCCTGCCTCTGCCTCCAGGGTGCTGAGATTTAAAGGTGTGCGCCACCACCGCCAGGCTTGACATGGGTGAGTTCTGAGGGGAGACACACTCAGTAAGGCATGCACTTGGCTGACTGAGTTATTTCCCTAACCCTCCCCCAACTCTTTTTTAAAAGATTTATTTGGGGACTGGAGGGATGGCTCAGCCATTACGATTACTCATTGCTTTCCCAGAGAACCTGAGTTTGGTTCCCAGCACCCAGGTCAGACCGCTCACGACCACCTGTGACATCAGCTCCAGAGAAGCTGGTGCCTCTGGCCTTCACCCTCCCATCCTGTACACACATACACATGGGTAGAAAGAAAAAGATTTTAAAATCTTACTGTAAAATCTTTTGTGTGTGTGTGTGTGTGTGTGTGTGTGTGTGTGTGTGTGCATACATGTGACCAAGAGCTTGCAGGTGCCTGTGGAGGCCGGGAAAGGGCATCAGGTGCCCTGGAGCTGGGGTTACAGACAGTTGTGAGACAACTGACATGGGTGTGGGAACCGACTTAGGTTTTTTTTTTTGTTTTTTTGGGTTTTTTGTGTTTTTGTTTTTCAAGACAGGGTTTCTCTGTGTAGCCCTGGCTGTCCTAAAACTCGCTCTGTAGACCAGTCTGGCCTTGAGCTCACAGTGATCCACCTGCCTCTCGCTCCCGAGCACTGGGATTAAAGACATGTGCCACCCTGGCCCAGCACAGTAAGTGCTCTTAACTGCCCACCCATCTCTCCAGATTCTTTGTACCCGCCCTCTTTCTATGAATGACAGTTACTAAGCCGGATTGTGTGTAGGTCCCGTGTGCATCGTCCCAGTCGTTCTGATTTCAGGATGGTAAGAATCCTGTGCCTGAAGACAGTGCGCTTCAGCAGCGGGGCCTGGAACTGTCTGCAGACCCTGCAGCGGGCGGCCTCCTGTTGCTTACAGCCTTGGGAATTTGACCTTAACTAGACCCAGGCAGTGACTATGGAGTTTTCAGACTTGCTCTTGTAAAGGCCCATGGGGTCTTCACAGTACATGTCAGATCTCTCTCTCAGCCTAGTTGCAGAGACCTGAGGCCCTAACCGCTGTGGAGTTCAAACACCTTGCTCTAGGCTCCTGGCCCCGCCCCATCATTCCCGCTTCATCCCATTGGTCAACTCCTGCAAACTCGGGGAGAGATAGCTTTGCCTGGCCCTGTTCACAGTTCACTGTCCAACTTGTAGGTCAGAGAAGGGGGGCTGAAGTGGGGGTGGGCCCAGGCCCAGGGGTCAAAGTCAGAGACTTGAGTTAAGAGGGGGAGTGTGTACTTAAGCTGTGGGCTGCCCTGTGCCTCTCCCCTCTAAAGTATGGAGGTCTCGTCCAGTCCCCTGCACCGGGCTCTTCAAGTGTTTGCCGTGCTTCAGTGGGTCTTTTCGTTCTTGGGACTTGGTGAGTCCCCAAAGGCCCTGGAGTCAGACACACTTGGCTGTGGATGCTCTTCTTCCCCATGATCCCACGGAGACAGAGGAGGGATTTCTGGGGTCCTAGGAGGAGTCTAAGGTTTGAGTAGCATAGGAGTGGGAAAGCGGGCCAGAGGGGAGGAAAGGCTTAAACATCTGGGTTCCTTTTAAAATATTTGTGTATATATATATATATATATATTTGTGGGGTGGTTATGTTCATGCCACAGCAAATATGTGCAGAACAGAGGGCAGTTTGAAGTAATCAGGCTTGTCCTTTCATTATATGGGACCAGGGAATCGAACTCAGGTCATCAGACTTGGCAGCAAGCACCTTTACCATCTCAGCCATCTTGCCGGCTCTAACACCTGGGGTCTTAGCATGCCTCTCTATCTTGTCTTTCAGCCCTGCTGTGCCTGGTGGCATTGGTCCTAGCCTCTCTAGGCCGGGCCTGGACCCTCGTGGTCCTCTACCTGGCCTGGCTCTGCAGAGATAGACACACACCCAGGATGGGGGGTCGCCGTTCTGCCTGGGTCCGGAACTGGGCAGTCTGGAAGTATTTCCGAGACTACTTCCCCGTCACGGTGAGAGTCCCAGAAAGTGCGCTGGGTTGATGATGGATGGGTGGGGTCTCAAAAGAGACAAATGCAGGCATCCCCTCCCCCAACCCCAAAGCTGTTCCTCACTGGGAAACGTGATACATCCGTAATAACCTTTGTTCCCCAGCTGGTTAAAACGGCCGCGTTGGATCCATCTCAAAACTACCTGTTTGGTTTCCACCCTCACGGGGTCCTGGTTGTTGGGGCCTTCAGCAACTTCTGTACGGAGGCCACAGGCTTCTCTCGCCTCTTTCCGGGTCTCAAGCCACATTTACTCATGCTGCCGTGTTGGTTCCAAGTGCCTCTCTTCCGAGATTACATCATGACCAGTGGTAAGGAAGCCCCTTCTCAAGATCCCCGGGCGCGGGAGGTCACCTAACCTTTCCTATCCTGGGTGGGGGTGGGGGCGCCTGTGTTCACCTCTGTCTTGGTGGTATTTCTGTACACCCCACCCTTTGTCTTCCCCACCCAGGTTTAGTCTCTTCTGACAAGGCTAGCGCTTCCTATCTCTTGTCCCACCCCGAGGGTGGCCAGGTGGCTGTCCTGGCTGTGGGGGGTCCCCTGGAGGCTTTGGAGGCAAAGCCTGGAACAGTGAGTTTGCGACTCCGGAATCAGAAAGGATTCATTAAATTATCCCTGGAACACGGGTGAGGAGTGGGCGGGCGTCGGGCAGGGGTGTATGCACCGGAGCTGCCCTGCAAGAGAGGAGTGTGGAACCCCGCACCTTCAGGCCCCAGCAGTCAGGCGCATGCGTCTGTTTCTGCTCCTCCAGGGCTTGGCTGGTGCCCATTTTCTCCTTTGGAGAGAATGAGCTCTTCCGGCAGTATCCCAACCCGCCAGGCTCCTGGGTGCGGAGGGTGCAGGAAGGTCTTCAGAGGATGCTGAGTGTGGCCCTGCCTCTCTTTCATGGTCGCCTGGGTCTCCTGATACCCTTCCGTGTGCCCATCCACACTGTGGGTGAGTCATGAATCTCTTCCATCCTCTCCCAGGAGGGGGACTGTTCCCTTAAAGCCTGCCTGCCATCCCAGCTCTCTGGTCCACGAGTCTGGCACTCATCCCCCAAGCTGTCCAGCCCGACAACCCCCCCCTCCCCGTTAGTCGGAGATTTAGGGACATCTTAAGAGTCAGTCTTCTCCTCCTGTTCCTTCCACAGTGGGTGCCCCAATTCCAGTCCAGCGAAGCCCGAGGCCCAGCCGGGAACAGGTGGACCAATTGCACGCGTTGTATGTAGAGCGGCTCACCCAACTGTTTGAGGAACACAAGACCCTATACGGTGTCCCTGCTGATCAACACCTTGTTCTCACCTAGGCGTGTCTGTGTTCCTGTGTCCTGGCCTTCCTGAGTGACTGCGAGGGGTGGGGGGTGAAATTAAACGTGGGAATAGACAAGAAGCATTTGTGTGTTTGTACAATTTCGGGGGAGGGAGAGATAAGCCACAGGGCAGGGGGGCCCCACTGTCCCCACTGATCCTGGTAGCCTTGACCACTCCCAGGGACCTGCAAACAGATTGCCTTCCCCGGGCCTGCCTGCCGGCATATCTGGGTCCTCCTGCCCTGCCTGGCCTGTATGTGGGAGATCAAAGTCTCAGGTCCACACTGTTGTCTGGGTCCCTGTGGCCCAGTGGGTGGGCTGGCCAGCGGCTTCTTGCCTGCTCCCTGCCTTAATGCCTCAGTCACCAGGGAGGTGCTATCCCTTTTCTATACACTCTCTGTTCCTGCTCGGGGCTCCTCCCAGTAACGTGCCCAGACTCACTGACCAAGGAAGTTCAAAGGTCAGTATATTCGGAAGATTTTTCTAAACCTGTCGGTGTAGAAAGATTTTCTCAGGTCCCTCCGGCCCCCAGCGGTCCAGAGTTCTTCCGGTCCTGTCTAGCTCTGGTAGGGACAAATCTCTCTCATTTACAGCTGCTTATAAAATAATCACTTAGAGGCTTAATATTATTTACATACTGTATGGCCTATGCAGGCCTCTTGCTAGCTAGCTCTTACATCTTAAATTAACCCATTTCTATTGATCTATGCTTTGCCATGTATTTCGTGACTTTACTGGTGTGCTGGCATGTTGCTCCTTGGGCAGCAGACTGGTGTCTCTCCAGCCTCTGCCTTTCTATTTCCTGTCTCTCTCCTTGGATTTCCCACCTGCCTCTAAGCTGCTTGCCATAGGCCAAAACAGCTTATGTGTTAACCAATGGGAACAATATATATTCACAGCAGGTCAGTCCAAGAAGGAGCCTAGAAAGTTCTGGGGCTCCAGGTCCAACATCTGATCACCCCAGAAGTGAACTGCGTCCTGTGAGATCACAGCCCCAAACCTTCATCCTCTGTTTCCTAGGTCCTGGAGTCCTTGTCAGACAAAGGGAGTACTGGGACCTCTGTCCCCATATCTCCTCTCTTCCCTCTCGCCATGAAAACACCTCAGAAGCAATGGCTTGAGGTGATAGGCGCCTACCAATATGTGCTCACTTTTCTGTTCATGGGTAAGAGTGACTGGAGAGGCGTGGGGGTGGGGCAGGCATGGGGGCTAGGAAAAGGGGATTAGAGGCCGTATGGCTGGGCTATTACCCTTGTGGGTTCCAGGCACCAGGAAAGGGACAGAGGAGACCACAGGGCTGCTCAGCAGGGGTGGAGGAGAAGGAGCAGGTTGTTTTGGCTGACTAAAGCCAAGTCATCTTTCTCTCTCACCCAGGCCCCTTCTTCACCCTTCTGGTCTTCTTCCTCCTTTTTACCCGGCTCTGGTCCTTCTCTTTTCTCTACTTGGTATGGTTGTACCTGGACTGGGACACGCCCAACCAAGGTAAGTTTTGGACAAAGGTCTCCTCGGGTCGTGAGACATGTTTTGCCACCCTCTGTGTGTATGCACACGCCTGTGGGGTTTTGGTTTTCTTTTGCTTTTAAATGTAAGCGGGCTCACGTGGTGGGTTCACTTGTGTGCACTGGTGTTGCGTGTTGCCTGTGGGGACCAGAGGTTGATTCCATCACTCTTCCACCTTGTTCCCTGAAGCAGGGGCTCTCAATCAAACCCAGAGCACACTGATATGGCAGTTTTTGCTAGCCAGCCTGCTCTGGGGGATTCCTGTCTCCACTTTCTGAGGCTGGAATTCCAGTGGCTTCCAGGCCCGCCTGGCCGTTACATGAGTTCTGGGGATCCGAACTCTGGTCGTTTTGCTTGCCTGGCGAGCACTTAACCCCTGAGCCATCTGGCCTCGTCCAGAAGGTACAGGTTTTCCCAGGGAAGTCTTTCATCCCTGCCCCCATCTCTCTGTGTGCAGGTGGAAGGCAAGGCAGGTGGATGAGAAAGTGGACAATTTGGAAACACCAAAGAGATTATTTCCCGATCAAGGTGACGAGTCCAAACTCTTAAAAGACAGTTGGTCTCCTTCCTCTCTGTCACCCACTCACCTTCCTCTGTGCTGGAGCCTCTACTGGATTGGATGTCTGAGCTCAGAATGGGGTGATATGTGAGAGTGAACCCTGGGACCTTGAACTTTGAACTTTGGGGTAAAGGGCAGCTCTTTCCAGCAGTTATCTTGTGTTCTTGTTTTATTTTTATTGACTTTTGAAATTTAATTTTTTTTTAAGTTTACATTTTACTTATTTGGAGGGTGGGGTAGGGGCTTGCGTATGCTACAACAGTGCCTGTAGCAAATAGATTTGGGAGGGGAGGGAGGGGGTGGGGTGGGGTGAGGGTGGGGGGTGTTTCTCCCATCACGTGGGTCCCAGGGATTGAACTCGAGTTGTCAGACTTGGTAGCAAATCTCCTTTACAAGCCCCAACAATCTCACCTGGCCCTGGTCTTGCCTTCTGTGCCTCCTTCCTCCTGACGTCTTCCCAAACACCTCAAAGCTACTGAAAACCACAGAGCTGCCTCCTGACCGGAACTACGTGCTGGGTGCGCATCCCCACGGGGTCATGAGCACGGGAATCTTTTGTAATTTCTCCACGGACAGCAATGACTTCTGCCAGCTCTTTCCCGGGCTGCGGCCTTGGATCGCCACGCTGGTGGGACTCTTCTATCTTCCTATCTATCGAGACTACCTCATGTTCAACGGTGAGCCTTCTTATCCTCGCCTCGTGTCAACTTGGCACAGCCTAGAGCCCCTTTGAGAAGCGAATCTCAATGGGGGGCTCCCCCAGATCAGATCGGCCTGTGGGGGACTGTCGTCTTGATCGTTAGTTGATGTGGGAGGACCCAATCCACAGTGGGCAGCACCATTCCCTGGGCTTGTAGAAGAAAGTTAGCTAGGCAGGAGTCTGCAAGTGAGCCTGTAAGGAGCGCTTCCTCCGTGAGCTCCTGCACCGACTGCCCGCAGTGATGGACCTGCAACCTATAAGCTAAAACAACCCCTTTCCTCCCCTCAGTTGCTTTTGGTCAGAGTAAACCCAGTAACAGATGCAAGGTGAGAGCGCCCATGGATTGTAGGCTGTCCCCTCTGTAACTGACAAGATCCTCACACAGCAGACCCCTACTTCGGAAGGAGAACTGGCTTGAGCACTGGTCCCACTCCGAGGGGGACACCAAGTGTGTTGTACAGGATCCTGGGACTGCAGAACTCAGAAAGGATCAGGACATGAGGCTTGCTCTCTCTGTACCAAAGACTGGCTGTGGGAGGGCTGGGGAGCAGGGGAGAGGGTGGTGACAGTCCCCTGCTTTTGTCCACAGGGCTGTGTCCTGTGAGTCGACAGAGTCTGGACTTCATTTTGTCACAGCCCCAGCTTGGCCAGGCAGTGACCATCCTGATTGGGGGCGCCCAGGAATCCCTGTACGCGGTTCCGGGGGAGCACTGTATCACGCTAAGGACACGGAAAGGCTTCGTGCGCCTGGCGCTAAGGCACGGGTGAGTGGGACAGCGGATGCTTCTCAGGTCGGGCGTCTGCTTTGTAACAGGGTCTCGCGTAGCCCAGGCTGTCCTTGAACTCACCCTGTAGCCAAGAATGACTTGGAACTTCTGATCCTCCTGCCTCCACCTCTTGAGTACTGGAATTACAAGTGTGAACCATCATGTCAGGTTTACACTGTGCTGGAGGTGGAACCCAGGGCTTCATGCATGCTAGGTGAGTATTCTACTTGATAGGTGTAGATAGGATAGGTAGGTATATCTATATTGCATGCATGCACGCGCATACACACACACACACACACACCCCACACACACAGGAGGCCATCAGAAGGCATGAGATCCCCTGTCTAGAGTTACAGGCAGCTAGCTGTGAGCTGCTGAACACATGGGCTGGAAACCCAACCCTGGTCCTCTGTAATAGCAAGTACTCTTAACTTCTGAGCCATCTCCTCAGCCCCACACCTGGATTTTTTATTTTTATTTATTTATTTTTTCTCTATTAAAGTACTTTATTCTTGACATTCAGATTAAACAACTTCAGTTAATGTAGGTGATAAAGCACAGGTGTAGGACAGTGTTTTTTCTTAGATAGCTTCCTGGCTGAGATGAAACTAATTCCATTTTTAACCGCATTGGCATTTCAAAACAATATATGAGTAAGTTCAGAGTTCTATGTTTCAGACTGTTTTTAAATGTCAATCTTAAAGGAAACCAGAGTAGGCCACTATTACACTTCTGCTGTTACTCACTTGTAACCACTGCAAAGTCTCTGAATATTCAGTTCCTTTTTTTTTTTTTTAATGCCAAATGTTGTTTATTGAAGGAGGGAAGAGGTCTTAAATACAGGCTTACAGCACAATGGGAGAACCCTGGAGGGCAGAAGTTCGCTACAGATGTTTTACAATCTTGCATCTAAGCTGTTAACACCCATTATGCAGGATACACAGACAAGGAACTTCCCTTAAGCATTCAGGAGGGTAGAACCCAGCAGGGAATTAGCATAGGGAGGATATCAAGGTCAAGGTCAGTAAGCAAGGCAACAGTTACCCAAAACGGGGGCCAGGACCCTACAGGTCCCCCTTTTACTAAAAAATGAGCTTCTGACTTAGGTTGCGTGGGATGTCAGCAGGTCACCTTACCCGTTATGGAGACGCCTGCCCAGGCCACACAGGCGCTCTGTCGTAGGTTGGTGAGTGCCCCAGACATAACCCGTCTCTGAATACTTATTATCATACAGGCTCAGTCGTGTGTGAGCTGCAGAGTTAACTGCTGCCAAAGATCTCAAAGTGGTGCTGGGCTTGCAGTCTGTGTGTTCGACACAGAAAAGACCAACAGAACACCTGGATTTTTAAAAATGTCCTTTTATTTTTATGTGTGTGTGTGTGTGTGTGTGTGTGTGTGTGTGTTTGCCTGCGTACATGTCCATGGGCTATGTGTGTGCAGTGCCCAAGGAGGCCAGAAAAGGGCCTTGGATTTTCTGGAATTGGAGTTAGAGACAGTTGTAAGATACCCTGTGGGTGCTGAGACTCAAGTCCAGGTCTCTCCAGCCCCATCCCTTGCATCTGGATCTTAAAACGTAGATTCTAGGAATCAAGCTCAGGTCTTCACTGTTCCACGGCAAGCGCGTCACTGGGCAGTATCCCCATACCTTCACCCCTATTTCAAGGCGATGCCTTGGCGCCAGGTGTGGTGAGACAGGCCCTGAGTCCCAGCATCCTGGGAGACTTAGGCAAGAGGAGACACACGTACTAACCACAGCAAGCCTTTCTTCCCAGGGCCTCCCTCGTGCCTGTGTATTCCTTTGGGGAGAACGATATCTACAGATTCAAGTCTTTTGCCCCAAACTCCTGGCAGCATCAGTGTCAAGTTGCCTTCAAGAGACTCATGGGATTTTCCCCTTGCGTCTTCTGGGGCCGTGGTCTCTTCTCTGCCAACTCCTGGGGTCTGGTACCATTTGCCAAGCCTATCACTACTGTGGGTGAGTCTGGGGGATCTCTGGGGAGGAGAGCCACTGTCCGATGTATTTGCAGCAAGAGAGCCGTCTCACCCACATCTCCCCCCCCCCCCCCTGCAGTGGGCCGCCCCATCCATATACCCCAGTGCCTCAAACCCACCGAAAACCAAGTGGATCATTATCACCAACTCTACATGAAGGCTCTGGAGCAACTGTTTGAAGACCACAAGGAGACCTACGGTGTCCCCGCTTCTACCCACCTCACCTTCCTCTAGACCTGAGACCCTGGACCCTGGGCCTGCAGACTTCCACCATGTCATGCTCCACTACTTCATAAATGCTAATTCTGCAGGCGAACATGTCCAGACATGGCCATCCCCATCCCAAGGTGCTATAGAATGTCCCCCACCCCCTAGTCTGGGTCTCTGGTCTCTTCCCACTGAGTCTTGGCTGGTTTTTGTTTTTGTTTTATTTGTTTGTTTTTGGTTTTTTGAGACAGAGTTTCTCTGTGTAGCTTTGCACCTTTCCTGGAACTCTCTCTGTAGCCCAGGCTGGCCTCCAACTCACAGAGATCCGCCTGCCTCTGCCTCCCGAGTGCTGGAATTAAAGGTGTGTGCCACCACCGCCCAGCATCACCACCGCCCAGTGTTTTTGTTTTGTTTTGTTTTTTGACCTTGGATAAGTCACTATCCTATTTGCCTACGTTTTTATTAACATATGTTAATTATACACAATAGTGGGTCTCATGGTCCTCGAACGATGGCTCAATAGTTAAGAGCACTTGTGGTTCTTGCAGAGGACCCAGGTTGGAATCCCAGCACCTACATGGAGGCTCACAACCACCCATAACTCTAGTTCCAAGGGATCCATTGTTCTCTTCTGACCTCCACAGGCACCTGGCGAGCACAGAGTGCACACACATTCACGTAGGCAATCACTCATTCCCATAAAATAAAATAAATAAATCTAAAACTCTCAACTATCACAGTCTTTTTTTTTTTTTTTTTAATGGTTTTTCGAGGCAGGGTTTCTCTGTGTAGCTTTGGAGCCTGTCCTGGAACTCACTCTGTAGACCAGGCTGGCCTCAAACTCCCAGAGATCTGCCTGCCTCTCCCTCCCGAGTTCTGGGATTAAAGGCATATAACACCACACCCATCACTATCAGGGTCTTTTTGTTTGTTTGTTTTGTTTTAGTTTTTCAAGACAGGGTTTCTCTGCATAGCTCCAGCTGTCCTAGAACTCACTCTGTAGACCAGGCTGGCTTTGAACTCACAGAGATCTGCCTGCCTCTGCCTCCTGGGTGCTGGGATTAAAGGTGTGCACCACCACACCCAGCATCTATGGGGTTTTATTATGACATTTTCATACATGTATACAATGCAGCATTTGATCATACTTACACCCACAACCCTCTCTTGTCCCCTTTCCTTCCTCTTTCCAACTAGTCTTTTTGTTTGCATTGTTTTGGGGACCTAGTAAGTTTCATTAGAATTATTTACAGAAGTGTGGGTCCCTCACCAGTGACTACACTGTTGAAGGGAATGTCTCACCCTCCCAAAGCAAGCATTAAGTTCCACCTCCACCCTCAATTTTGGAGGCAGGGTCTCATTATATACCTCTTGCTGGCCTGGAACTCACTATGCAGACAAGCTGGTCTCCCACGCTTTGGGATTAAAGGTGTGACTACCACCACCCCTATTGTGAGACAGATTCTCCTGTGACTCAAGCTGGTTTTGAATTTATTATATGGCTGAGGTGGGCCTTGAATTCCTGCTTCTCCTTTCTCCACTTTCCAAGGGCTGGAATTAGAGCAGCTGTAATCCTTGCTGAGATCCCCCTCCCTCTCTAAAGGAGGCCAGCAGCTTAGCTAAGAACTGGCAGGTGCCCAGCAGTGGTGGCAGATGCCTTTAATCCCAGTACTCGGGAGGTAGAGGCAGGCAAATCTCGGTGAGTTCAAAGCCAGCCTGGTCTACGAAGTGAGTTTCAGGACAGTCAGGGCTACACAGAGAAACCCTGTCTTGGGTGGGGGGAGGAACTGGCAGGCTACAGAATAGAGTTGAGGAGGAAGGGCAGCTTTGAAGGGTGAATAGAATTTAGGAAGAAGAAGTAAGGGTAGATACTGGAATACCAGGAGCTAAGCTTGGGATCTGTCCTGGAGTGCATGACTTTGTCCCCAGCATGTGCGAGGCTGAGGCAGGAAGATCATGGCTCCTACAGCAAGATGGGAGGCGGAGATAGAAATCCCCCTGAAAGTTCATAGGTCAGCTAGCCTGGCCTAGGCAATGATGAACAAGAGACCCTGTGGTGATCTATTGTGTATCAAATAAAGCTTGCCTGAGGATCAGAGGGCAGAGCAAGCCACTAGATTAAACATAGAGGCCAGGCAATGGTGGCATACACCTTTAATCATAGCACTTGGGAGGCCAAGCTCCATCACACCTTTAATCCCAGTATTTGGGAGTCACATACCTTTAATCCCAGCACTTGAGATCTCCTGCCTCTGCTACCAGTATTTGGGAAGCACACAGGCTATTCATCCCAGCACTAGGAAGGAAGTGAAATGGCTGAGCAGAGAAAGGCATATAAGGGGTGAGGAGACAGGAACTAGAAGCCTTTTTGGCTGAGGACTCAGAGGCTTTCAAACAGGATTCGTGGAGTTGGCCATGTGGGACGTGGCAGTGGCTGCCTCCTTTGTCTCCCTGACCTCTCAGCATTGACCCCAATATCTGGCTCTGGGTTCTTTATTATAAGACCATTTTAGGATTCGTGCAACAAGACCCTGTCTCAGACAAGGTGGACAGCCAGTACTGATGTCGAGTGTGCGCCCACATTCACACAAACACTCCCGCACAAGGATTGAAAGCAAAACAGGAGGAAACGCGTGCCTGGTACTAGTAAATCCGGCCAAGAACCAACAGTTTGGAGAAGCTCATAGGCCCCAAGGGTGAGCCTAAAACAATCACATTGCTAAACAGATATATTATCACACTGCCCTCTAAATTCATGTATCTCCATACGCATAGATGAGCACAGCCCCCAGACCTTATCAGCAAAGCTCCTTTGTGTAGCGGACAATGGTTAAGGTAGAAACTTAACTGATCAAAGCGAAGAGAACAGGGTCAATGGAGTGCTCAGCCCCAAATGGGACACCATCTGAATGCAGGGACCCTCTAGGAAGAGGGGAGCAGAAGACCGTAAGAGTCAAAGGTCAGGAGTAAAACAGTGTCTTCTAGATGCAACGGGACACTGCTCTCATGAACTCACACCAAGTGTGGTCGCCCGCACAAGATCAAGCGGGCCCTGAAGGGTGAGGGGCCCACAAGACCCCACCCCTAGCCGAGGAGTGGTTGATAGCTGGAGACTTCTGGAGAGGGGAGGGAGAGGCAATTTTCTTTAAGGGTGTCAACCCTAGTAGGTAGACCTATTCCAGTGGATCCGTCCACACCCATGAGGATATGGGCCCCGCAAATTGGAATCGATGAGTTGACAGAGAGAGAGAGAGAGAGAGAGAGAGAGAGAGAGAGAGAGAGAGAGAGAACGAAGTTCAGAGGGGATGTGGGGTAGGGGATGGATGGGGAGGAGAGAGAAGTCAATATAATTGAAATACATTATATGCGTATATAAAATCCCCCCCATTAATAAAAGGATATTATATTAAAAGAAGTTTTAAGGGCTTAAAATAGGGATGGAGACCAGAGCAGAGTCAGTGGGGGTTCACCGCCATTGTGACGGCACAGCATGGATAAAACGAGGGGTGAGATCTGCTGTCTTGGGGTCCTCATGCAGTCCCAGCGTCCTTTCTCTTTGGCTCCGTCTGTTCACTGGCTTTGTGTTTGCATCCAGGACGAAAAGCAAGAGTGACTTGTCAGCTGGGCCTGGTGACGCATGCTTGCAGTCTCTCGGGATGCTGAGACAGAAGGATTTCTTTAAGTAGGAGGCCAGCCTGAGCTACACAGTGAAATCCTGTCTCAAGTAATAATAATAATAATAATAATAATAATAATAATAATAATAATAATGATATCAATTTGTTTGAATGTAATCAGAATGCAACTCTATTTGTCATCCACTGTCCTGTAAAATGTATTCAGGGGAAGGGTTTTCTTGTGTCTCCAGGTGAAAATTTGGGCAAATCCACAGCTTACGTTGGTCCTCTTCAGATAGGAAGTTGTTTGTCTTCTTTTTTTAAAAGACAGAGTCTCATGGAGCCCAGGTTATCTTTGAACTCACCGTATTAGGAGAGGAAGACTTTGAATTCCTGATCTTCCTATCTGTGCTGGGGATGAACCCAGGGGTATTACGTGTGTGATGCACAGACACTCTACTGACTGAGCGTCTCTCCAGCCCTCCTGATATCGTTTTTTGTTGTGGTGTGTGTGTGTGTGTGTGTGTGTGTGTGTGTGTGTGTGTGTGTGAATATGCATGCAGATTGAGGCTAGAGGACACCCAGCATCGTCCTCCATTGCTCTCGGTCCTGTGCCCTCCAGACGGGGTCTCACTAAAGGTGGAGCTTCCCGTTTTGCAGCTCAGCTGCTGGTCAGCAGCACCGGCCATTCTTTTGTCTCTGCTACCTCTAGGGCTGAGGTTACAGGTACGCAGGGAGGAAGTGTGTCAGAAGATTCAAACCCTGGTGGGCTTCAGCCCGGTCTTTGGAGCAGGAGGCCTGCCCCTACTGGCTCCAGTTCTCCAGGGCCTGCCTTGTTACTTTGTTATACACCTGAAATAAGCCCATGCCCCTGGTCCCCCTCCATACCCCCATGTGCCCCACGACCCCTGTCTCTCCCCCTCATCTCCTCCCCTCCTTTCTCTCCTCTTTTATTTGAGAAAAAGGTTCATGTAGCCCAGGCTGGCCTTGAACTCACTACGTCACCAAGGCTCCCCTTGAACTTCTATCTCCACCTTCCAACTTTTGGAATTATAGACCCTGCCACCACGTCTAGCTCATAGGAAGTTCTCTCTGGAAAAGGACAAGTGTCAGGTGTTGTGATATAATCTTTTGTACATTATGAAGATGCATCACTGTTGGTTTAATATAAAGCTGAATGGCCAATAGCTAGGCAGGAGAGAATAGGTGGTACTTCTGGGGAGAGAGAGAAGGATGGGAAGAAGAAAGGGATTTTTGCCAGCAGACTCAGAGGAACTTGGACGTGATATACTGAGAAAAGGTAAAAGCCACGTGGGAGAAAGTAGATTAATAGTAACAGGTTAATTAAAGTTATAAGAGCTAGTTGGAAACAAGCCTAAGCTAAAGGCCAAGCTTTCATAAGTAATAATAAGTCTCAGTGTCATTATTTGCAGGCTGGCGGTCACAATGAGAAAGTGCTACTACATTTGGCACCCAACGTGGGGCACAAATCGACCACCCTGGGGTTAAGAGTCCCGTGCTCTACTGACTGAGCTAGCTGAGCTGTACTTCTTTTGAGTGGCCTTTACCCAAGCTCCCTCCCCTTCAGTGGGTCAAATTCCTCAGACACCCTGGCATGGCTGTTCCATCTAAATTAGCTTAGTACAAATGTCTTTCATTTGATGAGACGTAACCTGCCCAAAAGGGAAACTCCCCAAAGTTAGGGTTGGGGCAGGGTTTTGTTTTTGTCTTTCCAGGAGAATAAAAGCATCCAACTAAAGAATCTAAAGACCACTGGCCAAATAAGACATCTGAAGAAGAAGGATGAATCATTCAGAGAAAATGTCCCAAGAAAAAGAGTAAATTGGCTTAATGGTATAACACATTCCCAACAGGAAAAAATTTCATAAATCTTCCCAAATGTTTGTCTCTATGTTCTCTACAGACATATAAGGCAAATGGTATGTTTGTAGTCTCAACTCAATTAAAAATTAAAGCTGGCTTTGGAGTTGGAGTGTGGCTCTCTTCATCTCTAAACCCAAGCATGCTTGTTAAAGGAAAATCCAAAGTCTCTGTCTCATGTCAGAAGGGCCACCTGGTATGGGACAGAAGAAAATCAAAATTAAGGGACTATTCTATTGCCACTAATCTTGTAATCCCTGAGTTTATTTTGACTCTTTAAAACTTTTCTTAAGGTATAAATACTATCTCAAAATTTATAAATAGATACATGTTTAAACTTTCTGCCATGATATTAATGGATATATAGAGTACTAACTAATTCTAGAAATAGGCTTCATCTAGCTTCCTGTACATGATTCCAGGCTTGAGTCTGAAGCAGGTAATTAGGAATTAAGCTTATGTATCCCAGGTGTATTTAATAGTTTTTGGTCCTTTAACCTCACTGAGATCTGTTGCATATGACATTTAAAATGTTTAAATTTTCTGCAATGAACTGTGGCCATTTTTTTCTTTTCTTTTTCTTTTTTAAAAAAATATTTATTTATTATTATGTATACAGTGTTCTGCCTGCATGTCTCCCTGCAGGCCAGAAGAGGGCACCAGATCTCATTACAGATGGTTGTGAGCTGCCATGTGGGTGCTGGGAATTGAACTCAGGACCTCTGGAAGAGCAGCAGCCAGTGCTCTTAACCTCTGAGCCATCTCTCCAGCCCAAGTAGATTTTCTTTAAGGCTTATTGGTTGTTGGTTTTTTGTTTGTTTTGTGTGTGTGTGTGTGTGTGTGTGTGTGTGTGTGTGTGTGTGTGTGTGTTCCCCATGTGTGCTGCTGCCCAAGGACGACAGAAGTGGGTATGGCATTTCATGGAGCTGGAGATTTTGTTTGTTTGTACCCTTCTCAGTCAAATTAGTGCTGATAATTGGATGTTCCCTCATTTTGTTGGCTTGATTTGTTCAGTAACCCATAGTTGCAATCAGTTCAAGAGTTCAGCACTTTGGGGTTGGGGATTGAGCTCAGTGGTAGAGCACTTGCCTAGCAAGCGCAAGGCCCTGGGTTTGGTCCTCAGCTCCAGAAAAAGAAAAAGAAAGAAAGAAAGAAAGAAAGAAAGAAAGAAAGAAAGGAAGGAAGGAAGGAAGGAAGGAAGGAAGGAAGGAAGGAAGGAAGGAAGGAAGGAGAGTTCAGCACTTCTCCCTATGCTTTGGAAACTACGACCATTTCTAACAGCAACCTTTGATGTCTCCAAAAGGATGACAGAGCCCCACAATGATGATTCCACCTGGATTGTGGTAAAACCACTAAGCTGATCAACACCACCCAAGGATCAGCTTTGGACTACAAACTGCTCGGGACAGTTTGAAGGTGGTTAGCTAAGATGCTCTGACATCATAGACTACTCCAGTCAGAACTTCAAATAAGCCCTGCACTTTCCCATCACCCCGAGACTGGATAACAACTAGCTCTCCCAGGACTTGGTCTTTATTGCAATTTTTTTCAGGGTCTCTTAAAGACACCATTGTCCCCAGACAACAGGAAGTAAGTTTAAGAACACAACTCCCACATTCCCAAGAGATGGGGTGGGTGGTTTTTGGTCATTCAGTGGATGTTTGTCATCATTTAGGGGGGTTGGTTACAAGTTGTTATGGGTCATGGTCATGGAGGAAATGAAGCAAAGGAGATTTGATTCAGGGATCTCATTCTGAAAAGACAACTGTGGGATACAGGAGTGACAGGATAAAGGGTAGATTATTGAACCACTTTTTTTTTTTTGGTTTTCGAGACAGGGTTTCTCTCTGTAGTTTTGATGCCTGTCCTGGATCTCATGCTGTAGCCCAGGCTGGCCTCAAACTCAGAGAGATCCACCTGGCTCTGCCTCCCGAGTACTGGCATTAAAGGCGTGCGCCACCACTGCCCGGCTATTGAACTACTTTTAAACTAAAAAAGCAACTACTAATCTCAAATACTTTACGCTGGTATGGATTTTTGTATATTGATACAAATTTAAGGTTATTTTTGTTATACTGTGTATATGTTTCTACTCTTATTCAAAATACTTTTTGTATGCCGGGCGGTAGTGGTGCACGCCTTTAATCCGAGCACTCAGGAGGCAGAGGCAGGTGGATCTCTGTAAGTTTGAGGCCAGCCTGGTCTACATAGTGAGTTCCAGGATTGCTGAAGCTACACAGAGAAACACTGTCTCAAAAAAAAAAGCCCCCAAATTTTTTGTATATTGATACAACTTAAAGTTATTATTGTTTTATTGTATATACGTTTCTACTCTTGTTTAAGATACTTTTGTATATTGATACAAATTTAAAGTTATCTTTGTTATACTGCATATATGTTTCTACTCTTATTTAAGGTATTGTATCTATGCAGCTCATTTAAAAATATATTGTAAAGTTCTAGTTCTTGAAAGCTATTTAGGATAATAAAGAAAGACAATTAGTAGTTAGTCATCTATAACAATCAAACTTATAGTCATGTTAGGTATGTTTTCTAGGTCAAACAGATATATATATTGGTTGTTTCGAGACAGGATTTCTCTGTGTAGCTTTGCGCCTTTCCTGGATCTCCCTCTGTAGACCAGGCTGGCCTCAAACTCACAGAGATCCACCTGCCTCTGCCTCCCAAGTGCTGGGATTAAAGGTGTGCGCCACCACGGCCCGGCTACCAGAGATATATTTTAAATAGATAGGTGGTCTTCAAACACTTCAAAGACCTGTAGAATATGTCATTTAAAATGTTTTAATAACCAAGCTTTTCATAACTGTGAAACATGTCTGCTCCTGGCAGCACCAATTTACTTCAAAAAAGGATGATGGGCACCGAAGAACCTCCATATGGAGTTTGCTTTCTTTTGTAGCAAAGTTAACCATTGGGCTAAAACTGCCCTTGCCGCAACTGCTGACAGTATGCTGTCCAAACTGGACACAAAAGAAGGCGACTGTTGAAATTTACCAAGACAAGGTAGGACAGTCCTTCAAAATTCCTGCTTCACAGAAAAGTCTGTCAGATACTCTAGGCCTGTAGGCTGAAGATGGATGCCCCAACATTGCAGAGGAACCTTGGGTGTCTCTGTCATTTCTATAATTTTTAAAGTTGTTTGCTCTGCACTTCTTGTTTACTCAGGTAATATTAAATCCTTCTTGGGTCTCTGATGGTGTTGAGTACTTGATAGTTATAGTTACAGGTTTCCTTAGTTCTGATAGAAAGTAAATTAGGTATACAACTTTGGACTTACCAAGATAGGATAGAAAATGGAGTATTTTCTCTGAATTTGCCTAATATAAATGGACTGGACATTATGAATGTAATTTTTTTTTTTTTTTTGGTTTTTCGAGACAGGGTTTCTCTGTGTAGCTTTGTGCCTTTCCTGGAACTTGCTTTGTAGACCAGGCTAGCCTCGAACTCACAGAGATCTGCCTGCCTCGTGAATGTAACTTTTACTTGATAATTGTTCTTATTGTGTGTGTGTGTGTGTATATATATATATATATACACACATATAGTTTTACTATGTTAGAGTTAAAACCTTTTCTTTTATTTATTTTTGCAGTCTTAAGTCTTCTTTGTCTTTTTTTATTATTAAGAAATTTTCTATTCATTTTACATACCAACCACAGATCATCCTCTCCTCTTTCCTCCCACCCCCCCCAGCCTTCCCCTGCAACCCACCCCCCATTCCCACCTACTCCAAGGCAAGGTCTCCCATGGGGAGTCAACAGAGCCTGGTACATTCACTTGAGGCAGGTCCAAGCCCCTCCCCCTGCACCAAGACTATGGTGTCCCACCATAGGCACTGGGCTCCAAAAAGTCCGCTCATGCACCAGCGATGGATCCTGATCCCGCTGCCAGGGGGCCCCTTAAGCGGGTCAAGCTAAACAACTGTCTCGCCTATGTAGAGAAAACGTTTCCTTTTAATTTAGACAAAAGGGGGGAAATGTTGTGGGATAATCTTTTTGTACACTGTGAAGATATGTCACTGTGATTGGATTAATAAAAAGCTGATCAACCAATAGCTAAGCAGGAGAGAATAGGCGGGACTTCCAGGGTGAGAGACAATGCCAGGAAGAAGAAGGGGATTTTTGCCAGCAGACTCAGAGGAAGTCAGACATGCTGTACTGAGAAAAAAATAAATAAATAAAAGCCACATGGCAGAATGCAGACTAAGAGAAACAGGTTAATTTAAGTTATAAGAGCTAGTTGGAAACAAGTCTAAGCTAAAGGCCAAGCTTTCATAATCAATAATAAGTCTCTGTGTCATTATTTTTGAGCTGGCGGTCCCAACTAGAAAGCGCTACTACAGCCAGGTCTACACAACCCCACTCCGTACTATTCTGCTCCTCTCTCTTTTTTTTTTAAATGAAAGGTGAGCTCTCAATATGTAGCATGAGCTATCCTTGAATTCACAAGCATTCCTGAGGGCTGAGAATACAGGCATGACTCAGATTGTTCTGTCCCTCCTCCCCTCCCTTCCCCTCCTCTCTCCTCCCCTCCCCTCCCCCTTCTCTCTTTTCCAGAGTCCTATATCCCCGAGTTCAAGGCTGTTGCGGATCTCCTCCTCACCATGTAGTGAACAGGACACCCCAACACTGTGTGCTCGGGGCTCCACAAGCTCAGCTTCTTCTCTCCCTGCCATCCTCGAGGTGGCCACCAGAGGGTGATCTCTTCTCAAAAGGCAAATCTGTCCTCCAGTTTAAAACCTCTGCCAGGCCACTCCTATTTACTATCTAATGGGCATTCGAACTTAGTCTCAAACTCACAGAGATCCGCCAGCTTCTGTTTCCAGAGTCCTGAGATTAAAGGTGTGTGCCACCACCACCTGGCCCTGTTTGTCTGGATTGTTTGGTTTTGGCTTTTAAGACAGGATCTCACTTTGGAGCACAGGCTAGTCTTGAACCTGTGAATCTCTTGCCTCAGCTTCCTGAGTGCTAAGATTACAGGCATAAGCCACTACACCCTGAAGAGCTCACAGAGCAGGAGGCCTCTGAGCCCTGGGCTTTGCTGGAGACCAGTTGCCTACCTGGAGGGGAACACCTCAGTGCAATTCACAGCCACCTGGATGCTGAGAACCAAACTCACGTCCCCTGCGGGAGCAGCAAGTGCTCTTAACCATTGAGCCGTCTGTCCAGCCCCTGTTTTGAAAAGAAGGGAAACACTTCATCATCCATCATGCCCTGAGAAGCTATGTCTCAGCACAATTATGGAAACAGAAGACAAATCTCCCATCAGGGATTTCAGATAACCCGTGACAGCAGACTGGCAGAAGGAAAATATAGCTTGTTTCTTTGTGGTTTGTTTTTTGTTTACTTGGTGGCAGTGCTGAGGTCTTTACAAACGGTAAGCATAAGGTTTGGTGTGGTGGGGAGCAAGTTTAATTCCAGTACTCCTAAGGCAGAGGCCGGGGGAATCTCTGTGAGTTCAAGGCCATCCAGGTCTACATAGCAAGTTCCAGGCCAGTCAAGGGTACACAGTGAGACCCTGTCTTAACAAAGAAATATCCAAATGTGTGCCAGGTATTCTCCCAATGTGATGAGAACAGCCACTACGAATACACAGAGACACAGAGATGACTCTAACATGATCTGTCCTAAAAGAATTCACAGTCAAGGCTGACAGTTCTTCTGTCTCTGACTCACGAAGCTCCCAAGGGAGTTCCTAGAATTGGACAATCCTGCCTACGGACTCAACAAGAGAGGCTTCCATTATGGCTGCGTTGTGATGTCCAGGCTGTAATGAAACTCGGCTGGAGAACAGCAGCTCCAATTGGCTAAATAATAATTCCTCCCATTACCTGAGCCTCTGTGCCAGAAACCCGGCATCATCTCATTCAGCCCTTACTGGAAGCGAGGTGTTAGGTCTTCTGTATAGAGAGGGAGATGTCGTGATTCACCAGCAAGCATGACATCAGTGATCCATCGCCTTCTGCGCCATCCAGAGTGTTCCTCTAAGTGCTGCCCTTCTGAGTCAGGCTGTGCAATGCTGGGCCAGCTGCTTAACCCTTTTGTCTCTGGTCTCCTCCCCTGTCTGAAAATGAGCTTGTTGTGAAGGTTATGGGGTACCTGAGGGATGCTGGGGCTGTAGTACAGTGGGCACACTGCTTGCCTTAGCAAGCAAGCAGGAGGCCCTAGATTCCCTCTCCAGCACCGCGCAAATCCAAACGGATCCTGGAGCCACGGAGCAGGCCTGTCATCCCAGAACTAGGGAGACTGAAACAGGAAGACTGGGGGTCGATTCACATAAAACAAACAAAAAACCCCAAACCACAAAAAATTAATTTGCTTAATTATGGATGAGGGGGGCACCTGCGCTCACAGGTGCCTCAGCCACATGAAGAGCCAGAGGCCAGCCAGCCTGGGCTACATGAGACCCTGTCTTTGTTTTTGTTTTAAAACGATGGCTCAGTGGGTAAAGGCGCTTGCCGCCAAGCCCTGCAGCCTGGTCTCCATCCCAGCACCCACGTGGTGGAAGAAGAGAGCCAACTCCTCAGAGTTGCCCTCTGACTTCCCCATGTGAGCGCAGGTGCCCCCCATCCATAATTAAGCAAATTAAATTTTTGTTGTTTTGGGTTTGTTTGTTTGTTTGTTTTATGTGACTTGGTGGTGTTGGGTCTGCATGAGGGTGGCAGATCCTCTGGACCTGGAGTGACAGACAGTTGTGAGCTGCCATGTAGGTGCTGAGAATTGAACCCAGGTCCTCTGGAAGAACAGCCAGTGCTCCTAACCGCTGAGCCAGCTCTCCAGCCTGCAAATGTAATTTTTTAAATGACTGGATTTTTAAAAGTTGTGAGGTTTTGTTTCTTGTTTTATTTTTGAGACAGGATTTCTTTTTTTTTTTTTCCTTTTTCTCCTCTTTTCTTTTCTTTTTTCTTTTTTGTTTTTTGAGATAGGATTTCTTCTCTGTATAGCCCTGGCTGTCCTGGAACTCGCTCTGTAGACCAGGCTGGCCTCAAACTCCCAGAGATCCACCTGCCTCTGCCTCCTGAGTGCTGGGATTAAAGGTGTGCGCCACCACCGCCCAGCAAGACAGGGTTTCTCTGTGTAGCTCTGGCTGTCCTGGAACTCACTATGTAGACTACGCTGGCCTTGAACTCAGAGATTTACCTGCCTCTGGCTCCCGAGTGCTGGGACTAAAGGCATGAAAGTATTTTATTTTGTTTTGTATGTATGGGTGTGTTGCCTGCATGCATAGCTGTGCCCCGCGTATGTGCAGTGCCCATGGAGAGCAGAAGAGGGCATCAGATCCCTTAAAACCGAAGTGACAGACAATTGTGAGCCACCACGTTGGGAATCAAACCCAGGTCCTCTGGAAGAGCAGCTGCTGAGCCATCTCTCCAGTCCCAACAAATGCAAAACCAAACAAACAAACAAAAAAAACAGCATGTGAGAACTGGTGTGATATTGAACATCTGTAATCCCAGACTTTGAGAGGATGAGGCAGGAGGACCAGAAGCTTAGGGCAAGCCTGGGCTACATAGCAAGAGCCTGTCTCCATTAAAACAAAAACAATAGAAAAGACCTATGCTCACTCTTAGATTCATATTTTTATTTATATGTACTTGCATATATGTGTCTTTGTGAGTGTGCATGCATGCATTGTGCAGGTGTGTGTGTGTGTGTGTGTGTGTGTGTGTGTGTGTGTGTGTGTGTGTGTGTGACCATAGAGACCAGAAAAGGCTTCCAGGTCCCTTGGAATTGGAATTACAGGCATTTGCACAATTCCCTGATTATTTCGTTGGGGCTGGGATCTGAACTCCAACCGTCCAGATTGTGCAGCAAGCACTCTTAACCACTGGCATCTCCCTGGTCCCTATTGAATTACTTTTGAGACAGGGTCTCCCACAGTCCAGGCTGACCTCAAACTCCCTATGTATCTGAAGATGACCTTGATGTCCTGATCTCCCTTCCATCATCTATGGATGGCTCCATATGAAAAGACTCTTTAGCTCATGTGTTTTAATACTTGGTCACCAGCTGATGGTGCTGTTTGAAAGATTGAGAAACCATTAGGAGGCGGAGACTCACTGGAGTAAGCGGTCAAGCTGATTGGTTCTTTTTTTGGGGGGGGGTTGTTGTTTTTGTTTCTTGGTGTTTTTTTTTTTTTTCTTCGTTTTTTTCAAGACAGGGTTTCCCTGTGTAACAGTCCTGGTGTCCTGGAACTCTCTTTGTAGACCAGGCTGACCTCTAACTCACAGAGACCCACCTGCCTCTGCCTCCCAAGTGCTGAGATTAAAGGTGTGCACCACCACCTCCCAGCTGCTGATTGGATTTGGTGTCACCTACGAGACACACCTTCAGAGTGAGGTCAGTGAGGGTTCAGAGAGTTTAATTAAGGAGAGAGGATGCATCCTGAATGTGAGTAGTACCATCCCATGGGCTGGGGTCCAGGACTGAACAGAAAGGAGAAAACAGCCTTGAGTAGCCATCCTTCTCTACTTCCTGACCATGGAGGCAATGTGACCAGCTGCTGCCACCATAACGGACTGTACCTTCAAACTGTGAGTCAAAAGAAACCTGTCTTCCCTTCAGCTGACATTTGCCAAGTATCTTATCTTGTCATAGCAACTATGAAAGTAACAAATACACACCCCATCACAGCAGGGTTCCAAACCTACCCCAAACAGCGCCACCTGCTGGGGACCAAGTGTTCAAACACAAATGCCCGGGGGGGACATTTCACACCCACCGTAACCAGCCGCCTACAGCGTTCTGAGAATTATGCCAAAGCTCTTTGAAAACACTCTGGATGGTGCTGTGATTCATAATGCATCATGGCCTCAAGAGGACCCTGGAACACAGGGCTGCTGAGTCAAAAGCCTTCTCTCCTGCCTCTCAAAAGGTCTTGGCTAATATTAAACTGAGGCTGCGGATGTATCAGAGACAGCGTGTTTGTCTACCATGCACAAACTCCTGGGATCAATTACTCCTGTCACAAAAGAAGAAGAGGAAGAGGAAGAAGAAGAAGAGGAGGAGGAGGAGGAGGAGTCAAGGTGTAGCCCACATTCCACACTTAATCAGATTCTCCAAAGCTATCATGGCTGTCTTCTGGTTTTTATGGTGGGGCTTGGTGGCATTGGAACTCATAAAAATCTGCCTGCCTCTGCTTCCCGAGTGCTACTTGCTGTCCTTTCAGAGGACCTGGTTCAGCTCCCAGCACTCTCATGGCTGAGGATCACAACTGTCTGCAACTCCAGTCCCAGGGGATCTGACCCCTTCTTCTGGCCTCAACCTGCACCAGGCACACAAGTGGTACACAGACATACGGGCAGCCAAAACACCCACACACGCACAAAGAAAAGAAAAAAATACAAAAGGGCCACCAACCACTCTCATCTCTTCCGTCCAGTTCCCCGGCCAGGATGAGGATCAGAGTTCTGTCCACAAGACTTCATGTCACCCACATCCTGGCTGTCCCAGATGCCTGGTGCCCCCTTGGGCTCCAGTTGGCTCAGATCCATGAGGAGCAGGGTGGGGGTTTCTGCTTCATGCCCTTGGAGGCTTTGCAGTTCTGAGTCATTCTCCAAGCCACCACAGAACACCACTGGAACTCTGAACCCACTGCTCACCAGAGCTGGTGCCCAGGTCCCTCCTCTGCGACCCGAGTCCCAGCTGGTATCCAGGAGTACGCACAGCCCAGGGCCTGCTCATCTTCCTCCCAGGCTTCCAGACTTGGACGTGATGCCCCTGCCCTGACACCTTTCTCTGTCTACACGGGCCTCCCCCTCTCTACTTCTCAGCATCCCGGATCCAGCTCCAGAAAAGCAGAGGATTGGGGAATGAATGGGAGCAGCGCCTCTGTACAGGACCATCTCGCAGGGACAAAATGGTGCCCCTCATGGAGACCCTCGTGGTGCAGCTTGACCTTGTCTAATGACTCTGACTACTGGGCTAGCCTCACTTCATCTTTCTTATCCGCCTGTCTCCAATCTCCACGTTACTCTCACTTGTCCCCGGGGTTCCATGCCCAAGGAGACCCTTGCCAAAGAGACAACTTCCTTCAGAATCCCTCTCGCTTCACTCTGTCATTCTGAGAAAGGGGTGGGGCTGAAGTCTCATCCGGGAAGACTCCCTCCCAACAGCTCCCCTTCCTTCTGAAGGAGGTCCTCTAAGGCAGCCCTCTCCCCCTCACCTTCCTCTTCCCTGACCCACCACTCGTAACCTTACAGCCTGCCCCACGTAACCTGCAACCCTTTTCTCTGTCCGCAGGGCCTCTTCCAGTCTCCTTTTTATGTCCTTCCCCTGGGCCCTTTCCCAGTGACACTCCTGTGCAGAAAGGGCATACATATGCCACCATGTTTTCCACATCCATGGTCCCCCTGGAGATGGATTTTGTTTTAGTATATATATTTTTTGAGACAGGGTCTCACTATATAGCCCTGGATAACCTGAAACCCACTGTGTAGATAAGCTGGTCTCAAACTCCTCACAGAAATCCATCTGCCTCGGAGAGGGATTTAAAACATTATTTTGGGCTGGAGAGATGGCTCAGAGGTTAAGAGCACTGGCTGCTCCTCCAGAGGACCTGAGTTCAATTCCCAGCAACCACATGGTGGCTCACAACCATCTGTAATGAGATCTTGTGCCCTCTTCTGATAAATAAATCTTTAAAAAACAAAACAAAACATTATTTTAAAAGATGTATTATTTTGCATGTGTGGATGTTTCGCCTGCTTGTCTGTGTGTGTACCATATGTGGTTGGTGCCTGTGGAGGACAGAGGAGGACATGGGATCCCCTGGAACTGGAGTTATGGATGGTTGTAAACCATTATGTGGGTGCTGGGAACCAAGCCCAGGTCCTCTGCAAGGGCAGCGAGTTCTTACGCTGAGCTCTCCCTCCATCCCTTAAACAAGCAAACAAACAAACAAGCAAACAAGCTATCTTTTGCATCTGCAGGACCGGGAGTCATGAGGCGTCATGTTTGAGGTTCTGGATGGGCACTTCCTGTGGCTTATCACTCCCTAATTGTTCCTAGCCTCCGTTCTGTCTACTGTCCACTATTTTTGCTCCTGTCTTTGGGTTCTTTGTATGGATGCCTTCTGCATCTTAGCTGACTTCATCTCTTACCTCTTCCTCCCTCCCTCCCTCCCTCCCTCCCTCCCTCCCTCCCTCCCTCCCTCCCTCCCTCCCTCCCTTCTCTTTCCTTCCCCAGCACCACCAGCCTCAGGGATCTCAATATTCCAAAGTATGTGGTGGAATGGGAGTGGGATGGGGGGCGATGCATGGCCCTGGGCTCTTCAGCATGCCCAGTGACCCCCCCCCCCATCCCCTTCACCTGGAGACACCGTTCACGTTGATGAGATTAAAATCATGATGTAAGAATGCCAGGATGAGAATGGGGTGGGAAGTGAATGCTGTCTGGGGCTTGGTCCCATGTAGTCCGGAGACATCTCTCCCCGTGCTCTGGAGGTCAGGGTTTGCCCATACCAGTCTGCCCAGACACTCTTTTGAGACTCCGTTCCCCGTCAGTTTGGAGAGTGCTCTACTGCGGAGTGGAGAGAGATCAGACCGTGAAACAAGACGCACCGGACAACCTACCGTTTGGGCTTACCCTGGACCCCTGCCCACCAGTTACCAGCCTTTGGGGTCCAGGGACCTTAGAACCTTTGCGTATGCCCCCCCCCCCAGGAAACAGAAGCAGAGGGAAGTGGGCTGGCGAGGTGGCTGAGTGAGGGACTTGCCTCTGAGCCTGCCCACCTGAGTTCAGTCCTGCAGCCCACACAGTGGAAGCTGAGATGATTCAGACAAATGGTCATCCGGCCTTGAGTGTACACACACACACACACACACACACACACACACACACACTAATGATAAATGTAATAAAAAGTACCTCAACAGGTCTGTGAGATGCTCTGTGGGTAAAGGCACCTGTCACCAAGCCTGATCACCTAAGTTTATTTCCAGCACCCACGTGATGAGAGAATTGACCCCTGCAAATTGTCCTCTGACCTCCGCACGCAATCTGTGGCACACTTGCACCCATACACACACACACACACACACACACACACACACACACACACAGAGAGAGAGAGAGAGAGAGAGAGAGAGAGAACGAGCTCTTCAAAGTGCAGTGACAAATTGACGTGACTCAGCAGAAGCACAGGGGATGCTGAAGGTAGGGGAGAGATGAGTCCTTTGGGACTCTGGGAACCCCCTCTCCCCCCATGACTTCTGCCACCTACACCCCAAACAATCTTCTGCGAGAAGCACCCTTTGGAACAGTCTCCCCATCCTGGAAGCCGTGGAAGGAAACAGGAGCCCGAAGTCTTGGGTTAGTCGGATGAGCCCCGGTTCCAGGCCACTCGTGCTTTGCCCCACGGGACCCGGGACCATGCATGGCTGCAGTCGCCGGCTTGTGTTTTCTCCGGAACGCGCACGGCTGGTTCAGGTTATCTAAAAACGTAAATGGTTTCTTCTCTCAGCACATGGATCACAGGGATCAAATCACCGGTCCAGGTTTGGCCGCAAGCACCGTTATCCGCGGAGCCATCTTGCTGATCCCTGAAGATACAAGGGGGGCGGGTGTGTGTGTGTGTGTGTGTGTGTGTGTGTGTGTGTGTGTGTGTGTGTTAACAACTCACTTCATTTTTCTGGATGAAGAAGGCAGGGGATTTCCAGACATGCAGGTTTGTGTGTTAATGCGGTGGAGGCTGGGCAGGATGGGTTCCCCAAGAATGTCATTTCTGGCTCTGGGTGAGTGTGGCCAGACGCTTCGGCTCCTGATGGAGACCCGACCCTGTAGTTACCCTCTCTCTTCAGGCTGGGTTTGGAGACCCAGGCAAAGCAAAGAGAGGCTTCTTCCCCTAACCTGGGAGTCTGAGATTTTAACCTTTGGCCTGGTTCTGCCTACGAGAGCGTCTTGAGCTGGGTTTGCAGCCTTCGCAAAGGCTCCTCTCCTATTGTGTAGAGTCGAACATTGTGGTTATTCATTTTTATTATTTCCTGGAGACAGGCTCTTACAGTGTAGCCCTAGCTGGCCTGGAAGCCACTATACAGACGAGGCTGGTCTTGTGACGAGATCTGTCTGCCTCTGCCTCTTGAGTGGTGGAATTAACTGTGTGTGCTGCTACAGTTGGGTATATTAAAAAATTGTGTTAGCATATATTATTTGTATAGAATAATGGTTCATTCATTGCACATGTATCTGACCTAAGTACTTTGATCATATTTGTTCCCCATCCCCCTCCTTTATCCCACTGCCTGGTCCAACTGGTCCTGGTTTTGTTTATGTTGCTGTGACAAATTCAATCTAGGAGAGCAAGGGTTTGTTTCAGCCCACAATTCCAGCCCATCACAACAGAGAAGTCAAGGTACCAGGGACTGCTCACATCACACCCACAATCAAGAGCACAGAGAAATGAGTGCGTGCACGTCCAGCGCTCAGCTCGATCTCTCCACTTCTATACAGTCCAGGATTCTCTGCCTAAGGAATGATGCTGCCCACAGTGGGCTGGACCTTCCCCTGTCTATAAATGCAGAGTCAAGACAATCCCATGCAGATATATCAACAGGCCGGCCTGGTCTAGACAGTCCTTGAGACTTTCTTTCCAGCTGATTCCAGGTTGTGACAAGTGGACAAGTGAAACCAGATCTCACACCCCCTGATCTTCTTCCTCTTCCCAATTAGTCCTCTTATTTTCATGGTTGAGTGTGTGTGTGTGTGTGTGTGTGTGTGTGTGTGTGTATAGTGTATAATGTGTGTGCATAGTGTATAATGTGTGTGTGTGGTGTGTGTGTGCATAGTGTATAGTGTGTGTGTGTGGTGTGTGTGCATAGTATATGGTGTGTTTGTGTGTGTGTGTGTGGTGTGTGTGCATAGTATATGGTGTGTTTGTGTGTGTGTGTGTGTGTGTGTGTGCATAGTGTATAATGTGTGTGTGTGGTGTGTGTGCATAGTATATGGTGTGTTTGTGTGTGTGTGTGTGTGTGTGTGTGTGTGTATACCAATGTGCTTCATCAGGGCTCAATACAGAAGATGAATGAGAGGTTATTTACAGGAACAAGGGTAACAGCGGTGGCTTCATCATTGAAGAAACTGTCCCACCCCCCCACCCCTGCTGGAGGCCCTGGGAGTAAACAGTAGGTGACAAGTAGTATTCAACAGGTTGACCCATCAGACAAATAACTCTCTGATGGGAAGCCCCACTTGGCAAAGACTGTGGGTCACTGACTGTAAATGACTTTGCTCCTGTCTGTTATTTTTCTCATGTGCCACTACATTTCTTCCCTAAGAACTGCTATGGGTGTTTTACCACTGCTTGTGTGTTTATCTCATGTATATATTCCATCTATTGGGCACACATTTATCAGTGGATGGTCAGGAAGATGATTTCTGCGTAAGCTGTATAGTTTTGATGAATAGAAATAATACTAAGATATTTTTCATTCTCAGACTGACATAGGAAAATAACTGTGTTCTCAGCTACAAAGACAGCTTTCCACACATTTTGCTAAGACCTCAGAGCAAATCCAAAATAGACTAGTTGTCTCTGGAGACGAATTGCACAAAGGCAAGTTCCCAGGTGTCTGTTTGTTGAGCCAAAGCCAAGCTGATAACGTTAAAGACATCGATTCCCCACAGCAATTGACTTTCTGCACGTACTCCTGGCCTCAAGGTCCAGCCAACTAGCTGTTTATTGTTTAAGTTCTGAATTTCAACATCACTCTCTGTCTGGGAACCCTAACTGCTCAGGGCTACGTGTCTGCTTTATTCACCATGCCCGGTCAGCGGGGCCTCCCTAGCTGGAGAGAAACCACGTGATTCCTCACGTGTATCAGAATGGCTCTGTCTCTTATTGTTTACTCAAGAAATGCTTTGTGACTCTGAAGATGTAACTCCTATTTGTCCAGAGTTTTTGCTGTGGAGGCAGAAATGTGTGTGTAAAGGAAAGTGAGCGAGTGAAGAGTGAGTGAGTGATGTAGTAGTGTGTGAAGGGATGTAGTGGAGTAGAGAGAAGAAATGTGTATAGAAGAGAGATGTGTGGAGATAGAGATGTGGAGCTGTGTAAAAAGCGATGTAACTACATATAGAGATGTATGATGTGTAGGAGAGAGATGCATGCATGTAAAGAGAGATACGTAGCAGTATGTAAAGAACATAGCTGTGTGGAGACAAAGAGTTTTCAGAAGGAGATATTTTATGTTTGTTTGTTTTTCGACACAGGGTTTCTCTGTGTAGTCCTGGCTATCCTGGATCTCACTCTGTAGCCCAGGCTGCCCTCGAACTCACAGAGATCCACCTGGCTCTGCCTTCCGAGTGCTGGGATTAAAGCCGCCGCCGCCATCGCCACCACCTGGCTCCAGAAGGAGATTTTTTTGAGGTGAAGTAAAAAAGAAAGTTACCATCAGAAAGTGTGTATTCCCTTATCTCCCCCTCAGATAGAAAGTCTGGCTCTCACTGCACTTGTGGATTTTTTTGCACACCCTGGAGATGGTCTTGGAGCAGGGTCTCCCGAAGGCCGCAGGTACTGCCCTGATAGCAATTAACTCCTGTTGGTCCTCAAGGGGCAGGGCCTTAGGAATCCTTCCCTCCTCCATGACCGGATGTGGATGGGCTGTTTTGTGCTGATCTTGTACAGGTCAAGCCCTGTAGATTGTCATGGCCCCCGAGGAGCTTGGACAAGCTTTAAATCTAGTTTCTTCTTTCCTCTCACCCAGGCTGGTTTCACTCGAGGCAGATTACAAAGACTCAGGCAAGAAAGAGCAGGCTGGAACTCTTCTTTACAAATACTTTTTATGGGTTGGAGAGATGGCAAAAACTAGTGGTTCTCAATCCTCCTAATGCTTTGATTCTTTAATACAGTTCCTCATGTTGTGGTGACCCCCCCACCATAAAATTCTTTTGTTGCTACTTCATAACTGTGATTTTGCTAGTGTTATCATTTGTAATGTAATTGTCTGATACACAGGATATCTGATGTGCGACCCCTGTGAAAGGCTCATTTGACCCCCCGGGGGTCTTGGCCCACAGGTTGGAGCCACGGGCTTAAGCAGTTACGAGCACTTACTGCTCTTACAGAGGACCTCAGTTCTGTTTCCAGCACGCACTTTGGGCAGCTCACAACTTTCTGTAATTCCAGTTCCAGGGCATCCAATGCCCTGACGTCCTTGGGCCCTGTAGGCATGCACCCCATCCACAAACATACATGCAGGAAAAACACCCATAGGAAATAAATAAACAACATTTCCTTCAAACACTTCTTGTGCCACAGTTGGTTCCCCTTTAAGCCAGCCAAACTAATATCATCCCCTGCAGAGTTGGGGGTCTGTGTCCCTGGGGTCTTGACTATGGAGGTTTAATCAGGTAGCGTGAAGGGAACGCTGTAATTGGCTTTAATTGGTTGTGTGGTTCATATGAGGAAATAGGTCTGGAGTAGGAGTTATCAGGACTTGGGGAGCGAGGTCGTTTCTCCTCGGCCTTGTCTCTGGGCAGAGAAAATAGAAGAACTGGCCACCAAGAGCATGCCAGGTTCATAGGGAGGGACTCAGCAGGAGTCTTGGAGGAAGGGATGCATAGAGAAGCTGTTACATGGGAGACGTGAGGACTGCAGCAAGAAAAAGAGAAGAGGAGGGGAGAATTATGGTGGGGAATTTGTCCCCTCGATCAGCAGTGGTCCAGGAGGAAGAGGAGCCTGACGGGTGGTGGCCCAAAACTTGAATCCTCACACAAGGAGGCAGAGGCAGGCTGGCCTCTGAGTTCAAGGCCAGTCTCATCTAGCTACATAGGGAGTTCCAGGCCAGGCCAAGGAGAAGGAGGAGGAGGAGGAGGAGGAGGAGGAGGAGGAGGAGGAGGAGGAGGAGGAAAAGAAGGAGGAAGGAAAGAAGGAAGGAAGGGAGGGAGGGAGGGAGGGAGGGAGGGAGGGAGGGAGGCAGGAAGGAAGGAAGGAAGGAAGGAAGGAAGGAAGGAAGGAAGAACTCCAAATCGGAAGGAGGTAGTTTGTAGTTTGATTCCTACAAAAAGGCAGACCAATTTGGAATCGGCAGCTGGGAAGTCTCTAAGAGGTCGGGAACATCTAGAGGAGAATCAGAAGGTAAGATGGAGGAGAAGCAGGATGCAGGCTTGCGTTAGGGTCCCGTAGATTCTCAGGACAGAAGCACAGGAAGGGAAGAGGAGGCCAGAGGAGGAAGGCTACATCTGGGACCCTGGAGCAGATTGAACTGTGGCACAGAGGACTCAGAAGCTGAGAGCCAGAACTCAGAGTTGGCCTGCACTCTAGGCCCTAGAGCAGTGGATCTCGACCTTCCTAACGCTGCGACCCTTTCATACAGTTCCTCATGCTGTGGGGACCCCAACCGTAAAATTATTTTAGTTGCTACTTCATAACTGTGATTTTGCTACTCTTATGAACTGTAATGTAAACATCTGTGTTTTCCGGTGGTCTCAGGCGACCCCTGTGAAAGGGTCGTGGGAAACCCCAAGGGGAGTCGCGACCCGCAGGTTGAGAAACACTGCTCTAATTCATTTGTTAAATA
This sequence comes from Peromyscus californicus insignis, assembly GCF_007827085.1. NCBI lineage: Eukaryota > Metazoa > Chordata > Mammalia > Rodentia > Cricetidae > Peromyscus > Peromyscus californicus. The sequence continues at coordinate 27,421,913 of NW_026294540.1, forward strand.
AGGATAGTAGTAATTTCTGTTTCATGTCTACGATGACTTAATAGAGGAAGCAAGCAGGGATGTGGGTAAGTCTGGGGGCTAGAGCCAGAGATACGGGACGTGGCGAATGGTCTGGGATTGGATGCTTCATCCCTACAGTCCCAGCTATACCAGCCTCCTGGAACCTGGCCTGTCACCTGAGTGGTGTGGTCTGCGCCTTGGGGGCCAGGTGAAGGACAGCCCTGGCAGGGGTGGAGGCTGGGAGAGAGCCCCCTAGAGGCCTAGCCCTGCAGATCACGCTGGAGTCCGCAGCGCGAGCCTCTCCCAGCCTGGAGACCCTGCTGGCGGGGGTGAGGGGGTGGGAAAGCTGCGTGTGGTACCACGAGGGCGCTACACCGGGAGTGGCCTAGGCTCCCGCACTGTTTCTGCTCACGGTCAGTCAAGGGACAGCCTCCGACGGCCAAGTTGGTGTGGCTCCTCCGAGGCGACCATCTGCCCTCTAAGCCCAACTGAAGAAATACTTCTTAATCACCATGCTGGCGAAGACAAAGGATGGCCTGGCATCCCATCGCCACGGCCAGGCGATCCTGCCAAGTCTTTAAGAACCTAAAATACTCTCATTGGAACCTTCCCGATCCCTTTCTCCTCTTCCACTCCATCTTCTGATCCGTCTCCCTCGGTTTCATCCCCCGTTGGAGACCCAGGGATCGAAACAGCCTTATTCCCAGCTTACTCCAAACTCATCCATCTTTCTGTGGAGATCCAGGGAGTGGGGACTCTTCTGACTCTAGTCCAGCCCCGCTACTTTGGGGGACCCAGACTTTTCACCCAACTTACTCCAAACCTCCTGAGCATCGGCCCATGTGAGGGGCTGGGGGAGTGATGATGTTGAGAAGGAACAGCCCTCCGGCCGCAGGCGCGGGCTCATTTGTGGTCCCCGCAGGGCATTCTTTCGGCCCCACTCGCTGAAGGGAGGATTCCGTCGTCTTAGCCCTGCGGTCAGCATCGCTGCTACCATCTCCCGACCAGGGCGAGCTGAGACAACGGCCCTCCTGCTGCCGTCGTGGGGCGACCATCACCCCTTAGGGCCGTCGGTGTGATCGACAGCTACAGTTCAAGACCGGAGGCCTGGAGCGGCCAGCGGACGGACGGACGGACGGACGGCGCGCGCACGCTGCGCCCGCGCCCCTCCCCCACTCTGCCCGGGGTAGAAAGCCAGTGTGGCTCTCGGCAGCTCCAGTGCGCAAGTGCAGGGCCTGCAGCTGTGGCACCTGCAGCGACCGCCCAGGCTGCGCCAGCTCTACTTGGCATCCTAGCTGCGCTCACAGCTGGCCGACTCGTCAGGACAACCGGGGAGGGTTGAGCTGGCCAAGGGTTAACATTGCGCAGCACCTGCTGGAGGGATGGACATCCAAGGTCTCTCCTCCGGAAAGGAGCAAGAAGCTCTTTAGGAAACGCCCCCCCCCCCCGACACACACACACACACACACACACACACACACACACACACACACACACACACACACACACACACTGCAGATCCTAAGCCAGTCCCACCTCTGCCATTCCCAAGCTCCGCCCCGCTCAGAAATAGGCTGATTCTAAAACAAACACACAAAACCAACTTTTTTGTTTTTACATTTAATTATTTTGTGTACGTGTGAGAGCATCACTGTCTGAGTGTGAGGGTCGGAGGGAAACTTTGGAAGAGTTCTTTCCTTCTCCCATATTGATCCAGAGGATCAAATTCAGGGTGGCAGGCTGAATGACAAGAGCCTTTGTCCACTAGCCATCTTGTGGGCACTGGCCTCCAGTTCTTTCTTTTTCAGACTTATTTTATTCCGTGTGTGTGTGTTCTGCCTGCATAGACCATATGCGTGCCTGGTGTCAGAAGAGGCCAGAAGAAGACATTGGGTCCTGTGAAATTGGAGTTATAGACAGCTGTGAGCCACCATGTGGGTGCTGGGAACGAACTTGGGTCCTCTGCAAGGACAGCAAATGCTCTCAACTGCTGAGCCGTCTCTCCAGCTCCCCTTCATCTTTAAAAGGTTTACTTTTAATTTTTAAGAAAATTGTATTTTCTTTTTATTTTATCTTATTTTGGTTTTTCAAGACAGGGTTTCTCTGTGTAGCTTTCGCGCCTTTCCTGGAACTCACACGGTACCCCAGGCTGGCCTCGAACTCACAGAGATCCGCCTGGCTCTGCCTCCCGAGTGCTGGGATTAAAGGCGTGCGCCACCACCGCCCGGCTGAAAATTGTATTTTTATTTTACATGTATGGGTGTTTTCTCTGCACGTATGTCTGTATGCAGCTTGCATGCAGTGCCTGAGGAGGTCAGAAGAGGACATTGGATTCTTTGGGACTGAAGTTACAGATGGTTGTGATACTCCATGTGGGTGTTAGGAACCAAACCCAGGTCCTCCTGAAGAGCAGCCAGTAAGTACTCTGAACCACGGAGCCATCTCTCCAACCCCTAGGTTCTGATTCCTGACTCCCTAACTTTTCCTATCTTGCTAAAAGCACCCCAAAATGCCCTTGCCCACATCAGTGCCTGGGGGAATCCCCCTGCATGGCCACTACCCACTTCGTGCCCTTCTAAGAACAGGTCCCTTCAGAGTCCTTCCCTGTCCCAGAATTGAAGAATGCCCTTGCTGGCTTCTCTCTTACACCCCCTGGTGGACACGAGCAAAAGTGTGTGCAGCATTCAGGCCCTGGCTACCCGGAGAGTGCTTCTGTATTCGTCCTCACCCCGGAGCTGGCCTCTTCCACTCGGCCCGTTTATCTCCTCCTTCCTGAACTTCAGTCTCTAACTTAGATCCCCCTGTGTCCAATCCCTCTAGCTTCACCCACCACCCAGTGGGTAAGAGACTCTGTACATGAAACGTATTTATAGCGCTCCCCATTTGGGCCCCTGTGTTTATCTCTGGTGAGGCATTTTCTGAACCTGTCCTCCCAGGGGGAGGGGGCTCCTAAGAATTTATCCAACTACAGTTTCACTTTTCAAGGCTCCACCCATACGCCTTCAACCCACCGGCGGTTCTGACTGGAAAACTTAGGGCAATGGAGGGCTATCCCATGATATTTCTGGATGCATCTACCTCCATTCCTCTAAATAATGTGTGGACTTCCCCTCCCCCTCCCCTTAGACAGCATCTCACGTATCCCAGTCAGGCCTGAATTTGACATGTAGCTGAGGATGGCTTTGAACTCCTGATCCTCCTGCTTTTACTCCCAAGTGCCAGGATTACAGGCATGCCTGGTGAGGCCCAGTTTCTGCAACGGGTTCTGGGGATGGACGCCAGGGGTTCAGGCCTTCTAGGCAAGCGCTTTGCCAATTGAGCAGCACCCCAGCCTCAGCCTGGACTCTTTCTGCTTAAATATGAAAAGTAACTGTTGTGTTTATAGAGTGTGGCCTCCTTTGCTGCTGGATCTCCACACTAACGGGAGGGAAAGAACAGACTCAAAAAGATCCAAGTGGTTTCTCAGCCGATCTCGGTTGCCACAAGCCTCACTGCAGTCTCTAACCTGAGTGTTCCAAGCCCCGGGCATGCGCAGAACCTCTCTCGGGGTGACGCTGTTGACTTGAACTTCTTGTTGGTCAAGGGAACAGTTGCTAGGGAAATGTTACCTCCACTACAGAGTTTGCTGGAGCTGGAATCCAAGGTGTGGGCTGTGGAGAGCTCCGGGAGGTTTCAAGGCTTGCAAGAGGGGACAGCCACGGCTGTCCAGATTTCTTCCCAGTTCAGCCACTGCAGCTGCTCTGCTCTGTCTCAGCCTGGCCAGCCACCTTTCTGGTCGTCCCCACTATGGCCATATGGCAATAAAGGATCTTTGGTTCTTCTTCTGTGTGTGTATGTTCCATTTCTTGTCCATGGGGAAGGATCACACACACACACACACACACACACACACACACACACACACACACACACACCCGCGCGCCCTGCTCCCCCAATCAGCCTGTCTTCAAGAGGATCTCCAAGCCAGGTAGCAATTGGGCTAATGACTTCCTGGGGCACGGGGGTGGGGTGGGGGAGGGACAGGGAGGGATGCTGTCCACTGCACTCCCCCACCTCCACCAAACAGAAGGAAGAACCCAGGTTGTACCTGGGCTAGCTTGGGGGTCACCGTTTTCCCCCTGGACATAGGAATGAATTGCTACCTAAATTATTGGGTTCCTCTCCTAAGTTCACTCGGTCCTCCAAGACCAGCCTCTCTCAAGCCCGGGATCCAGGCATCTGACTCCCACCTCTTTGGACCATGCTTTCCAGACGCTCTGCCTTTCCCCATTTCTGGGTGGGCCGCGCGTGACCGAGGAGAGAAGGAGATGGAAGAACCTGGGCACCGCCCCCCCTCCCCGCCCCCGCCTCCTTCTCCAGAGCGGCGGAGACTGCGATCCTCAATCCTACCACACGGGGGCGCCAGGACAAGCGCGGACGCGGGCGAGGCAGCGCAAGGTGGTTCTCGTCCGTGTGAGTGCGCCCATGGGTGTCTTTGTGTGTCTGCGTTTCTGTACATGTGTGTGCGAGCCAAGGGGTGTCTGGGTGGGATGTATTCGGGGCAACAAACCTGATGTATCCTCTGAAACAGGTACTCCAAGTGTCTTTTTCTTGTTATGAGGATGCTTAATGTGGTTATGTGTGGACGGGGAGGCAGGAGACTTGTGTGTGTGCAGGCTGTGAGTCCCCGAAACCGCGTCTTGATTTTTGAAGTCACGTTTCATGAGGTTTTTTTTTTGTTTTTTTGTTTTTGTTTTTGTTTTTTAACCCTCTCCCACCACCCTGGGAAAAAAGGAATAAGGTCTGCCAGTGCAAATTGCCATCACTCCGGGCACATCCTCAGCATTAAGTCTGGATGGCTGTGCTAAGTGACGTGTGACATTGTGTTTGTTAAGTGGGTGTGTCTGAGAGTCGGAGTGTAACTCGGTAGGAGCGGGTCGTGTCCTGTGACAGGTGGATTTTGGAGGGGGTTGGAGTTAAGATTATGGAAGGACCCAATTTCTCTTGTTAGTTGTGAATACCACCTTCATTGTGTGAGTGAGTGTGAAATGTATGTGTGCGTATGCACAAACGTGTGTGGTGTGTTTCCCTTTCCAGGTCTCTCGAGTAGCAGTCTCTCTATGTCTCTCCCATCTCTGTCTCTTTCTCTCTTTGCTTGGTGACTCATCTTTGCGGCAATGGCCTCCCCCGGCTTGCTGGGTCTCCCCTCCCCCACTCAGAAGTGGGTGGGTGGGGGTCTAATGGGATGGGACCCTGGTGTTAAAAATCAGAGTGAGAATCCCCCCTTCCTACCACGTATCATTGGGAACCCTCTGCTGGCCCCTCCCTGACCCTCTCTCCAAGTTCCTTCCCAGACTTCCCCAGCTTTGGATTGGCCTGGGGGCGGGGGGCGTTTAAGACATGAATGGATTCTAAATCGGACCATTTTCAAGGGTCTTTAACACTTGTTTTAAGATCAGAGTGGAGACCCCCGTCTCCTTACAAAGTGCCCCTCTCATTGTCTATCTCCACCCCTCCCCATGGCTGACGAAAGGAATGGCTGCAGAGGTGAGTCACCGGTTGGGGGAGGGGGGAGCAGGAAAAGGGGGGGTTGGGTGAGTGGCAGGGGTGGGGGTGGGGTGACGAAGCCCCTGCTCTTTCTCTCCCACACCTCCTAATGCCCTCCCCCCTCCCAGCCCTCATCCCTGGTTTTCCAAGCCTTTCAACTCCGAGATCATGGTTCTGCGGAACCAACCTCACCTTCTCCGCCTACCCCTGGAATGCGTGAGGGATTCAGAAATCAGGACCAAGGTAGACAGGTCCATAGACACCAGTCAGAGCACATATTGGGTGTCCCCTCTGGGTCCTCATCTTAGCTATGCCTTTTAAACTTGTCTCTCCGTGCCATTAACCATCTTGCCATCCTCCTCCTCTCCCCAATCCTAGGAACCTGCCCCTTGGCTAGATCTTTTCCTGTGTAGAGGCATCAGAGTCTCGAAAGGTGGTTGATAGGGCTGGGGGGTGTGGGGGAGTGTAGCTCAGTCAGTAGAGTGCTTGCCCAGCATACACGAAGCCCTGGGTTCAATCCCCAACACTGCATAAACTGGGCACCGAGGAGCATATCTGTAATCCTAGCACTTAGGAGGGGGAGGCAGGATCAGACAGTCAAGGTCATCTTCAGTTAGTTATACAGTGAGTTGGTGGCCAGCCTGGGCTACTTGAGACCCTGCCTCAGAAACAACAAAACAAAATAACAACAGAGCGAGAAGTTATGAAGAACATCCGTCATCACTGGGAGGGGAGGTATGGATGACACGTGAATGAGCTGAGCTAGGGACCAGGTAGAGAGACACAGAGAGGCAGGAGGGGTTCAGACCTACGAAACGATGTCGCCGTGCCCGTCTGGTATCTATCTGGGCCCACCTTGCCCATCGCCACCCTGTGATGACCAAGGGTCTTGAGATGTGAGTTTATGAGCAGTTACTTGGGTTTCCGAATAAGTAAGGATGGGGAGTTAGGGGTGATGGAGAAATGGGGAATGCTCCTAACAACCTGGGATGAGGACTTGGGGGAGGGGGGCTGCAGACAAGTGGCTTCAGTTATGGGACTTTATTGCCCTGAGATTTGTAAGGTGAAGAAAGAAGAGAGGGCACAAGGGATGTCCAGAGAAGTTCCCATAAGCATGGGCGCACACCAATAGACAGCAAAGGCTCCCCAGAAAAGCACAAAGACGTACGCACAACACGCTGAGCCAGACACCAGATCTGGGTGCATTCAAAGACCCCAAACAGCACAGGTGTGTGCTGACAGTCCTAAGAGATTAGAATGCACACGGATGCACCCACAGTCACACAGGTGGTAAGAGAAGCCCCCCTCCCCCCAACCCATTTAAACTGGAACCACATCTATCCAGTCTCAACCTGATTCACTTGCTTCTTCAAATTCTTTCTCTTTCTCTTCTCTGCTTTGGGTCTCTTTCATCTCTGTCCAGAGAAACGCACACACATGTACATGCACACGAGGGTGCTTGTGTATGCACACGAACCCACAGGTATACGGTTTCTCTCGGTGTCTGTCCCCTTTCCCGGGGATCTCAAACTTAAGACTCTCAGTCTCCCCAATCGCCCCTCTTTGGCGAGCTCTCTCCCCCACCCTCCTCTCTCCGAAGGCTCTCCCCCACCTTCAGAGGTTGGAACCATCAGCTTTCTGATTCATTTTCCTTAAGGAAGGTAATGCGACCCCCGTCCTCAGCCTGCTGCTCCTGGAAACCAGGCTGAGATGAAGGGAGATGGGAGGGGAAAGGAAAGGAGGGGACTCTAGACGGGCAGGCTCTGGATAGTGGTGTGTGTGTGGGGGGGGGGGCTGTCAGGTGCTGCTGCTGCTACTGCGGTGGTGGTGGTGGTGGTGGTGGTGGTGGTGGTGGTGGTGGTGGTGGTGGTGGTGGATCTCCAGGCCCTTCTTCCTCCTTTCTATGGAATGCCTGCTGTCACCTTGGCTCTCAAGTTTGTTGGGTTTTTTTCTCCCCTTTAGCCTGATCCTTCAACCTGCTTGCTCCAGGTTCTATTCCCTTCCCTTCCCCCATCTCTTCTCTTTCCTCTCTCACCCCACCTTTTTCTCCGCAGAGCTGATGGGTTCTCTTCTGGGAAAGTCAAGCCACTGATGGAAGGCAGAAGCCACTGCTGGTTATAGAGGGATAGCACGTGAGTGTGAGTGTGTGTGTGTGTGCGCGCGCGCGCGCGCGCCCGTGCCCGATTTAGGGGGCTCAGAATGAGGGTCGGTAGCGGGATGGGATGACGGTAGGGCTGACTCTGAAAGAGACTCTGAGACCCTCCACACACACACCCATCCCGGTTTCCAGCGTGTCGAGGTGCAGGGCGGGGGGTGAGGCTCTGCGTGTGCCTACAAGCACCCCTGTGTCCGCAGCTCTTGTGTGTCTGGTGTGTGTCATTGTCACCCCCCCTTCCCTGCCCACGCCCCCGCACTGCTCTCCGCCTGCACCGCAGCCCCCTCCAGCCTCCCTCCCTCCCTCCCTCCCTCCCCTTCATTCCTGCAGTCACCGCTCCCGGGGCCACCTTTCCCTCTCCTCTACCCCCTCCCCATTTCCGTCCTCCCATCCCACCCCCGCCCACGTCTGGTCTCCCTTCACCGGCCCCGGCTGCCTGATAGATTTTCTGCGCAATCTCTGCGTCATCGCCCCCCACTCCCGGAACCTCTAGTTGTCCAAGCCCCCAGCCCCAACCCCTCTGGGCAGGAGATACGGTCGAAGGGTCTGATGGCTGAGAGGGTCCATCTCTGACGTTGCACTGCACCCCCGCCCGTCTCCGGTCGCGTTCAAACCTCCCCGTTAAGCAGCAGAGAGAAATGGAGTTGAGTCACCCTCTCCACCTGCTCAACCCCCTCCCCACCTGGTCTGGTCTCGCCCTCCAAATGTCCTTGGGTGGGGGCTGTGGGGGAGAGGGGAACAAGCAGAAGGGTGTGGGAGAGGTGGATTGAAAAGGGGGCGCCACAGGGACCCCTAACAGGCACAGCAGAGCCCGCTGGCCAGAAGGACAGACACACCTTTTTCTCCACCCCCTCCAGACACGAACCGATCGTGGACACGACCCAGAGGCACACACATCGTCAATCTTTTCCTTTCCCCTTCCAACTAGGACCCTTTCCAAGGTGATTACCCGAACCGCAATATCCACCCATCTGCCCTGGCCCTGGGCGGGCATCCCGCTCCGCAGATCCACCCCCTCCTCTCGGGTTCACGTCGTCCTTGGGCGTGCTCCCTACAGACCACGCTGTGGCGGAGCAGGGAGCCCGTCCCCCTCCCCAGCTTTCAAACCCTTACCGGCCCCCCATCCAGGACTGATCTCTCACTGGCGCCCAGTCAGGTGCTGGCGGTGCCCTCTTCCTATCCTATTCTGCTCAGCAACGCGGGCTGCGCCGCAAGTTGCTTTGTAACCCACCCTCCCGCCTTCTGGCTCCTCTGTACCCACCCTTCCATTCATTCTTCCATTCATTCATTCATCCTTTTCTCCTCGTCCCTCCTTCATTCATTCATAGCCCCCTGCCCCGCCCGCCTCGACATTTCATTCATTCATTCATTCATTCATTTCCCGGAGCTCGGCTGGCGCACGCCCCTCTAGCCGAGGGCCTCACTGCGCAGGCGCAGGCCGGGAGCGACGCTCAGCCTCCAATCACCGGACATCCACCATCCACCAGGCACCCGCCCGCTTCCCCATGAATGAACATTGACGTCAATGGGGCGGGGCGAGCCCACGTGACCCCGCGCGCTCCCCTTTATAAGGCGGCGGCGCGGGCGCTGTCCAGCGTGCTGAAGCCGGAGCGAGAGCGCAGCAGCTGACCCAGCGGAGCCCAGCTCCCAGGACGCCAGCCCTCGACCATCGCTCACACTCCAGCCACGGAACGGAGCCAAGGCGGACGGGGCCCGATCTTCCCCCTGTCCCGACCCTCCTCTCCACCTTCCGCCGTCGTGACACCGGCTGGTAAATACTCCCATGTCCATTCCTCCAGCCCTCTTCAGTCGTGGGCGTGAAGGGAGGGTTTTCTCTCCGAGTGGGGTGTTGAGAGCACAGCGGGGTGCCCCCGAGAAGGGTCTTTGGTAAGTGGGGGAGTCTCTGCTCTTCTGTCGCTGATGAAGTCGCCCACGCACCATCCGGGGAGTCCTGTGGGGAGGGAACAGATCCCCCCCCCACCTCCCGCTTATCCTTGTACGCGGGCGCTGGCTGAGAGATGACTTGGGGAAGGGGGCGACAGGAGGCACTGGGTAGCCAGGGCGAGAACTGCGGGCGTTATTTCCCATTTGCACGGCTCCAGAGATCGCCACGTCTTTCTTGTTCTCTGCTAAACGTTTCCTCTTCGGGTAAGGTTGGAGAAATGAGGGAAACCCCGGATTTCCTGCTTAAAGGTGGGGGAAGGGAATGCAGAAATAGAAAGCGGGGAATTCTTACAGAAATCCTCTATCTCTTTGGCTTCTTCTATTTTTCAGTCTCTGGCAGCCCGTTGGTCATGAAAACCCTCACGTTGCCGGCATCCGTCCTCTTCTGCTTCCTTCTACTGATCCAGGGGTTGGGAGCAGCGCCCCCCGGGCGCTCCGATGCTTACCCTCCTCCCCTCGGCTCTGAGCATAAAGAGCAGGTAGCCGAGGACGTAGTGTCCCGGCCAAAGGATGGCAGCGCCCCAGAGGTCCGAGCCGCTCGGAATTCCGAGCCTCAGGACCAGGGAGAGCTCTTCCAGGGCGTGGATCCCCGGGCGCTGGCCGCGGTACTGCTGCAGGCACTGGACCGTCCGGCCTCGCCCCCGGCGGTCCCAGGAGGTTCCCAGCAGGGAGCACCCGAAGAAGCAGCAGAAGCTCTGTTAACCGAGTCCGTGCGCAGTCAGACCCATAGCCTCCCGGCACCAGAGATCCAAGCGCCCGCTGCGGCCCCCCCTCGCCCTCAGACTCAGGACAACGATCCCGAGGCAGACGACCGCTCAGAGGAGCTGGAGGCGCTAGCGTCCTTGCTCCAAGAACTTCGAGATTTCAGTCCGAGCAACGCTAAGCGCCAGCAAGAGACGGCCGCAGCCGAGACGGAAACCCGCACGCACACGCTGACCCGAGTCAATCTGGAGAGCCCCGGGCCAGAGCGCGTATGGCGCGCTTCCTGGGGAGAGTTCCAGGCGCGCGTCCCGGAGCGCGCTCCTCTGCCACCCCCCGTCCCTTCGCAATTCCAGGTTCGAATGCCCGAAAGCGCTCCCCTTCCCGAAACCCATCAGTTCGGGGAAGGAGTGACCTCCCCTAAAACACATCTAGGTGAGACTTTGACACCCTTATCCAAGGCGTACCAAAGCCTAGGTGGCCCCTTCCCCAAGGTGCGCCGCCTCGAGGGCTCACTCCTGGGCGGCTCTGAGGCTGGAGAGCGCCTGCTTCAACAGGGGCTGGCTCAGGTAGAGGCAGGGAGGAGACAGGCGGAGGCCACCCGGCAGGCCGCGGCGCAAGAAGAGCGGCTGGCCGACCTCGCCTCCGACCTGCTGCTCCAGTATCTGCTGCAGGGCGGAGCCCGGCAGCGCGATCTCGGGGGTCGCGGGCTGCAGGAGACGCAGCAAGAGCGGGAGAGCGAGAGGGAGGAGGAGGCGGAGCAGGAGAGACGCGGTGGTGGGGAGGACGAGATGGGGGAAGAGGATGAGGAGGCGGCGGAGGCGGAGGCGGAGGCAGAGGAGGCGGAGAGGGCGCGGCAGAACGCGCTCCTGTTCGCCGAGGAGGAGGAGGACGGGGAAGCCGGAGCCGAGGACAAGCGCTCCCAGGAGGAGGCGCCAGGCCATCGGCGGAAGGATGCCGTGGGGGCAGAGGAGGGCGGGGAAGAGGACGACGACGACGAGGAGATGGATCCGCAGACCATCGATAGCCTCATTGAACTGTCCACCAAACTCCACCTGCCAGCCGACGACGTGGTCAGCATCATCGAAGAGGTGGAGGAGAAACGGAAGCGGAAGAAGAACGCCCCTCCCGAGCCGGTGCCGCCCCCCCGGGCCGCCCCAGCCCCCACTCACGTCCGCTCCCCGCAGCCCCCACCTCCCGCCCCGGCCCGGGATGAGTTGCCGGACTGGAACGAAGTGCTCCCACCCTGGGATCGGGAGGAGGATGAGGTGTTTCCCCCGGGGCCCTACCACCCCTTCCCCAACTACATTCGGCCGCGGACACTGCAGCCACCCGCATCCTCCCGCCGCCGTCACTTCCACCACGCGCTGCCACCTGCGCGCCACCACCCCGACCTGGAGGCCCAGGCCAGGCGCGCGCAGGAGGAGGCGGACGCGGAGGAGCGGCGGCTGCAGGAGCAGGAGGAGCTGGAGAATTACATTGAGCACGTGCTGCTGCGCCGCCCGTGACCCGCCCCGGCCCCGCCCCCGCGCGCCCGCCCCAGGCTGGGCGCGCCACCACGCCCCCCCTCCGTGTCGCTCCTCCTCCCTCTCGGTGTTTGCATGCGCCCCGGCTCCGCCCCTCGGCTGCCGCCCGGCCCCGCCCCACGTGACCCCGCCCCGAGCTCTGCCGGGACCGGACCTGTCAGACTTTCCCCGGGTCTGCAGTCCAGAACTCCCCAAACTCAACGGGCGATCCCGGGGCCATCCCAGGCGGGTGGGTGTTTTGTGCGAGTCCCCTTACACCCCCACTTCCTCCAGGGGCCTCGTCCCCATCTAGTATCTCTTGAGACTTCCCGGTCCCCAACGGGAAAATCTGTTCTAATTAATCGTGTGAAGTGTCTGTCTCCCAGCCGTGGGGCCCCCGGAGCCTCCCCCTTCTCCAAATCGCTGTGAACTCACCCACTTCCTGCCCTTCTCTGTTGTAAATACCCCTCACGGAGGAAATAGTTTTGCTAAGAAATAAAAGTGACTATTTTATTAGGACTTTGTTCTCCGTTATTCACCCGACCCCTTGGGCCTGCTTGGTCCTCTCCAAGGGGCGGTGAGGGGAGCGCCAGTCTGATCCGGTTCTGGACTCTCTGACCAAAGCCAGAACTAGGTGGGAGAAAGGTGTGAAGCTGTACCTGGGAAGGGAATGATCTAGAAATACCTATGAGGGAACCCTACTCTGGGGTCGGTGAGATGGTTCAGCGGGTGAAGGCACAGGTTGCCAAGCGTGACCGGAGTGTAACCCTAGGGTTCTTTCCACATGATGGAAGGAGAGGGCTGACAACCACATGCCCACCATGGTACACCCACCCACCCACAAAATAAATGAATGTAATAAAAAAACCAAAACAACAAAATAGAACCTCTGCTTTCCACTACCACCCTGGGCCGGAAGTTGAGTCATAATTGCTAGTGTTTGACCCACGGAAGAGTGGAATCCAATGAGAGCCAGGTGTTTGGTTGGGGCTATGGCTCAGTTAGTATGAATGTCTGCCTAGTATGCACTGGGCCCCTAGGTCTAGTCCCATAAAGTGAGTTCAGGGTCAGGAAAAAAAAAAAAAAAAGACCAAACAAAAAAGAAACAAGAAGAGAAACGATTGTCTGGGTTGTCTGGGATGAGCAAGTTTCTAGAACGCAAAAGAAAAAAAAGGTACCATGTAGGAGATGCTCCTCTTTGGGTATCTGGATGGCTTCCCCCACCCCAAGTCATCCATCCTTCCCTTCATAGCTCCCTGAATTCCTAGAAGCTTGGGGAGAAGGAGCTGACACCCCACACACCTTGTTTTTAACCATTTCTCAGTTGCCTCCCCAAACAAAAAGAGGCAAACAGAAATCCTTCCCACAGACATCTCAGAATAGAGAACCTACGACCTCAGGGCCTGCCCTCCTTGGCTGTGTGTCCTCACAGCAGTGTGTGAGATTCTTTGGGGCAGCGCTGCCAGACAGAGCAAAAGACAATCATTTAACCTTCAATTCCAGATAAGCAAGATACCCCCACCCTCAGAATAACTCTTCACGGTGCATAGGACACACGTACTAACTTATCTGTTGGGGCTGTGGCTGGGGCTGAGTGATAGAGCACTGACCTCGAATGCAAGAGGCCCCAGGTTCTGATCCCTAGTACTGCAACATACAGTATCAACATGTGGGTCAGCTGGTCCAGTGCTTGCCCAGCATGTATGAAGCATTTCATAGAACAGGGTGCTGCTGAACACCTGTAACCTCAGCATCTCTAGAGGCAGAGGCAGGAAGCTCAGAAATACCAAGCTGATTCTGCCATCCATATGGAGTCTGAGGCCGGCCTAGATTATGTGAGACCCTGATTCAAAATTTAAAGAAATGTCAAATGCATCTGTTGGGTTGGGGTGTGGTTGGCACATGCTTGTAATCCCAGCATCCAGAAGGTACAGGTAGCAGAATCATCCCTGAGATACAGGTCACTCAGAGCTATGCAGCAAAACCCTGTCTCAAAATACAAGACGACAGAGCGGAGGGCTAAGAGCTCGGTAGAGAGCGGAGGGTCTGCCTGGCGAGCACAAGGCCGTGGGTTTGACTATCCTAGGACACAGAACAAAACAACACAACCAAACCTGTTGTCTAGCTGCCATCCAACTGGGCATCTTCTATTTTTAGCTTTTCTTCCTAACTATGACGACCCAGGTCCCAGGAAGACACTGGCAGGAAGCTGCCCTTGACCTCGGGGTGGACACCAGTCGGCTTCAACAAAGACAGAGGCAAGCCAAGTCCAGAAACACTTTTTCCTTTTATTTCAGAAGAAAGGAAATAAAGGCAGCCGCTTGGCCCACCCCACCTGCTTGGCTCCCACCACATCCACAATGTGGTGTGGGGGCGGGGGGACAGGGCCAGTGTCCCAGAAAGCAGGCCCCTCCCCGAACCATGCCTTCCCTCCGGGTGGCAAGGTTAGAAAAACATTAACTCGGTGGTTCCTTCCCTGGCTCTGGCTGGACACTGGAGCCCAGGAGGAAGTGGGGGCAGGAGAGGGAAAACCCCTCCCAGGCAGAGAAGCTGCCCTGGCTGGCTATGGGGAGGGGTGGAGGTAGGTTTTGGGGCAGAGGGGAGAAAAGAGCCCTGGAAACCTCTTCCCTTTAACCTGACGTATTTATATATTTACAGCGATATAGGACATGGGGAGGGCTGGAGGATGGCTGGGGTTAACACTGATTCTTCCAAAGAGGGGAATGAAGCCACTTAGCACCCCCATCCAGGTCACATTTTCCTGCCTTCTAGCTCCTAAAGCCTCCGCTGGGAAAGGTAGAGGGTGGAGGGAGGGAATGTTTGAATGAAGGGCTGGAGCTGCAGCTCCTTCCAAAGAAGGTGAGGTGGTGGCGGAGGAGAGGCAGCCGGCTCCCGCCCAGAGAAGGGGCCTGGGGGAGAGGTGGGAGAAACAGCCCCCAAGTGCTGTCTCTTGTCTCGGCTTCCCCAATTCCACAGGGACCCCAGGCTGGCTGACGGGGCTATGCCAGGCCCATCTCCTCCAGGACACTGCGCGGTGACTCATCCTCCTGAGACGGACGAGGGTGACGCAGAGACACCAGGAAGGGCAGACGGGGTGGGCGAGATGAGGGGATCAGAGGCACAGACACACGTGGGGGTGGGGGGGGAGAAGAGAAGCCGATGTGAGCCCAAGGCTGGCACGCTGTGAGCCCCCAGTGGAGGGGGGCTCACAGACCTCATGACACCACTGCCAGCACCCACAGTGGCAAGGAGAGGTGGAGGCCAGGTTCATCACCACCCAGGATCTACAGCTCTGAGCTGGGGGAGCAGGTATGCAGCTTCAGAACCCAATGGGCAAGAAGCATGAGGCCGGGGCAGGATGCAGAGGAACCCTGACTCCCAGGAGGCAGGCAGTGCGGACGCTTGGTCCGTGCCTTTCAGGGTGGCGAGGGCAGTCAGACATTGGTACCAGGCTCCTCGGGGAAGGGAAGGTGGGCTTCAGAGTGATGAGTCCCTAGGGTCCAGGAACCGGAGGACACACGTGTGTGTGTCAGGGAGTGAAGGGATCCTGGACCAGTGGGGTGACCTCAAGTTTCATCGCGCCATCTTTCCCCCTCGAGAGCTGACCAGCTCCTTCATTGCCCCCATCTCTCCCTCTCCTCAGAGCCAGCTCAAGCAGGTTTGCTTGTCACTGCGGAGTCCTGGTGACTCATCTTCCTGCACCAGGGCTCAGCAGTAGCACAGCAGAGAAGGGGCAAGCAGCCATGGGCAGAGGGGGGTGTGCCAGACAGACACCAGGGGGAACTAACAGGCACCCTCCAGGCCGGCCCCAAGCCCCCACAGCCGTGGGTTCCCGAGCAGCAGAGGGGTGTGTGTGTGCGTGTACACATGTTAAAAGTGAGGACTAGGCAGGGCGGGGGAGGCTGTTCAGTCATTAATGTCTCTGTCATGTAAGCATGAGGACCTGAGTTCAGATCCCCAGCAACCACACAAGAGCCTGGTATGGAGGTGTGGGTCTGTGATCCAAATATTTGTGGGGATGGAGTTGAGAAAGGGAAGATCCCTGGAGCTCAGTGGCCAACCAGCTGAACTGAATGGATGAACTCCAGGTTCAGTGTGAGACTGTCTGAAAAAATAAAGGAATGATTGAGGAAAATACCCAATGTCACCCTGGGGCCTCTGCATACACATGTGCACACACACACACACACGCCTCGGTGACACATGGGAACAGAGACAGGCAAAGTAAGGATCAGGGCCCTAGGCTCCATCAGAGAGAGACAGAGACACAGAGAGAGACAGACAGACAGAGACAGATAGGAAATCGAGGAAGAAAAGGCTTATCTACCACGAACCGCTCTCCCAATTCTCTAAACAATCCTTATCATCAAGAGAATCGTGAAGCCAAAGGAGACTGGGCCAGATAAGACAGATATCTTGGGCCTTGGGAAGAGGACAGAGCTCAGATGAAAGAGGGAGCCATTGGCACCAGTGGGGGATGGGCCCACCCACCTCCTGCTCCAGGGGTTCAGGACTCAGGACAAGTTAGACAGCAGGGCGTGACGGGGGCCAGACGCCACAGGGAGGGGGGCCCACGCGTCGACGGGCAGGGTGTCCGGGGGAGGGGGAACCCCCTCGGCCACAGTCCTCCTCCTCCTCCTCCTCACTGTCCCTGGCTCGTACCTCCTGCAGCAGGTCTGCCTGCTCAATGGCCTTAAGCACACTCTTCTTGGAGGTGTCCTGGACGTCCCCACCCATCAAAAACTCATCCAGGATAAAGTAGGCTTTCTCAAAGTTGAAGATGATGTCCAGCTCGCAGACCTGGGAGACGGGGGAGAAGGGAGAGCTGAGCATCAAGGGGTACCCCTGCTTTCTTCCCTCTCCTTTCGGCCCCGAGACAGTCTCATGCGGTCCAGCTGAAGTCCCTGAACTCACTACGTAGCTGAGGCTATCCCAGACCAGTTCTCCCGCCTCCACCTCCTAAACGCTGGGGTTGTAAGCACGTGCCTCCACGCCACAGCATGTGGGGCAGGGAAGGTCCTCAGGCAAACACTCTACCAGCTGAGCTACATCCCCAGCCCACAGGAGTTCCTTCAGTGAATCTTAGATCCTCCCAGTCCTCGACTCTCAGTACGTTGGTCTTTTCCTCCAGGCTAACCTTGAGGTCTTAATCTTCCTGCCTCAGCCTGAGTGCTGGGATTACTGGCACAGGCTTCCATGCCGCCTCATTCTTTCATAGCCTGCCTCCTATTCTGGACGAGGAGACAGAAGTCTGTGGTTGCTGATGCCTTTCTCTTAAAATCTCTAACGTGGTTTCTGCCAGGCCCTGGGCTAGCCGCTACCTTAGGCATTCTGGGGCAGAAGAGAATATTATGGTCTTTGCTTTAGAAGACCCAAGGTGATCTCTGTTAATACGAAATTTGCTGTGCACATCATGGAACGTCGATGAGCCTCAGTTTCCCCGGCCAAAAATGGAGATGGTAACACTGACTCCTTGGATAGATGAAGAACAAGCCAGAGACCCTCAAAAGGCATGTGGGTGGGGTGGGTCTCTTATCTCAGCTATGCAGGAAGATGAGGTAGAAGAGGCCTCCTGAGCTACGGAGTGAGTTCAGGTCAGCTTGGGCAACTTGGTGAGACCCTGCCTCAAAATAAAAAGTAAAAAAGGGAGTGAGGATATACCTCAGTGGTAGAGCACAAAGTAACTTGATGTGTGAGGCCTAGGTACAATGTCTAGGCATCACAAAATCAATCCATCCATCCATCCATCCATCCATCCATCCATCCATCCATCCATCCAGTCTGGGAATGTAGCTCAGTTGGCTAAATAATTGCTGTGGTGGTTTGAATAAGAATGGTCCCCATAGGCTCATATATTTGAACTCTTAGTCACCAGGCAGCAGAACTGCTTGAAAGGATTAGAAGGATTAAGAGGTGTGGCCTTTTTGGAGGACATGTGTCACTGGAGATGGGCTTTGAGGTTTCAAACCCAGAGACAGTCTCTCTCTCTCTCCCTCTCCCCTTCTCCCCCCCCTCTCAGGATGTAGCTGGCTCTCTCAGCTACTGCTCCACCACCAGCCTGCATGCCACCATGCCCCCCCACGATGATAATGGACTAAACCTCTAAAACTGTAAGCCAGCCCCCAATTAAATGTTTTCTCTTATAATAGCTGCCGTGGTCATAAGGCCTTTTCACAGCAATAGAACAGTGACTAAGACACTTCTTTAAAATGGGTCGGCTCCCAAAACCATATAAACTGGGTGTGACCCCAGAACTTAGGAGGTGGAGGCAAGAGAACCAGAAGACCAAGGTCACCCTCAGCTGTACACTGAGATGGAGACCAGCTTAGGATGCATACATGCTATTCTGTCTTAAAAACAAAAAAAGGAGCCGGGCGGTGGTGGTGCATGCCTTTAATCCCAGCACTCAGGAGGCAGAGCCAGGTGGATCTCTGAGTTCAAGGCCAGCCTGGTCTTCAGAGCGAGTTCCAGGATAGCCAGGGCTACACAGAGAAGCCCTGATTGAACCTCCCACCTCCTACAAAACAACAACAAAGCGGGCTGGCCGGATGCACTAGTAAGTAAAGGCACTTGTCACATAACCCTGACAAGAGAGTTCAAGGCCCGAGGACTTGTGCAGAGGTGGAAGGAGCGAACTCCCTCGACAAAGCTGTCCTCTTGCTTCCTATGCATGCCATGGCAAGCGCACCCTCACCCCGGTAGTCACAATATTAAAATAAGGGTAACAAGGGTAAGGAGATGGCTCTTTGGGCAGGGACACTTGCTGCCAAGCTGGAGGTCGGTCGATATCCAGGACCCACAGGGCAGAAGGAGAAAACAGATCCTCAAAAGTTGTCCTTTGACCTCCACATTCCTGAGTGGGCCTGACCATCCCCAAGTAAATAAATGTAATTAAAAACAAACAAAAAAACCTTAAAACAAAAACAAACAAAGAACAGCTCTGGCCGAGCACAGAGTAATAGCAGGAGTGCAGTCCTGGGTTCAATCCCCGGTACCAACAAAAGAAATCAGCTAAAGTGGAACCCAATCGTGCTCCCCGCCCCCCAAGGCAGGGTTTCTGTGTAGCCCTGGCAATCCTGGGACTCGGTCTGTGTAGACCAGGCTGGCCTCGAACTCAGAGATGCCTCTGCCTCCCGAATGCTGGTGTCAAAGGCGTGTGCCACCACTACCCAGCCCCCCAATTGGGCTTTGTACATCATTACCAGTGTTATGTATTACGGAGGCATTCCGATTCTGTATCTAAGGTCTGCACTATCTGTCAAAACCCAGGCCACACACCACATAAATTCATTCAGAATCTCTGGGAGATTGGGCTCTGGGCATCTTTTTTTTTTTTAATATTCTAGATTTATTTGTTTTTATGTGCAGGAGTGTTTGGTCTACATGTATGTATATGTACCACCTGCTTGCCTCAGGCACGAGAAGTTGGGTCCCCAGGACCCATGTAAAAAAAGCTAAACGTAATGGTGCTTATTTGTAATCCCAGTACAGGGGAGGTGGAGACAGACAGACAGACAGGGGAGGTGGAGACAGACCGACAGACAGGGGAGGTGGAGACAGACAGACAGGGGAGGTGGAGACAGATAGACAGGGGAGGTGGAGACAGACAGACAGACAGGGGAGGTGGAAACAGACAGACAGATCCCCAAGCTGAGCTGAATCAAGGAGTTCCAGGCCAGTGAGAGACCCTGCCTCCACACACAGAAAACACCCAAACAAACAAACAAAAACCTCACAAAACGAGCCAGGCGGATCTCTGTGAGTTCGAGGCCAGCCTGGTCTCCAAAGCGAGTTCCAGGAAAGGCGCAAAGCTACACAGAGAAACCCTGTCTCGAAAAACCAAAAAAAAAAAAAAAAAAAAAAAAAAAAAAAAAAAAAAAACCCTCACAAAACAAGCAAGCAAAAACCAAATCAAGGCAGGAGCTGGAGAGATGGCTCAGTAAAGAGGACATACTGTCCGTGCAGAGGACCTGAGTCCAATTCCCTACACCCGTGTGTGTGTGTGTGTGTGTGTGTGTGTGTGTGTGTGTGTGTGTGTGTGTAAGGGGGAGGGGGCTCATGACCACCTGGGACTCCAGTCCCAGGGAATGGGATGACCTGTAGGCATCTGCACTCACATGCACATGCCTAGACAGACACACACATAGAGATAAACAAATAAAACGAGCTGGGTGGCAACAGTGCACGCCTTTAATCCAGCACATGGGAGGCAGAGGCAGGCTGATCTCTATGAGTTCGAGGCCAGAGCAAATTCTAGCTTCACAGAGAAACCCTGCCTAGAAAAACCAAAATAAAATGAATCTTTAACCCTCAAAAAAACAAAAAGAAAGAAAGAAAGAGAAAGGAAGAAAGAAAAGAAATTCCATCAAGGAGGAGGGCGCCTGAGGAACAACATGAGTTTGTCCTCCGGCCTCTCCATGCACATATGCACACACGCGCACACACACATACACACTCTACCTCTCCATGCACACATGCGCATACACACACACACACACACACACACACTACTTCTCCATGCACACGTGCACATGCACACACATGCACACATGCACACACACACACACACACACACTCTCACATTCTCTCTCTCTAGAATAGTCCAATACAATGCCAGGGTCAGGAACCCCTATAAAGTGAGAACTTGGTCTCTGCCAATGCCAGTCTGTCTCCCTCTGCTGCACCCCCTCCACCTCACGCAGAGCTCTACCTACTGAGGTATACCCCCAAGCTGATTAAAGGCCACAGCTAATAGGCTTAGAGCTTAAAAGGGGAGATTAATTACGGTCCCTGTGCCCCAACACCACCTCCCCACTGAGACTTCCAGGGCAGGGACTGCATAAGTCTTTCTTAAGGCTTGGCAGGAAGATGGAACTGCCTGGCAGGGGAACTGGGGTTCGTGGGGAGACGTACGCTGCCAAAGTACTTGTCCAGGAGCTCCACATATCGGTGGATCAGCTCCAGCGTGATCAGCTCATTGTCTTGACCTTCGATGGCGCAGCAGAAATAGAGACTGGCGTATCTGGAGAGGAAACCCGAGAGACAGACAGAGTGAGGAGCTGGTTTCAGGACCCTGGAGCTCCAGGTCCAACCTGCCCGCCAGCCTCTGACAGTACTGTCCTCCGACAGTACACAGACACGGTGGTCCCAGCGGGCACAAAGACTAACACTTTTCCTGTAGCATGCTTCAGAAACAACACAAGTTCCACTTCCTCTCCTTCTCGCCCTGTGACCCGCCCGGTTGGACTCAGCCGAAATCCGAGCGAGCCAGTTTACACGCTTGTTCAGAGTAGAAGGAACTAGAAAGGGAGGGTGTGGGAATGTGGGCGTGTGGATTGGGAAAAGTGGGGTGAGGCCTCAGTGTGGTGAATGAGACTGGGAGGGACCTGTATGCGGGCAGGGGGGTCTCCGGGGTATGTGCAAGAGGCTGTGTCAGAAAACCAAGTAGGAAGCAAGAACTGAGAAGAGCTCAGAAGCAAGGGAAGAGGGGATTCCTGACCAGCCTGTAGACGCCTCAGTTCCTCGGAGCTCTCCCGGCTTCGAAGGGAGTTAGTTATTCCCCAGCCATTTTAACCCAGTCACCTCTTATAGACAACTTTGAGGTCCCTCCACTCCAGGAAGCTGCACATCTTGGGCTTGCGAGCCAGGACGACCTGCATGAGCTCACGGACCATTTTCTTCCTCTCCTTGTCTGAGGTGGCCAGGTACCATTTCTGCAGCCGAAGTTTCCCCTGCCGGCTGAACAGTAGCATGAATCGCATCTGGAAGGGAGGAAGGACCAGAGCTGAGGGCCAGACATTCATCGCCACCTTCTTCAAAACTTCTGTCCCAGCTGTCAACGCTGGGTAGAGAAGAATGTTCTTCCTGAGGGAAAGTCAAAGATTTTCCTGCCTGCGGTTTGGGTTCGAATCCTGGCTCTACTAGCTGAGAACAACCTCAGGCAAGATAGCTGAATTGGTTCAGTTGCTTGCTACCAGGCCTGACGCCCGGAGTTCAACACCCATGACCCACATTACAGAAGAGAACCGACTCCCACGAGCTGTCCTCTAACCTCTACACTCATGCTGTGGCAAGCGCCCACCTTGCCCACACACATATGATAAAATAAACATAAAAACATTTCAGTGTGTGTGTGTGTTTCAGAAGACAGCTTTGGGAGAGGGTTCTCTCCTTCTATCATGTGAGCCCCAGGGATCAAATTCAGAGACTCAGTCTTGGCAGCGAGCGCCTTTCCGCACTAAGCCATCTTACTGTCTTTGAAACTTAGTTTCTTTACCGGCAAGACAGAAACAATAAAGTTACTTTCCTTATAGAATTCTTTTAAGATTTGTCTTTCTTCTTATTTTTTAAAGATATTTAAAAATATTTGAAATAGTCACGTGCATGCCTGTTGGATCCTCCAGGGCA
Source organism: Peromyscus californicus insignis (assembly GCF_007827085.1). Taxonomy (NCBI): domain Eukaryota; kingdom Metazoa; phylum Chordata; class Mammalia; order Rodentia; family Cricetidae; genus Peromyscus; species Peromyscus californicus. The sequence goes on from NW_026294540.1 coordinate 27,444,149, forward strand.
AGGGTTACAGATGGTTGTGAGCCCAGGTCCTCTGCAAGAGCAACACATGCTCTTAAGCCCGGAGCCATCTCTCTAGCCCGTTTTTAATCACGTGTAAGTGTGTGTTGTGTGTCTTCACAGTGGGGAGCGGCACATGAGTGCAGTGCCCATGGAGGCCAGAGGCATCACATCTGCCGGATCTGGAGTTACAGACGGTTGTGAGCAGCCTGGCATAGGCGTTGGGAACCGAGCTGGGTCTTCTGGAAGAGCAGCAAGTGCTCTTAATGGCTGAGCCATCTCTCCCTTAAGGAATTCTTAAATGAGTTACTTCATGGGTGTGCGTGGCGCACAGTAGGCCCTATAACATGCAGGTGCTGTTATTCCCTGACCTCCTCTTTCCCAAGCTTGTCTTCCACGAGGAATAAGATGCCTGGCCCCATGACAAGCAGATGTCAACAGACTACAGTTCTACTTATGATCCTTCTAGACCCCATGCCTCAGAGGGGTCGGGTCTCTACCCATCCTGCCATAAGCCCCGAGATGCCCCGTGACATACGGCCTCTCCATGCCAGCCCCATGCTTGTTGACAGTCTTGTCTGTATCGTACAGATATCCGAATTGCACTTGGGACAGGGATATTCAGATCGTGCCCTCTGCCATCCACACATTTGGATCCTAGTGTTGACTTTCTTTCCATTTTTTTAAAATGGTATTTTATATGGGGGGGGGCACCCATGTGCCACTACCCACATGTGGAGGTCCTAGGACAACTTTGTGGAGTCAGTTCTCTGCTTCCACCATGAGTGTCCCAGGGATTGAACTTAGGTTGGCAAGTACCTTTACAAGCTGAGCCATCTCTCTGGCCCTCTTTTCTTTCTTTCCTTTTTTTGAGACAGTGTTTCATGTAGCTCAGGCTGACTGACCTATATTCCCTTTGTAGCCCAGGCTGCCCTTGATTTTCTGACCCTCCTGGTTCTACCTCCTGAGTGCCAGGGTTACAGGTGTGTGCTCAAAGGCCTGACCTTTCATCCCAGACACCAGATCCCGCAGTCCCTCACTGAGGGTCCGGTCACCCTGATGGCTCTCCTGGGGAATGTCTGAGGGATAAAGAGCAAGCAGAGTCCTCACAGCTCTGTGGATCTAGTTTTTTCCCCAGCTGCAGGGGTTCCTGATTCCATATCCTGAACTCAGTTCCCAGCAAACAGATCTGTGAACATGGCCAGGGCTGGAATGTCTGGGTGTGTGCGGCACTTCCAGCTTATAAATGAAAAGGAACAAAGACCCCAGAAACTAGGGGCGGGAGCTGGTGGGGGGACAGGGACTGGGAAGAACTGAGGAAGCCGCGTGCGGCCAAGCTACAGAGGTGATAACTACGGCAGGAAGGCGGAAGGCCTGGGTTCCGGAAAAGAGAATGGACTGGGGAGGGTGGAGAGCCGGGAATGCCGAAGTCGGGAAGTCCTCCGGGGCCGAGGTCCCCCGGCTGCAAACACCGGAGCCCACCTGGGCTGCAACTCGGAGCGAGCTCGGCCGAGGCGCAGGAGGAGAACTCCGGGGACCCGGAAACCGTCCCCACCCACACGGCTCGCCCCGGGCCTCCTGGGAGGGGGACTCGGCGGCCCGCGACCCTCCGGCCTGGCCCCGGCGCCCCCTCCTCGAGTGCCTGCCCCTGCAGCAGTGACCGGGGCCGTCTCGAGGACCGAACCCCGCGCCCCGAGCGCGGCACCCTGCTCGGGACGGTCCCGCCACGCTCCAGCCCAGTCCCCTCTCTCTGCCCGCCCCTGTCCCGAGTGCCATTTCCAGCTGCCGAGGTCGGCTCGCCCCGGCCGCTCCGGGAAGTGGATCCTCGGCGGACCACAGGGAAGACAGGGCGACTCCCAGCAAAGGCGTCCCCCGTCTCCTCCGGACCCCCGCCAGGTACAGCCCACGCCCCTCGGGTGCCCGTCCCCTCCCTCCCAGCACAGCCTACCATCCTGCAGCCTCCGGCCCGGCACGACCCTCTCCGGCCACCGTAGGCGCCAGCTCCACTCCCCGTCCGGTTCTTTTCTTTTCCCTCCCTCTCCGCCTGAAGCCCCGCCCCCTCCCGGCCTCGCCGGCTCCCTCGAGCGGCCGCATTGCGCAGGCGCCAACGCTGCGCCGCGGGGCACCCCTTCCCACCCCCCCTCCCATCCCACCCGGCGCGCGGGCGGGGCTGGAGGCGGAGAAGCGGAAACCATGGCAACCAGGTCCTTGACTTCGGCTTTGCAGAAGCTCGGTCGTCATGGTAACAAGGCTGTCTCGGTGGGTTGATTGGAGGATGGGAAGGGCGGGGTGGGGGTGGGGGGGGACAATGAAGGGCCTCGAGCTGTGGAGCATTTGTGGGGGGGGGGGGAAGAAGGCGGGAAAAGGGCGAGAGGTGAGCCAGGAGGAATGATGTGGAAAACATCGGCCCGAGGGTGGTGGTGGGGCCGCACGAGGGAGGCTGGGGGGCAGAGGTCAAGAACAGCTCAGGGCGACATAACAGTACCCTGTCCCCCGAACAAGCAAGGCGGTGTGGGGGTGGTGCACACCTGTGATGCCAGCCGCTGGAAGGCAGCGACAGGAGCGGCTCGTGGCCCAAGCCCAGGCTCAGCTAAGTGGCGTGGTCGAGACCACCCCAGGCTGCAAGCCCGTCTCATGCGAAGGGAAACCGAACGGTGCGGGTGTGATGGCTCCGATCATACAGAAGGTCCCCAAACCCAAGCTGAGGACTCCTGCAAGTTGTCCCCTGACACCCCCACAATCGAGCACCCTGGCATGTGCACGCTCCCACACGGCACGCTCCCGAGCAACACAAAATACATATATGAAATGGAATCTTGAAACTAAAACAGCCGGGCGGTGGTGGCGCACGCCTTTGATCCCAGCACTCGGGAGGCAGAGGCAGGCGGATCTCTGTGAATTCGAGGCCAGCCTGGTCTACAAAGTGAGTTCCGGGACAGCCAGGGCTACACAGAGAAACCCTGTCTCGAAAAACAAAACAAAACTAAACTAAAAAATTAAAACAGTATAGAGCTTAAGTATTGATTTGAGAACTTACTAGATGCAACACTGTCTTTTGTATATATGTATATATATATATATTTATATATTTATATATATATATATATATATATATATAGTGTGTGTGTGTGTATGTAGCTGGGAGGTGGTGGCGCATGCCTTTAATCCCAGCACTTGGGAGGCAGAGCCAGGCGGATCTCTGTGAGTTCGAGGCCAGCCTGGGCTACAGAGCGAGATCCAGGACAGGCATCAAAACTATACAGAGAAACTCTGTCTCAAAAAAAAATATATATATATATATAGTGTGTGTGTGTGTGTGTGTGTGTGTGTGTGTGTGTGTGTACAAGTGATGGTTTACACTTGTAATGCTGGAGTTTGGAAAGTAGAGGCAGACAGATCAGGATCACGAGTTCAAAGTTATCTTTGGCTACATAGCCAGTTCACAGTCTGGGCTGAGACGCCATGTCAAAAACAAAACAACAACAGAACTACACACACACACACAAATAAACCATATTAGCCAGGCAGTACATGCCTGTAATCCGATCCCTGGGGAGGCAGAGGCAAGAGGATTGGTCAAGAGAGTTCAAGGCCAGCCTAGGCTATGTAAAGAGAGAAGCTGTCTTAATAATAAATAAATAAGTAAAAGCAAACAGCAACACCAACCCCCCAAATCAAAACAAAACAAAAAACGTGGGTCAAAATTAAAATGCAGCAGATGTAAATGACACCTAAATGTGAACTCAAAAAGAATTGTAGCAAGAGCTTTAGTGTTCTCTCCCTCCCCATTTCCCTCTCCTTTTCTTTGTCTCTCTCTCCACTAAGGAGGTATGGATACAAGGAAAACACTCAATGTGTTTAGGCTGAAGGTTTAAAACCACACTCACTTTATCCTCTGGAGATTGCACCCCAAGTCTCCCAGGCGACTCCTGAAGCCTCAGACTGTGTGAAATCATGGACTGAAGTTTTCCTATACCTATAATAAAGTTTGATTTATAAATTATGCACAGAATGAACCTAAGGACCAAAATAATAATAAGGACTAATATTAGGAGCTGGAGAGATGGCTTAGTGGTTAAGAGCAGGTACTACACTTGGAGGGGACCCTAGTTCAGGTCCCAGCATCCCCAGTGGGTGACTCACAAGTGCCTCTAATTCTATGTCCAGGGATCCAGCACCTACTTCTGGCCTTCGCGGGGCATCTTCACATCAGCATGCGTGTGCCCATACATAGACACACATGAATAAAAATTAAAAAATATGGGGCTGGAGAGATGGCTCAGAGGTTAAGCGCACTGACTGCTCTTCCAGAGGTCCTGAGTTCAATTCCCAGCAACCACATGGTGGCTCACAACCACCTCTAACGAGATCTGGTGCCCTCTTCTGGCCTGCAGGGGTATATGCAGACAGAACGCTGTGTACATGATAAATAAATAAATATTTAAAAAAAAAAAAAAAAAAATTAAAAAATAAATATTAAAAAGCCCACGTGCTGAAATGGAACAGTTACGACAGTGTGTTGCCATGGAGTTATCACCCTCACTACTTTTGCGCTTCAGAACCATTCAGCAGAGTATGCGGTATTTGAACACAAAAGCACTGTGCTCAACCTGACAACCAAGATGGCCACTAAGTAATGAACGTGTGAGTATTGGACAATGAGATGATTTTGGGCAGAGGGGGAGTCCCTAAGAATGGCATGCGATTTAAAGCTCTCCAGCTGGGCAGGGATGTGGCTCAGCTGATAGAGTGCCCGCTTGCCCCGTGTGAATCGTGGGTTTTGCTCCCAGCACAGCATACCTTGGGTGAAGTGAACACCTGTCATCCCAGCCCTTGGGTGGTGGAGGCAGGAGGATCAGGGCTTGAAAATCGTTTCTCTCTACATAGCTAGGTCAAGGCCAGCCTCGGGTACATGAGACACAAATATTCAGACAAAAATAAAAGGCCAGTGAGATGGCTGAGCAGGTAAAGGCACTTGTCCCCAAGCCCTGACCTGAGTTTGACTCCTGGGACCCGGGTCGTGGAAGGAAAAACCTGGTGCCTACAAGTTGTCTTCTGATCATCCATGTCACGGCAAGTGCACACGCACAATAAACAAGTAAATAAATGTATAATAAGACAGACTGGTGGTGGCGCACGCCTTTAATCCCAGCACTTGGGAGGCGGATCTCTGTGAGTTCGAGGCCAGCCTGGTCTCCAGAGTGAGATCCAGGACAGGCACCAAAACTACACAGAGAAACCCTGTCTCGAAAATAAAAAAAAACCCAAAACAAACAAACTATATATTTAATAGGAAGCTTGTGGATTGTTTACTTCTGGGTATTTGCCATTTAATATTTTTGGGTTACAGTGGACTTTAGGGAACTGAAACTACAAAGACCTTAACTGAATAAGGTTGGGGGCAAGAAACAACTGTCTTTTTTTTAAATTCTTTTTATTTTTAAATTGTGTGTGTGTGTGTGTGTGTGTGTGTGTGTGTCTGTCTGTCTATGTATGTATGTGGGTATGCTCTTGTGAGTATGGGCACTCTTGGAGGCAAGAGGAGGCTTGAGAGCCCCTGGAGCTGGAGTTAGAGGCAGTCGTAGGCTTCCCGATGTGGGTGCTGGGAACTGAACTCAGGTTCTCTATAAATGCTCTCGACAGCAAAGTCTTCTCTCCAGCCCTGTGCTTTATTATTATCACTTTTTGTAATTTTTAGACAGAATCTCATTATGTACCTCTGGCTAGCCTGGAACTTGCTATGTAGAGCAGGCTGGCCTCGAACTCACAGAGACCCCCCTGCCTCTGCTACACAAGTACTGGGATTAAAGGCGTGTACCATGCTACATGCCACCCTAACATCATGCCCAGTGACAGCTTTGTTTCTTGATCGTTGGCTGCAGCACATGTTGTTATTATTTCTGTTTGTTCATCAAGAAATTGCTTACATGTTTTCACCATTTCTTGTTCTTTGGTGTGGATGTAATATCCTGGATCGGTTGGAAGAGAACCCAATTCCCATGGAATGGAATCTGTCTTTAACTTTTTTTGGTTTTGGTTTTTCAAGACAGGTTTTCTTTGTTTAGTTTTGTTGCCTTTCCTGGAACTCTGTAGCCCAGGCTGTCCTTGAACTCACAGAGATCCGCCTGGCTCTGCCTCCCGAGTGCTGGGCTCGAGGCGTGCGCCACCACCGCCCGGCTTGTCTTTAACTCTTACTAAGCTGCCTAGCTATAGGTGAGCAATTCAACTCACCCTGTCTTTATTTTTTTAATAATTTATTTATTTTTATTTAATGTGCATTGGTGTTTTTGCCTGCATGTACGTCTGTGTGAGGGTGTGGGATCCTCTGGAACTGGAGTCACAGACAGTTGAGAGCTGCCATGTGGGTGCTGGGAATCGACGCTATGACCTCTGGAAGAGCTGCCAGTGCTCTTAACTGCAGAACCATCTCTCCAGCCCCCGCCATCTCTTTATTTAAAAAAAACAAAACAGAACAAAAACAAAAAACCAAAGGGTTGGGCTGGAGAACGGCTCCGTGGTTAAGAGTGCTGACTGCTATTTGAGAAGATCCAGGTTCGAGTCCCAGTACCCACACTGAGTGGTTCACCACCACTTGTAACTCCAGCTCTACAGGATCTGACAGCCTCTGGCCTCTTCGGGCACCACGTAGGTACATGGTACACATAGACTCATGCAGGAGCATACACACGTATACACATAAAAATAAATAAATAAGAGTTTTCAAAAATGAAGGATTGGCAAGATGGCTCAGTGGGTAAAGATGTCTGCAGGCACGTGCATAAAATAAATAAATAAAAAGGTCTTAAAAAAAAAAAAAAGACAGAGCTGGGCGGTGGTGGCGCACGCCTTTAATCCCAGCACTCGGGAGGCAGAGGCAGGCGGATCTCTGTGAGTTCGAGGCCAGCCTGGGCTACAAAGTGAGTTCCAGGAAAGGCGCAAAGCTACACAGAGAAACCCTGTCTCGAAAAACCAAAAAAAAAAGAGAGAAAAAAAAAGACAGTTTAGCCGGATGGCGGCCGTGGTGCACGCCTTTAATCCCAGCACTTGGGAGGCAGAGGCAGGTGGATCTCTGTGAGTTCCAGGACAGGCTCCAAAGCTACACAGAGAAACGCTGTCTCAAAAAACCAAAAAAAAAAAAAAAAAAAAAAAAAGACAGTTTAATGAATAAAAGTACCTGCTGCCAAGCTTGATAACTTGAGTTTGATTCCCACCTACATAGTGGAAGAATAAATAGTAATAAACTCATAGTGTGTACTCTTTCTCTCTCCTTCTCCTCTGCTCTCTGGAGTAGAGGTATGGACACACACGATTCTCACATACAGTTCCCATGAGTTGTTGAGTTGTTCTCTGACCTCCAATCATATTATAGCAAGTGCATACTCTCTGTCTCTGTCTCTGTCTCTCTCACACTCACACACACACACACACAAACACACACACACAGAGGCACACAAACACGCACGCACAAATAAACATTAAAAAGAAAGAGGAGCGGAGAGCCAGCCAACAGGCTGCTAAGTTTGGAAGCTCCAGAGATGCGAGCCCCTACACTCCCTGGAAAGCTGAGAAATCCTAGAATTCCTCATCGCACTTTGCCTAACTGCGGAAAAGAGGCGATTCACAAGAGAATTGTCTGGAAAATAGGTGTTGCCGACCTGGCTTGCTAGGTGTGGAAGCTGGCCATTGTTCCTGTGTGGTTTGCCTATCTTGTCTTTCCACCTGGAAGATGGGAAAGCAGCAAGACCCTGAAGGGGATCATGGGAGGTGACAGCCCTATCACCTGTTCCCCTCCTGCGCCAGGCATGTAGCTCAGTACGCTGCTTGGCTGATGAGAATGTACCTAGTATGAACAGCTGTAGCGGCACACACTTGTAATCCCAGCACTTGAGAGGTAGAGGCAGGAGTTCAGGGATTCCAAGTATTTAGATGCTATACAGTGAGTTTAAGGTCAGCTTTGGGTTACGTGAGGTTTTGTATCCAAAGCAAAACAATTAACAACAAAACAAACAGGAAGAAGGAGAAGAAGAAGAAGAAGAAGAAGAAGAAGAAGAAGAAGAAGAAGAAGAAGAAGAAGAAGAAGAAGAAGAAGAAGAAGAAGAAAGAAAAACAGAGCAGAGCTAGGGCTAGAGAGCATAGAGAGCCTAGGACCTGAGTTTGATTCCCAGCACCATGTAAGGTGGCTCCCAGCCCCGCCTCTAACCACAGCTCCTAGGATTCTGCTGCTCGCTTTTTACGTCCTTGGGCGCCCGCACATCCACACACACACTCTCACACAGACACAGAAACACACAGTACATCTTAGAAACAAGCAAACAAAGAAGCATTTTGCCTGTCATTCGTCCAGAATGACAGAAAGGTGATGGACTGGGTTGCTTAATTGTTTGTGAGTAATGGAAGTTGAGACCACACAAGAGGGCTCCTTACTTCGGGTGCCTGGGGAGGTGTTAGGGTTTGATGCAGTGGGCAGTTGGGAGTAATTACGGCTATTGGAGTTGGTGAACCACCTAATGAAAATAGTGGTGAGAAGCTGTGAGCCGGCTCCGTGGTTAGAGTGTTAGTCACATAGCAATGTGTGGGATAATTGGAAAGCATTGATGGAAGGCCAGAAGATCACGAAGGTGATCGAGGCCCAAGGAGGAAATGGAGAAAGACAATCAGAGTTGACTATGATGAGCTAATCAGCCGAAGTTGATAAATGATCTATGAGGTAAAGAAGGGAGAAGAATCCAAGATGAGCTGGAGAGGCGTGTGTGACTCCTTTTGTACAGATGGAGACAGCAGAAGACAGCTTGGAGGGGTGCCACTGTCCCAACCAGAGCCGCAGTCAGAGTCCTCGGATGACATCATCCTTATTTCTATTTTTTTGAAATGGGGTACCAAGTAGCCCAGGCTTATTTCAAGCCTGTTATGTGGTTGAGCATGGTCTTGAACTTATGATCCTCCTGCCCCTACTTCCCCAGGGCTGGGATTGCCGGCAGGAGCTGCCACATCTGTTTTGCTTTTTGTTTGTTTGCTTTTCTAGACGATGTTTCTCTGTGTAGCGCTGTCTGTCCTGGACCTCGATCTGTGGACCAGGCTGGCCTCGAACTCAGAGATCTGCCCGCTTCTACCTCTTGAGTCCTGGGATTAAAGGCGTGTGCCACCATGCCAGACTCCACGACATCTGGTTTATGCCGTGCTGGAGATGGGACCCAGGCCTTCATGCCTGCTAGGCAAGCACCCTACCCACCTGAGCATATCCCCCGCCCCCATTTGACATCATTTACAGTAACAAATTTTTTTTTTTTTGAGACAGGGTCTTAAGAAGCCACCCCAAGACTAGCTTCCAAGTGGCTCCACAGCCCGGGCTGTCCTGGCTGTCTTAGTCTCTCGAGCACTGGGATTACAGGTACATGCCACCACACCCTGCTCACATGACCCTTTGTGTCCAGCTCTGCGCATTCATGCACCCGCCCGCGTGGACTTTGGTCTAGGAGTGGGTGAGACAAAGCAGGATAGATTGGACTCTAAGAAGACCATCAGAGGGTAAAATCCCTCAGATGGCGGTGTGGTGGTGCTGATGACGGTATCCCGCGTTCAGCGAGGAGATGGCTGGGGTAGGGGAGCACAGGTGTTTGGGGGGCGTTGTTTTTCATACGTAACTCCGTTCCCTTGCTGTCCTGTTCCCCTGCTGGGCTTCAGTTAGTCAGAGCTGGTTTCTGTTCATGTCACAAAGAGCTGCCTGGTAAATTTCCTCGCTGTGAGTTCTCTGCTGACTGCTTATGACTCAGCCTCATCGATTCAGCTGGGTCTCGGGCTCCTGTGGGATGCTGTCACGTGCATTTTCATTTCTCCCCATCACCCAGAAGAGAGGTGTTTGTTTCCGTATATGTGTGTGCGTGTACACACACGCATGGGCTTATGTGCACATGTGTCATCTGTGTACATGTTTATACGGGTGTGTGCATGTGAGTTGTCTGCATGTATATGTGTGTACGTGCATGTGGAGGACAAAGATGGATATCTGGTGTCTTCCCCAATTGATCTCCATCTTGTTTATTCATGTTTATTACGTGTGTGTGTGTGTGTGTGTGTGTGTGTGTGTGTGTGCGCGTGTGCGCATGCATGCTCACATGTGCCTGTGCACATGTTTTTCACATGTGGAGGTCAGAGGACAACTCTCAGGAATGTGTCCTCTTCTTCCATCACGTGGGTCTCGGGGGTTGAACTCCGGTCATCAGGCTTGTTGGCAAGCGTCTTCATCTGATTCCCCACCTCCATTTTGGAGACAGGGTCCCCTTGAACCTGGAGCTCACTGTCTGTCTGGCCGGCCGGTGAGCTCCCGGGCCGGCCTGTCTCTGCCTCCCCAGCACCGGGATGACAGATGAAATACTGCTGCACCCAGCTTTACACAGAGTCTGTGGGGTCCAGTCCGCACCTCTGCCCAGCAAGCTCTTGCCTCAGCAGGCTGAGCCCCGTCTCCAGCCCCAGAATGGTGTTTTCTGACTACCCCTAGTTGGGACCCACATGGATGAGTTTTGAGATAGATTAAGTGTGGGTCTCAGTGTGACAACACTGAGAAGCGGGGGCCTGTAAGATGTGAGATTAGGGCTGGAGCTGGAGAGACGGCTCAGTGGTTAAGAACTCATTGTTCCTGAAGAGGACCCAGGTTTGATTCCCAACACTACATGGTGCTTCACAAACATCTGTAACTCCAGTTCCAGGGGATCTGATGCTCTCTTCTGCACTTAGCAGAAACCAGACATACATACATGTGGTACACAGACAGACAGACAAAACACCCATAGTCAAAGAGAGAGAGAGAGAGAGAGAGAGAGAGAGAGAGAGAGAGAGAGAGAGAGAGAGAGGGGATAGTTATGGGTTGAAGCTGAAATGCCTCCTACAAGGTCGTGTTTTAAGCACCCTATCCCCAAGCTGTGGAGCCTGTTAGAAAGCATGTGTGTGTGTGTGTGTGTGATGGTTAGCATTAATTGACAACTTGACACAGTCTAGAGTCATTCCCCTAGGTCATGCCTGGGGCGGGGGTTATCTTCATCTCATAAAATAAAGTGGAGAGATCCCTTCCACTGTGGGTGGCACCATTCCCTAGGGGGACCCTGGACCGGAACTAGAGAAGGGAGCTGAACACCAACATTCATCACTCCGTTCCTGGTTGTGGGTGTCATGTGACCAGCTGCTTCCGGCTCCACCTGCCTCGTGGTGGACTGTGACCCTTGAACTGTGAACTAAAGCAAACCCTTTCCTCTTGGAATTGTCTCTGTCAGTGTATTCTATCACAGCAGTGAGAAAAGTAACTAACACAGGGCATGGTTGACGGAAGTCCGTCACTGGTCTTTGAAGGTGATACCCACCCCTTGTTCCCATCTAGCTCTCTGTTTCCTGGTCTCTTACCATGTGAGGAATCATGGCATCATGCCCCCACCACCTTGGATGGATCCATTCTGTTGTGTCTCCCCGGGGTGATGGACTGCGTCCCCCTGAAATCATGAGTCAAACTAACTCTGTGATGGCTAATCTTCCTTGTCAACCTGCCTGGATTGAGAATTTCCTAAGAGACAGACATAGCTTTTGGTGTTACCGTGAAGCATCTCCAGGGAGTTTAACTGAGCCGGGAAAACCCACCCTGAATGTGGGTGACGTCATCCCATCCACTGGGACTCCAGACTAAATAAAACAGAGACAGTGAGCGGAGCACAGCATCTCTCTGCTTCCTGACTTCAATTTCGATGTGGCCCGCTGCCTCACCCCCTGCCCCCCCCGTCACCCCCTCCCCACCGTGACGGACTGAGGGGACTGTACCCTCAGACTGTGAGCCGCAGCAAACCCTGCTTGGAGCTGCTTTTGTGAGGTTTTTTTTTTCTCACAACAACACAAAAGTAACTAACACAGCCATTAAGGGGAATGATGATGACTTCCTCGCTCCTTTGAGCTGGATTAGTCATTGAAAGTGCGTTGTTATAAATGGAATCCACCCTCCCTGTTTTCTCTCCTCTGCACACAGCCAATTTGGCCCCCCCCCCCCCGACGGGAAGCAGTGCCAGGCCCCCGGCAGAAGCTGAATGGATGCCAGCCCTGTGCTCCTGGCCTTCCCAGCCTCCAGAACCATGGCCATCACGATTCTCTACTCTTTACAGCTTATTCAATCCTACCTGGGTATGCTGGCACACACCTGTCATCCTCTTATTTTAGAGGCTGAGACAGGTGAATGACAAGTTCGAGGCCACGCCGGGCTAATCTGTGAGGCCTAGTCTCCTAAAACAAAACAACCCTAAAAACCAGAACAATAAAACAAGACACACACACACACACACACACACACACACACACACACACACACACACACGTGTGTCTCTGTGTGTGTGTCTGTGTCTGTGTCTGTGTGTACGCGCCATGGTGCACATGTAGCGGTCAGAGGACCCTTGCCCAAGTTGGTTCTCTCCATACCAATATGGGTCCTGGGGATGGAACTCAGGTTGTCTGCCTTGGGGGCAAGCGCCTTTGCCCGCTGAGCCGTCTCAGTGAACCGCTAATACTTTCCCCACACACCTCTTTGGTGGAGACGGGGTCTCATGTATCAAAGGCTGGCCTCAAACTTGCCACGGAGCCGAGCGTGACCTACAACTTCTGATCCTCCTGCCTCGGTTACAGGAGTGCTGGGATACAGGCCTGCGCCGCTGTGTCTGGTTTTATGGCGTTCTGGGGCTAGAACTCAGGGCGTCGTGCACACGAGGCAAAGCACTCTGCCAGCTGAACCACGTTCCCAGCCCCAGGTTTGTTTTTTTTAAGTGACTCTAAGCTAAACAACAGAGTTCAAAATTTTGGCACGATTTTGTTTGAAGACACAGCTGTTTCCATCCAGAAAAGAGCATTCCATTAGAGTCAATGTGACATCTGGTGGGAGTGGGGGCGGGGGCGGGGGGGACACGCGGCGATGACACACACGCCTCACCCAGGAAGCTTCTGTTTAGGCTAAAGAGTGGCGTATGTGAATTCAGGCGCTGGAGACGGGAACATGAGGCCAAAATGGTTTGCCTGGCTGTGTATAAGCTCTTAAAACACACACACACACACACACACACACACACACACACACACACACACACGCTCAAACAACACAATGATTGATTGATTGTGGTGTGTGTCGGGGGGAATGCACATACCATGTCATGTATGTAGAGATCAGAGGACAACTTTCAGGAATCCGGTCTCTCCTTCTGTTATGTGGGACCCAGGAATCGAACTTAGTTCCCCAGGCTTGGCAGCAAGTACTCCTAAAACTGAGCCATCTCACTGGGCTGTCTCACGGGCTCTTCTAAGCACTTTTGGTGTCTGGAGAGACTTATTCTCATTCATAAATGCCGCAAAGAGTCAATACATACAGCAGCAGAAGTTCAGATATTGTCCTCTGTCCTGCTGTTAGGTAACTATGACAATATTAGCAGGAATTAGGGCGCATTAGTTACTGTCCATAGTCCTAGCGACTTAGCAAGCTGTTAAGCCCGGGCGATTGAAGCCATCCTGGGCGATATAACAAGACACTGTCTCAAAAATACTGCTGATAGAACCATACAGTTTCTTAGTCTCTCTGTTTTTCTTTCTTTCTTTTTTTAAGTTAATACGTACTTCTTTGAAACTTTTTTTTTTAACATTTGTTTACTTATTGTGTGGGTGAGCATGTGCCACGTGTGTGGAGGACAGAGGACAACCTGCAGGGGTGCATTCCCTCCTCCCTCCGGGGTTCTGGGCATTGAACTCAGCTCATTTTGGAGACAACAGCCTTTACCTGCTGAGTCCTCTCGAGGACACTGTCTCAGGTTTCCTCATTGCTACATAAATGTTTGCCACTGTTACTACAATGAGACTTACTTGGTGGACCACTTTAAAAATGGTTTAAGGGCTGGAGAGGTGGCTCAGCAGTTAAGAGCACTGAGTGCTTTTCCAAAGGACCTGGGTTCAAGTCCCAGCACCCACATGGCAGCTAATAGTCATCTATGACTAATAACTCCAGTTTCAGGAAACCAAATGCTCTTTTCTGCCTCCTCAGAAGCACATGTATGTCTGTGCACACATGTACACCCACACAGTAAATAAATGTGCACAGACATACATGCAGACAAAACAGCCATACTAATAAAATAAAAATAAATGAATAAATCTAAAAATACTAATTAAAAAGAAGATTTCCCTGAGCCAGGTGTGATGTTACATGCCCATCATTCCAGCACTCAGGATGCTGGGGCTGTATGATGGCAAGTTCCAGGCTAGCCTGGGCTACATATCAAGACCCAGTCTTAAAACAAAACAAACAAACAAAACATTCTTAAGATTAGTGAGTCCTTTAATTCCAGCACTTGAGAAGCAGAAGCAGATGGATTTCTAAGAGTTCCAGGCTAGCCTGGTCTACATAGTGAGACCCTGTCTCAAAACAAACAAACACAACCGAAATCCCATGGTTATTATTTGGCAATGTGTCACACAATCCCTGCACTCAGTAGCATGAGGCACGAGGATTGTGAGATCAAGGATAGCCAAGGCCATTTAATGGTGTCCTGTTTTAAAAAAGAAGAAGAAGGAGGAGGAGGAGGAGGAGGAGGAGGAGGAGGAGGAGGAGGAGGAGAAGAAGAAGAAGAAGAAGAAGAAGAAGAAGAAGAAGAAGAAGAAGAAGAAGAAAAGGAAAAAGTTTGGAAAACAGGTCACGTCTCCTTAGCAGATGTGGTCTTTATAGAATATTTTTATCACAGAGGGTTTCCCACATTTGTGTTCATTGCCTGTCCGTGGGCAGATAAACAATCCCACTGTGTAATATTGATAAAAAAAAAATTAAATTAAAAAAAGCTGGGAGTGGTGGCTGGGGACAGATCTTAGTTTTTCATCTCTAAAGAAAGAGAAAAGAAGAAAAACTTTGGGAGGCTGAGGAAAGCAGGCCACGCAGAAGTGAAAGAGGCCGGGCAGGCCGCCCGCGGTGAGGGCGCCCAGGTCCCTCGCCGTCTTTACCTTGGCTGTCTCTGAGAATAGCAGAGAAGCTGTTAAGTGGGGCAGCGCCTTGCTGGACTCCGCTGCAGTGAGGGGACCTTTTGAAGAATCCTTTTCTCTCGAGCCTTCTCAGCATGTGAGGCCATTTTTGAACTGTCGGTTGGAGAATTAGGGCTCACGAGTCCTGCTTTTTTGAGCTTTTTTTTTTTTTTTCCCCGATGTAGAGTTCCTTGTAAGTTTTTAAAAGAAAATCTCTTATCATAAATGGGTCACTATTCAGCCTTCACCCCGAGGCCTAGAACTGCTCACATTTTTGGGGACATAAGGAGGTTGTATCTGGGTCCCCGTGTCCTTGACTTCTTAGACAGTTGTCTTCATGACCCTAGCTACCCACCCCTACACCCAAAGGGGACTTGTACAAGAGAGTGAGGCAGGAGGATGGAAACTAGTGTCAGATGAGGGTTGTTTTCTTTCTTCTTTTACACTTATTTCCTTTTCGTGTGTGTGTGTGTGTGTGTGTGTGTGTGTGTGTGTGTGTGTGTGTGTATGTGATGTGTGTTCATGAGTAGAGATATGCACGGGCTGTGGTTCACATACAAAGGTCAGCAGACGATTGACATCAATGAGTCTTCAGTTTTCTCTCCACCACACCGTATCAGCCCTGGGAATGGAACTCGCATCCTCACACTCGGCAGCGAATGCCTCTGTCCACTGAGCCGTGGTGCCTGTCCTCAGCTGAAGTTTGGCCCGCAATCTCAGTCCTGAACTATCTGGTTTGAATCTCTAGGTTAAGCTAAGCCCTTTGTCCTTTTAATTTTGTCAAGTTTCTGTTGTGTGCTGGGGACTGAGCCCGGGGCCTTACGCACGCTCTGTAAGCATCCTACCACTGAGCCAAGCCCCCAGCCCCTCACGGGTCAGTTCTATCCAGCCTAGAGAACTCTTGCCAAGAATGCTTGAAGCTCTGACTTGGAATCCCAGCCCTGCACACACACACACACACACACACACACACACACACACACACACACACACACCCCAGAAATAAATAAGCCCCCAAGCCCCAAACTGGAGGTAGAACAGGGAGAGAGAGAGAGAGAGAGAGAGAGAGAGAGAGAGAGAGAGAGAGAGAGAGAGATTTTCTAGAAAAGTCTTTAAAAGTGGCTATGGAGAGTATGTACGTAACAAAAGAGCCCTGGTCCCTGGACACATGAAGGCAAGCATTGTTATAGGCCTGGAAAGTCTAACAAGGGCCATGTTGAAAGTGATCCCACTGGCTGGCTTTGCTGGGCCATCCCAGAAGGAAAATCTGGGGCTGGAGGAATGGAGAGCAGGGGTAGAGGAGGGGGGGAAGTCCGTGATGGAAGGAAATGATAGAGGAATAGATTCAAGAATCCAGAGACCGACAGAGATTAGGCGCTTGGGTGTGGGTGGGAAGTGTTTGGCGGATCTGGATCTCTGTCTCCCTTTCTCCCCACCCCCTTCCTCTCCCTCCTTGTTTTCACATACCCCAGGCTGACCTTGAACTCACTATGTAGCAGAGAATGACTTTGAACTCTTGATCTTCCTGCCTCTACCTCCCAGATGCTGGACTTATAGGTGTGCACCGCCAAGCCTGGCCCTCCAGCTTCGGAGACACAATCTCACTGTAAAGCTCGTTCTGGTATCCAGCTTCAAACTGTCAACAAGTTCTGGGGTTACAGTTACGCCCCACCCTGCTTTTCCCTCCCCATCTCCTTCCCCACCCCCACCCCCTTCTCACCAGGGTTTGTCTGTCCATGCAACCCTGGCTGGCCTGAAACTTGCTGTATAGATCAGGCTGGTTTTGAACTCACAGAGATCTGCCTGCCTCTGCTTCCCAAGTGCTGTGTTGTGTGCCACCACACCCAGCTTACCTTTCCTTCTCCCCACCCCCACCCTCTCTCTCTTCTTTTTTCCTTCTTTTGTTTTTCTGGAGACAAGGTCTCACATAGCCCAGTTTGGCTACAAATTCACTACATGGCCCAAAACGATCTTGAATTTCTGAATCCTCCTGCCTCCACCTCCCAGGCACTGGAACTACAGGCGTGTGTCACCATGCCTACTTTGATGGAGTTCCAAGGATCAAACCCAGAGCTTTGTCCAGGCTGGGCAAGCATCAGCTGAGCCACGTCCCCAGCCCTCCCTTTCCCTGTTTTAAGGATGGTTTCCCCCAGGGGAGAATCAGACCCTGTACAACGTGTCCTTGAGGTGGGACACAGAGCTGTGGTGACCTCTCATGGATTTTTGCACAGGCTTATACCTGTGGGTGTGCGCTTCACCAAAGTCCCTACCACCGGAGGTCAGTTATGGCTTCTTTTTCGTTCTTGCTATAGTTATTGATTCCAGTTTGTACCCGAGGCTGAGCTAGCCTAGAACTGGAGATTCTTCCTGCCTCTGCCTCCCAAGGGCTAGAGCCCAGGTTTGTGCTCAGTCATGGCTTATTTTCATTTACATTTATTTTGTGGGTGTGGGTGTGAGCACACAAGTCTGTGCTCAGCATGGGTGTGTCAAAGTCAGAGGATAACTTGTAAGAAGAGTCGGTTCTTCTGCCCTGTGGGTTCTGGGAATTGAACTCAGGTCTTTGGGCTTGTCAGCAGCTGTTTTTACCATTTGAGCCATGTCGGCTGTCCCTCAACTCTGTTTCATTCTCATTATCTGTGTGTGTGAGTGTGGGTGCACGGGCCGCGTCCTGTGTGTGGAGGTCAGAGGACGCCTTTCAGGAGTCAGTTCTCTCCTTCCGTCGTGTGGGATCCAGGGTTTAAACGCAGATCATCAGTCTTGCGTGGCAAGCCATTTTACCGGTCCCCAGGACGGTTTTGATGCCTTGTGTTGAGTAAAACGTAGAAGGCAAAAAGCGGGCAATTTTATTTGCATATCATTTATTTTTATTGTTTTTAAAAACATATTCACCTGTTTATATATCAAAAGTGAAAAAAAAAGCATTTACCAACAACATTCAAGAACATTCGACCCCCCATTTGGGGCCCCTGTGGGTACAGTGTGTGGCTGTCCAGTGCATAATGAAAAAAGGAAAGAGAGAGAGAGGGAGAGGAAGAGAGAGAGGAACGAAAACACAAAGACGGAGTTGGTTTTTTCCGGTGGAGGCATAATGGATGCAGAGTGGCCCTGCTATGAGATTACATTCACGTTACCTTCTTGTGCAATTTTTCAGTAAATTGGTTTTCTGATCACACCCCCAGCTGAGGAGGCTTTCAAAAATGATTATCTAACTAAGGTGGTTGACCGGGAGCTGGCTGTCTCTTTCATCCCTCCCCCCCCAACCCCCCACGTGTCCACTGCTCACATACAGCAGCCGGAAATGACACATTGAAGTGAGTCACCAGTGCGGCTCTGAGTCACCCGGTAATTGGAGAAAGTTCTGTCCTGTTAGGTCACACAGCCCCTTTTGCCGTTCTGTTCCTGAATGTATTGGGAAAATGTGAAACCACTTTGCCCTCCCTCAAATCTCTCTCTTCCACCCAATCTTTTTTTTTTCTTCTTCTTCTTCCTTTAACGTGGGCTGCCAAGCATCACCTTGGCAAGGTCCCTAAGGAAAAAAAGCCACAGGGGTGGGGGGTGGGGGGCGAGTATTGGGGTAAGGGTGTGTTGGGCTGCCACTAGGCGGCAGTGTGAGCCCCCATCACTGGGGCCACCCGGAGGGGCAGGCTTGTGGAGTGTCGCACCCCTGAGATACAGGAATACAGACCCCAAATAGGACACCGTGTGCCATGGTTTAAATAAAATGCTTTTTCCTTAACAGTGCTTTTTCTCTCCAACAAGCTACAAGAGGAAGAATGTGATAAATATTCACGCACACCCCTGGCCTCTCCCCTGCACCCCTCTGGGAGGTTGGGGGGATGAAGAGCCAGGCATACACACATCTGACCTTTCTTTTCACTGTTCCCAAAAGGAAAAGAGTTTGTGGGTTGAAAAAAGCTATGTAAACAAGTCACCTACACTCTGAAATAACCTATGCATGCTGTGTTGGGGAGGGCACACAGGGAGCTGGGAGAGGGCTCAGTCCTGGGCAAACACTTGATCCGTCCATCTGCTGGCCCTGGGAGCTGGGCAAGGTGTTCGTTTCCACAGTGCGCCTTGAGAGAAAGGCAGCGTTTCTTCCTTTAGCCCATGGCCACCCACCCCAGCCATGGCAGACAGGGGCAAGAGGTGGCCACAGCGTGACTGGAACACAAATGACTTTTGCCCAAGCATGCCGAGGGGAAGTCTTGTGGCCCCACCCCACTGGGGTGTTAATGGGACCCAGGTCCAAAAGCTGAACGTTAGAAAGATGAGCAGATGAAGATTCTGTGAGGTCTGTGGTCTGGATCACAGACCTTTGTGGAACAGGGGAGTCCAACTCCTAGTGAGGGAGTTCGACTCTTTCCCCTTCGAGAGTCCGAGGTCTGGGAGGCCGGTTGGAAAGATTTACCAGTGTGGGAGTGAAAAGGAAATGCCTCCTTTTTCTCCAGAAAGAGTACTTAAAATAATTATTTTCCTCAGAGTTTCTGCTTATAAACGTCTCCAGTTTTGTCCCGAGTGAAGGCTTCTCTTCCCGCTGTCAAGGCTCCATCAATTGGCCCATGAAGAGGATTGTCCCTGGGGGAGGGAAGAATCATGCCAGGTGAGAAACTAAGGAGGTGAATGAGCTGCCAGGAGTCACAGCTGCCATGTGGCCAAGTGAGGACAGGGGTCCTGGCACTGTGCGGGCTATGACAGGGTGCTGGAACGGAATGGAACCGAGTTCCAGAATCTTGGCTGAGTCCCTAAAGGCTCAAGGGACATCTACATGGTGGGCAGGTATATAATGATTTTTGAGAAATAGCAGGAAGAGAGGAGAATGTTAGGGGGTTCTGCTCACCTGTCGGATTGTGCCGAACCACAAAGAGGAAGGGCCGGTCCATAACCACCTCCTGAGGAGCCATGCGGGCTGAGACTAGAATGGCTGGAAGAGAAGGGACACCATGTTAGGGTGAGGGGGATGTTGTCACTGGTGTAGTCCCAAGAGATCCAGCGACACTAGTCTATCTGGTGTCAGCACTGGGAAGTGATTTTCAGGTGGTTTAAAAGAAACTAGTCGTGGGTATGGAACCCAGAGCCTCAGGCATGCTAGAGCAAGAGCGCTACAGCTGAGTCACACCCCAGCCCCTCACTGGGGGATTCTAGGCAGGTGCTCTACCACTGAGCCACACCCCAGCCCCTCACTGGGGGATTCTAGGCAGGTGCTCTACCACTGAGCCACATCCCAGCCCCTCACTGGGGGATTCTAGGCAGGTGCTCTACCACTGAGCCACACCCCAGCCCCTCACTGGGGGATTCTAGGCAGGGGCTCTACCACTGAGCCACACCCCAGCCCCTCACTGGGGGATTCTAGGCAGGTGCTCTACCACTGAGACACACCCCAGCCCCTCACTGGGGGATTCTAGGCAGGGGCTCTACCATCAGGCTACATTCCCTGTCCTTGGTTTTCAGGACAGGGTCTTGCTTCTTTGAACTTACATCCTTCCGCCTCAGCCTTCCAAGGCACGCACACACTATCTGGCTTTGGGTGGTTTCTTTGTTCTCTGACTATTGCCCTTAAATTTCGAGACTTCCTCTGAGCCCCGGTTTCCTGTAGGATTTGGTCAAGCTCTATCATTCACAAACGTATTTAGGGCTCGCTGCCTAGCAAATGTTTTAAATTCACTTCCTTCAGGTTTTCCTTTGGGGTCCTGGCCACATTCTGGGACCTCGGGAGCCGTAGACGAGGCAGCAGGGTCCCAGGGGGAAGTGGAGCCATTTTCCACACGGAGGAACAGGTTTGGGGAGGGTGGTGACTGGGCTTGCTCTGGGTTCCCTCCCTGCAGGGTGACTGCCCCCCCCCCCCCGGGTGGCGGGCTGACACAGGCAGAGCCCCACTCACCTGTGGAGGACGACGCCACAGTGCCGCTCTCGTTCACCTCGATCTTGACTTTCTGCAGTGCCTGAGCTACAGAGAGCTGCTCTTGGTCTGAAACAGAGCGGGAGGGGAGGGGGGACCGGTTAGCCACCACTCTATCCTCCCCGGGGGACCCTGACCCTCGGAAGCAATGAAGTGAGAGGGTTTATATCTCACCGGAAAGACTTGTAAAGTCGGCCTGGACTGGGCTAAACATGTCCGTCATGCCCAAACTCTCCAGGGGCCCTCTGAGGTCCACCTCAGTCTCCAGAGAGAACCTGTGAGCAGGAGCAGGGAACAGTCAAAGGCTGCTTCTCCCAGGACCTACCAGGTGTCCTCTAGGGCGGTGGGAGAGCGTAGATCCTGTGTTTGCTTGACACAGGATCTCATGTAGCCCAGGCCGGCCCCAAACTCACTGTGCAGCCAAAGATGATCTTGAACTCCAGATCTCCCTGCTTCTACCCCCTGAGTGCTAGGATTTACAGGTGTGCACCACCATGCCTGATTTATGTAGTGCTGAGGTTTGAACCCGGGGCTCCAAACAACTTGGGCAAGCATTCCACCAACTCAACTACTTCCCTAGCCCTGACCTTGAACTTCTGATCCTCCTGCCTCCTCCTCCCTAGTATGGGATTAGAAGTCTTTGAAATCTCATTTGGCTAGGGGGTCTGGCCTTTTTTTTGCCTCCTTGCCAGAAACTTCTAATATTAATGAAACATTGTTCAGTTTTGCCACCCCCTCGAATCCGTGACTAATGGCTTTCCCCAAATAAGACAGTAGTTTGACATAATTGTATTCCGTTTGACTGCAGGAGAGGAACAGGTTCGCATTCTCCTGCGAGGGGGCTGGAGATAACTGTGGTCTGCAAGCTGTTTCTGAGCAGCTCACACAGTGAGACCTTGGGGGGCCCCTCTGCTTCCCACCAGGGCATGACTCATTATCTCCATCTTGATGAGGGAGGAAGACAGTACAAGTTCAGTAGCTAAAGCAACTCTATTCCTCTCTTTCTCCAAGCCTGACATTAGAGCATCTGGGCGTTTAGGGGAAGCCTGGGCTGGGAGCTTCCCTGTAATTCTGGAATTGCCCAGTCACAGCCCTCTCCACCCCTTTCGATTCTGCAGAAGGATTAGGGGAAAAGAAAAAAGAAAAAAAAAAATCTGTTTTCTTCTACTTTTTTTTTTTTTTGAGGGGAGTAGGGGGAGTCTTACTCAGAAGCTGTGGCCACTCCTCTGCCCAGTCTTGGGATTGATGCCTTTCAATGTTAGTACGTGAGGGAGGGGGTGGGTGGGAGCAGGAGACATTTACAAATGGGTGTCGATGACTTAGAAGCTCCTACATACTGATTTCTCTAGCTCCTCTTTTGGTGGGTCTTATTATTATTATTATTCTTTTAAGATGGGGTCTCATGTAATTCAGGAACAGAGTGAGGATGACCTTGAACCCCTGGTCCTCCTGCTTCCAGCCCCCTCATGCTGGGATGACAGGTGTGCACCACCAGCCTGGTTTATGGGGTGCTGGGGATGGAACTGAGGGCTTTGTGCGTGTGCACCCAGCCACCTGAGCTGCGACTCCACCCCTTTCCCTGCACCCCTCCCCCTTTATGAGATAGGGTTGGCCCAGGTTGGCCTTATCGTCCCACGCTAGCCTTTCAAGTGTTAGGATTACAAATTTGTGCTCCATGCCTGGTCTATGCGGTATTGGGGTCTAACCTGGGGCTTCACACAGGGTAGGTGAGCACCCTACAAACTAAAGTATATCCTCAGAAGTCTTGTCTCCATAGCCAAGGCTGGTCTTGAACTCACTGTCCTGCCTCAACCTCTCAAGTGTTGGGGCTGCAGGCTTGCGCCACTATGCTCCACTTTGGCTGACTCTTACTGGGTGGGTATTTGGTGCATGGTTGGTGTGGGGATGGATTTTATAAAAACCTGTCTCCTCTCCAACAGTAGAAACTTTCTCCAAGCATGATGATGAAATAAGAAACCGTAATCAAACCCAGGCTAGAAGGTTTCTCATCAGCCTCCCACACACGTCCCTTCTGGGAAACTCCACATGGGGACAGTGGCTTTAGGAGAGCTGGTGGGTGCCGGGATTAGGGTGTTGGCAAGCGGGATGGCTTACTTAGGCAGGATGAGGAGACGGGGTAGTCTGGTCATGTTCCCTTTCCATTGTCGGATGAGCTCAGCATCCAAGATGCTGGTGAGGGCGGACAGGGGCACTTCCTTCTGGTAGGGCGCCGCTATGAACATGCTGAGGGTTTCGCCGTGGTAGGGCAGTTCCAGGATGTCATAGTAGTGGCCTTCAGGAGTGGTGAATTCAGCTGGGAAGAAACCACGATGGCACCTTAGAAATGGCTCCAGCTCACATGGAGTCCTTCCTAGATTTTCTCCTGTCTTCTCTCCCTCTAGAAGGCCAAGCTTTCCTCTGTTCTAGTTTTGGAGATCCTTTAACCACTCTACATCCCTCCCGTTCAAGTGTTTTCCTTTCCTTTCCTTTTTTTTTTTTTTAACTAGCTATATAGCCGAGGATGGCCTTGAACTTACTCTCGACCACACCTGGCTTATGAGATGAGCATGGAACCCAGGGCTTTACTGATGCCGGATGAGCATTCTCCCTAAGCTGTAACCAACCGCACCCTTCCTGTCTACCTTTTCCCCTTGATCTTCACTGTTTTCTGTCTGACCCCAGCCACTCATTATCCCCATCCTCATCCTCTAAACCCCAACTTCCCCTAGCTTTCCCCCCTCGCTGGGCTTGTTGGCCCCAGGTAACCACACTAGAAACCCCTTAGGAGGAGAGTTGGCGTAACAGCAGGGCAGATGTGGCTCCGGGAGACTATCTCCATTTCAGCTTCATCTAGCATCAAAGAAACTGATATTTTTTTTTTCTTCCATTCTCGAACTCTCTCAGTATCTCCTGTTGGGAAGTCATTGCCATCACTTGGGTGTGTCCACCTCCTCTGCCCTCTTCCTCACTCTGAGAGGGACACTGGGTGCTGCCCAGGGCCTGTAGTTGTAAGATGTGAGGACGGGGGATCTTGGACTCACTGTAGTTGAACTTGTTGGTCTGAGCCATCATGGGCACAGAGACGGTGCTGCCATCAGACTTGTGGAAGAGGCGGTGGTGGGTGCTGGACGCTGAGAAGGGGGTCTTCCACTGGCCGTTGAAGTAGAGGGCGTTCACCAGCACCAGACGCGTCAGATGGTCCACAGCCCCTTTGGCAAGTAAGTCGCTGATCATACCTAGGGGAAGAGAGGCGATCAAGATGTAAGATGGGGGCTGGAGTGATGGCTCAGCAGTTAAGGGCACTGGCTGCTTCTCCAGAGAACCTGGGTTCAATTCCCAGCAACTACAGGGCGGCTCACAACCATCTGTAATGAGATCTGGCGCCCTCTACTGGCCTATAGGCAAACATGCAGACAGAATACTGTATACATAATAAATAATAAATATTTTTTTTAAAAGATGGTTTTTAAGCATCTTTTTAGATGCTTCCCTTCTGTTCCCTGTTCTCAAATGGATGTACATTGAACGGATACAAAGAGCTCGTGGGGGTTAAATGGATCGATTTGTTTTAAGAGTCTCGGGATGTCTTTCAGCTCAATATTCTCTCCCCCTCCCATTCCTTCCCTTCCTTCCTTCTTTCTTTCTTCCCTTTTTCCCCTCTTTATAGTACAGCCTAGTCCAGAACTCACTCCAAAGCCTAGGTTGGCCTTGAATTTATGGTAATCCTCCTGCCTCAGCTTCTCAGGAGCTGGGGTGATAAGCCTGAGCCACATCCCTGGTTTCATCACATTTTTCTTGGCTCTGGGATCCAGGTCAGCATCAGAATTAGACGCTCCTGCCTTCCCTCACGACACCTCTTCTTTTGGTCCCTAAACTAACAGTCTCGGAGGCCTGTGCACACCCGTGTCATAGTTACTGCTGCTCTTATCGACAGTGATGTCTTTGATGTTGGTGTTGCTTTCGTTCATTTGTTTTAAAAAAATTATTATTATTATTGTGTGTAGTGGGGGAAGTAGGAGGTGTGTGTGGGTGCGTGCATGCCAAGTGGAGGTCAGGGGGTGACTTATGCAGAGTTGGTTCTCTCCTTCCACATTCCTGTATGGCTTCCAGGAATCAATTCAGGTCGCCAGGCTCCACAGCAAGAGTCTTTGCCGGTGGAGCCATCTTGCTGGTCCTAGTGGGTTTTGGTTGTTGTTATTTGGAGGTGGTAGAGTAGCTAGGATTACAGGTATACTGTATACTGTACTGCACTCGGCTTGAACTGGTTAGTTTTCTTTCTCTCCCTAGAGTTTTGGTTTTGATTTGTTTGTTTGTTTGTTTGTTTGTTTGGACAGGATCTTGCTATGTAGCTCAGGCTAACCCCAAACTCACCATCTTCCTACAGGGATGAGCCATTATACCCAGCTCCGAGTGCTCTTATGCAAAAGCCTAACCAAGGCAAATATGGTTTTGGGTTATAGCTCAGTGGTAGAGCATGTGCCTAGAATTCCCCGTGAGGGGCTGGGGTGTGACTCAGTGGTAGAGCCCCTGCCTAGAATCCCCCAGTGAGGGGCTGGGGTGTGGCTCAGTGGTAGAGCCCCTGCCTAGAATCCCCCAGTGAGGGGCTGGGGTGTGGCTCAGCGGCAGAGCGATCACCCAGCATGCAAGAGGCCCCGGCTCCCATCCTCAGCACCACAGGAGGAAAGGAAGAGGACAGACATTAACTATTATACGCTGGTTCTCGAAGCATTTGCCTTTTCTCCACAAAGACGAAGCAGAAAGGGAGAGCTGAGGATGGGCGCATTTGACCCCGAATTCCCTCCCTTGCATGCGCCCTCGGGACTGGCCTGCCTTCCCCACCCCCTTACCTTTGGTGTGCCTCTCCACCCAGTCATTGATGATGAATCTGGCTCTCTCCACCTCTGAGAAGTCCACCTGCTTCACCGTGGTCCGGAAGAGCTTGAAGAAGTGGGGCATGAAGCCCTGGACCAGCTCCAGGTCCCGCTGGACGAAGATGGCGTCCGCGGTGGTGATCTCGTTCTTGTTCCAGGGCCCCATGAGCTCCTTGGACAGCCGACGGAGAGCGGGGGCCGTGCTCTTCTCTGCAGAGGTACCAGGACAGGGTCCGTTAGGCTCACGTTGAGCCCAGGGCTTTCATCCGGACCAGGTTTCCCAAGGAGGGCCTTGCCTCACCCAGATGGATGGGGTCCATGGAGGGAAGTCTCTTTCCAAACTGTAACTCTTTTTTCTTTCTCTCTTCTTCTTTCTCATCCTCCCTCCATTTCCTCCCTATTCTCTTTCTTTCTTTCTTTCTTTCTTTCTTTCTTTCTTTCTTTCTTTCTTTCTTTCTTTCTTTCTTTCTTTCTTTCTCTCTCTCTCTCTCTCTCTCTCTCTCTCTCTCTCTCTCTCTCTCTTTCTTTCTTTTTTTCCTTGTTCATTTTTTTGAGACCAGGTCTCACCCGGCACCTCTGGCCTTGAACTCACAGAGAACTGCCTGCCTCTGCCTCCTCCGGAGTCCGGGGACTAAAGGTGTGTGACACCATGCTGTCTCTGCTCCTTTGTTCTCCTCTCCCGAGCCCTCTCAGAGGGGGGGGGTCTCACACTGTAACCAGACTGTATAGACTGGTTTGCCCCTCGCTGTATGGTCCTAGATGTCTTGGAAGCTAACAGAAATCCCCCTGCCTTTGCCTCCTCTACACTGGGACTGTACTCATCTCTCAATGCAACCTTTTCGTGCATCCTTTCGCAAAAGGTCTCAACTCCTGTTTTCTTTTTCTTTACGTTAGCATATTCTTCTCAGCTCTTAAATTATAAGGATTAGCTTGCTTCCACCCACCCCACCTAAGGGCCTCGCCAGTGCTGGGATGACAGGCATGAGCCAGCCTGCTTGCTTGGCTCTTCTGTTTGGTTTTGTGACAAGATCTCGCTCTCTATCCCAGCCTGGACCGGAGCTTGCTACGTGTAGCCCAGGCTGGCCTCAAATTCATAATCCTCCTCCCTCGGCCTCCCAAGGGCTGGGACTACTGGGATGTACCACTGTACCTAGCTAGGCTGTTTGTATAATAATGGTGTTATTCAGTAATTTGTGTTCATAACCCTCTTACATATTTACTCAGCCCTGTGTGGTAGGCATTTTTTCAGTTGTCCCCCTCACTTTATAGATAATAAAACAGAGGTTTACAAGAGTTAAGGTCACAGGTTTTTTTTTTTTGTTTGTTTGTTTTTAAAGGTCTCGTGTAATCCAGGCTGTTGCTAAACTCAATACATAGCCAAGTATGGGCCTGAACTCCTGATCCTTCTGGCTCCACTTTCCAAGTAATGTGGTTACAGGTGGACACCACCACCTCCAGTTTGATTTGGTGTTGGGGATGGACCCTGGGGCTGTGTGCATGCTAGGTGAGCTACATCCCCAGGGCCAAGGGGATGTAAGCACACAGTTTGTATATTCTGTATCTACTGGCCGGTACACCACAGCCAAGTCAAGGCCGTCCGACCCAGAAGCTAGAGCGAAAATGGGTGGTCCCGGGGCTGCAGTTGGACATGACTGGACTTGGCCATGGTGGAGTCAGCCTCCTCTGCCTTCTCTGTTTGCTCTGGCCCCTAGTCTGAGAGAACCTCCTGACCCTCTTCACCTCCCACTCTCCCCCGTCTCTCACCATTGACTTTGAATCCCATAGCGTCTTGGATCTGCTGCTGGGTTTTCCCTGCTGTGGTCAGCTGCAGCATGGCCAGTACCGAGGACACCCCGTAGGGAGAGAAAACCACGTTCCGGTCCTTGGAGGCCTGGACCACATGCTTGAACACTTTGACCCCGAAGTCGGTGGCCTGATGGGCTGTGTGGGACTCTCGGGGATGTAAAGCAGATCCTCTCCCCAAGACCAGAGCCAGGCCCAGGGCGAGGCACGCTAGCGCTGAAGTTATCTGCATCCTAGGATAAATGGAAGAGAATCTGATAAGATGTTTCTGGAAGATTGCCCGGAGCGGGACATGGTGCCTCAGTCATGGACTAGGCTCTCTGTGTTTGTCTCTAGCCTGTAAGAGATCAGTCCGGTAAATTCACATTCATTAAGATCCCATAATGCAATTGGATGGTGAGCTCACCCCCTTCTGCCTCCAACCAGTTCTTTTCGTTTTTTTTCCAGACTGTGTCTTGTTATGTTACCCAGGCTGCTCTTGAACTCAGGGTCCTCCTGTTTCAATTCTCCCAGGTGCTGGGGTTATAGATATACATTACTGCCCATAGGGGCTGATTTCTACCTATGGGAATCTTAGAAAAACACCCCATGCATCTCTCTCTCCTCCTCTGTGGGCTGAGAGACCTTTGGACAATGACAATTATTCCAGTTGTAATAACTCCCTTATCACAGTTCCCCAAACTACTGCTCAAGTTAGCAGTATGAAAAAAAAAATATATTCTCTGGGGCCCGTAGAATGGCCCAGTGGGCAAAGGCACTTGCCACCAGGCATGACCAGAGTTCTATTCCTGGGACCTACATGGTAGAGAGAGAGTTGACTCCTGAAAGTTGTCCTCTGATTTCCACACTTGAACTGTGACACACGACTATGCACACACACACACACACACACACACACACACACACACACAAATGCAGTTTGTAAAGTTTTGGTTTGATTGTTTTGTTTTGGTTTTTTCGAGACAGGGTTTCTCTGTGTAGCTTTGCGCCTTTCCTGGAACTCACTTGGTAGCCCAGGCTGGCCTCGAACTCACAGAGATCCGCCTGGCTCTGCCTCCCGAGTGCTGGGATTAAAGGCGTGCGCCACCACCGCCCGGCTCTTGTTTTTTTTTTTTAACTAAAGTTTCTTTGCTAAATTAAGAAAGGGGGGAGGTTTGCTGGAGAGGGACTGAGAAACAGTGACTTTGCTTCTGGGATCCGGGGTTAGAAGTGGGATTGGACCATCTTTCTCGACCACCTGTGATCCTGGTTGGGCCAGGGTGGACTAAAGGCAGCAGAGTTCCAGAACAGAGTGGAAGGACACGGAGGGAGAATGCGGGTGATGGACAGAGACTTCTGGGGAGGGAAGTTCTCTTCCGTAACTAAGCCTTAGGTGAGGGAGCGAGCTTGCCCCTCTCCTACCTGGAGCTTTCAAAGGCGCCTTGTGATTGGCTCTTCGTCTTGCTTGTTGGCTGCTGCTCAGCTGCGGTTGGCTGTGTCCTGCGGGAGGCGGGTGTGCGGGGTTCCTCCTTCACGGTGCTCTCCGGCTCTGCAGCAGCCCGATGCAGCTGTGCTCTGTCTTGTGGCTTCAGGCTCCCTTTATACCAGATGTGGCAGGAAACAGATGAACTCATGCTCCAGCCCCACCCACTTTCCAACTCTGGAAATGTCTGGGCTGCCCGCCCGCCCTTCCCCTCCCCCGCCCCTCCCTCCCTCCCAAGGATTTGCTGGGACATGTGTGTGTGTACGTGTGTGAGAGGGCATGAGGGGTAATTGAGCCAACCCTGGGCGCCTTAACTGGAACATCCCTGTCTGTTTGCCTTCGGCTGGTCTGTCGTCTCGACCCCTGGTGGGACCACCGAGCTTAGGGTGCCTGGTGTTTGGGATTCCCTCGCCTGGTTCTCAGCTTGCAGCAACTCGAGTCGGCCCCTTTTCCTTTGAAGAAACCCATCACAGAGGAGCTATGACCTTGTAGTGCCTTACGCCCCGTGTGCACCCTGGGCCTACCTCCAGGAAGAGTCGGCCTGACCTTCCCTTGGGTTTCTGCCCAGTGGCCAGAGGGCATGAAATGTGCCCTGTGATTGTCTGGGTTCTGGTTCCTCTTGGACTTGAGCCCAACGGAGAACTTCAGGCCCTTTCTCTTCCCTCCATGTGCCTTCCAGGCCTGCCGTGAGGCCAGGCCGGCTCCCCACGTGGGGCCAGGCTCTCCTGGGTACCCTGAGGGCTCTCTCTCTCTGTCAATGGCCTCCTGTGGCTGGGCTTTGAGGTGTACTGGGTGGGGAGCTGGTGGCTGGATTGGACCAGGGTTTACCATGAATGGGAACAGGGGTTGGCACAGAAAGCTTTGTCAAGGGGCAATGTGGAAGTTTAGCTCCTTGGAGCAGCCTGAGACGACTGAGGGAAAAAGAGGTAGTGTTTTCTAAAGATTTTATTTTTATCATTTATTTGTTTATTTATCTATCGAGACAGAGTCTCATTATGTAGCCCTGGCCGGCCTGGAACTTAATCTGGAGCTCTGGCTGCCTCCCAGTTCACAGCGAATCAGTCTGCTTCTGCCTCCCGAGTACTGACATTAAAGATAGGTGCCACCACACCCGGCTTTATTCTTAAATTTTAATTATCTGTGTATGCGTGTGTCCATTTGTGGGTATGTGCATGTGAATGCTGGGAGGTGTCAGATTCCCTGGAACTGGAGTTAGATGCAGTTGTGTGCTGTTCATTGTGGGCGTTGGGAGTGGAACTTAGGGCCCCTCCAGGAACAGTATGTGCTCTTAAGGGCTGAGCCGTCTCTCCAGACCCCAGAGAATTCTTTGAAGCTTTCTTCTCTGGGTGTAGACATTGGTGGGCTGGAGCCACAGGACCAGGGATAGAAAGAAACAGAATATATATCGTAGTGGGGCTCTGTTCTTAAACCATTGGGGTCCTAGGGAGGAGGTATGACTGAGGAGTCTTTTTTTTTTTACAATCTCAGGCTCATGCAGCCCAGGTTAGCCTCAAATCCGTTGTATAGCTGAGGATAGCCTGGAGATTCTGATCCTCCTGCCTCCACCTCCCAATTTTTGAGACTACAGGTGTGCCTCACCACACCCAGTTTATGCAGTACTGGGGCTCGAACCCGGGACTTGTCACATGTTAGGTGAACTACCAACCGAACCACATTCCCAGCCTGACGGTTTCTTTAGCGAGTGGACGTTAGTGCAGCGCATAAGAGGAGCAGGCCGCTGCCTTTCGAGGTTGGACAGACTGAAGCACCCTTTGTAACCCTAGATACAGTGACCAGAGGGAAGGATGGCTAGGAAAGGCCAAGGCGGGCCCATGGTGGGAGCTGAGGAGAAGAGAAGGCACTCTCGGCCTTGGGGTTCACATGCTGTCATCTTTTGTATAGGCGATGGGGTTCACTTGGCGGTATCCATGGAGACAGCTGACTGGCGAGTCATAGGAGGTTTAAGTGGGTGGTGGAGCAGGGATGTTTGTTTTGGATTTTCAGTAAACCGATACCAGGGCAACCAGCCCAGCTGAGTTTTCTCACAGCGACCCTGCCTCCGAGTCAGGTGGGGGAGGGGAGGTGGAGGAAAGAGGGGAAACCTCAGTTGGAAACTTAGGCTCACAGGCCCAGGGGAGCGGCATCCTGGCCCATGTGCTGCTTGTTGGTGTTCTGTTTTGTTTCCCCCTTTTCCTCATCTGTGGCTTGGAAGCCCTGAGCGAGGCTGCTTGGCTGGGAGAGGCAGATGTCCTCGGCCGTCTCTGAGGAAGAAGACACACACACACACAGCCCAGACCCAGCCTCATCCCTTACCCCCAGATGCATCTCCAGATGCCATACCCCCATCCTTAGCGGTCAGAGGGACCTAGGGCCTGGGTGTCCCCAGGTTACAGAAGCGGGGTGGGTGGAGATGCAGCTGGAGGTGGGCCTCCTTGGGTACGCTAGCTGGGAAACTGAGGCACCCCCTCTTCCTCTCACTGTCATTCACAATTGTTTCTGGATCTTCCCCACCAAGACCGCCGTTTTCTGTGGCGGGCCTCACCTCTGCCAGGGTGCAAGCAGCTTCGCCCTGACTTGGGTTTGATCCTCCGTTCCAGGTCTCAGGGGAGCTGGATAATGGCTCTGTGTCCTTTCTGGGGGTGGGCAGGGATGGGGGACACCCTTTGCTTTGGAAATGGAAAGCTTTGGGTCTTTCTTTTTCTTTCCTCTCTTTTTCTTTGGTGGGGAAGACACTAAAGCCACGTGATCTAAGCCTGGGTGTTCTGGAACTCACTACATGTACCAGGCTGGCCTCAAACTCCCAGCAATCCTCCTGCCTCTGCCTCCTAGTGCTGGGATAATAGGTATGTCCAGCTTCCCCCGCCCCCCTTTGAGACAGACTCTCACTCACCATGTAGCCCAGGCTGGCACTGAATTCACAATCCTCTTGCCTTAGTATCCCAAGTTCTGGGATGACGGATGCGCCACCAGGGTCAGAATCCTGAAGGAACCTCTAAACTAGAGGGAACCTATGGGCATCTAGTGGGTGGGTTTTAGAAACTGAGTCAATGGGCCTATGAGATGGCTCACTGGGTAAAGGAGCTTGCTGCCAAGTATGACGACATGAGTTCAATCCTTGGGACGCACATGACGGGAGGAAAAAACGGACTCCCACAAGTTGTCCCCCACATGTACTCTGTATCACGTCCGTGTCCACACATGGACACAAGCATATATAAAAATAAACAACTGAATAAAAGATATATAAACTGAGGCACAGCCTAACGGAACGAGGACTCTGTTTCTTTATGAGTGAGGGCTGCCTAGATGGCCTGAAACCCAGACTTGACCATGGTGCCTGCATCTCCTCTACACCCCCCACGTCTGTCCTTGGACATGGGGAAGAGCTAGTTTTCCACACACAGGATGCAGCTTCCTGAGGGCTTCCTGGATGAGCAGAGGTGGGGGAGGGAGACGGGGTGTCTTACTCCCCAAGCCCTCTTTGGGACACCCTTCTCAGAATCTAACCTGAGTCACAGGCTTGTGTCACTTTCTCTTTTTCATCCCCGCTAGAACCCCCCAACCACGTCGACCTCATCATCCTCTTTACCTTTTGACCCTTTGTTAAGTGGGGGGAGGAGGAGAGGGATCGAATGAACGGAAAGAAAAAAGTCCTTGCTGTTGAAATAACTCAGCCCTTGATTTCCCCGGGATCAGAGATAAGAGCGTGTGTTACGTGGGGATTTCTGGGAAACTTCCAGGATCGACTACCCAGGAAGATGGCTCCATCTGGTTCCTCTGCAGGTGGTTTGCGACTGGAGCGAACTCATCCTTTCCATGACTTGTCCTCTACCCCAGCTCCCACCCCTGCACTCTGTCATAAAGAGCATCAGGCTCCACTGGGGCCTCGGGAGCCACGGTCCTCCCTGCTTTTAACATGTGTGTGTGCGCACGTGTGTGCATGTGTATATGTGTGTGTGTGTGTGTGTCCGTGCGCGCGCGTGTGTGCATGTGTGTGTGTGTGCATGCGCGCATGTGTGCATGTGTATATGTGTGTGTGTGTGTGCGTGCGCGCGCGTGTGTGCATGTGTGTGTGTGTGCATGCGCGCATGTGTGCACGTGTGTGCATGTGTGTGTGTGTGTGTGCATGCGCGCATGTGTGCACGTGCACACAGACTCAGTGTCAGTCAGCCTTGGTGGCAGGCGCCAGTATTTGCTGAGCTGTCTCTCGGGCGCCTCATGACCTCTTGCCCTCTCGTCCTCTCCTTGTGCCCTTCCTCTTTGCCTCTCTGGTTCTCCCCCTGAGCCGTCCCCACGTCCCCACGTCCCTCAAGATAAAGCTGCTCCCCGCTGGCTTCCTCTTTAGTTCCCCTCTCCCACGCTTGTCCTGTCTCCCTCAAAGGAGCCCGGGCTTCCAATCCTCTCTGCAGCAGCCTGACTCAATCCCTCTTTCCTTTTCTTTTGCCTCCTGGAATCCCTTTTACAGGCAATCTGGGGCCCTGCTCTTCCTCTGGGAAGGAGGTCCGGCTGCCTGCCAGTTACACAGGCTCCTTGGAATGCTGGGTCCGGCCCCCCATGCCTGGTGATTTCACTGGGAGAGCTGGGGGTGGCAGAAGACAAGATGCCCCCACTGACTCTAACTCACTGCACTATTTCTGGCCTGGTGGCTCTCCAAACAACACAGTTCTGAAAATAATCCATGTTTGGGCTGGGCCGTCCCTGCCCTTTCTAGGAGTGAGCTGGGTGGAGTGGTCAGAGCCTTGGCTTCTGTTCACTGGGAATCATGGCTCCAGGACAGCCCGTTCTGGCCTGTCTGGTGTCAGCCTGTCTGGGGGTTCCTGCCGTACCTGACTTTCTCCTCTCCTACCTTCGTAGACCTTAGTCTCTCTTTCCTTACCTAGCCCATGGCCAGCCATTGTCCTTCAAACTTTCAGATTAAATTCAGTCTTGCTCTGGGTCCCCACAATGTAGTTCATGCTTAAATGGTGTGTGTGTGTGTGTGTGTGTGTGTGTGTGTGTGTGTGTGTGTCACACTCTGGCTGCCAGACTTGTACACTTGTACAGTCTTTAGCTACTGAGCCATCTCACCAGCCTCTGACACACACACACACACACACACACACACACACACACACACACACACACAAAATTGGGAGCCGTAAAAATTAATTGACTCAGAGAGGCCGAGCTATCACGGTCCGACAGTAACTGTTCTATAAATGGATGAAGGGGAGTCACAGTCAAATCGGGCCTCCCTCCAGGCAGGGACCTGACGCTAGCTGAGCAAGGGCTGTAAGGATTACTTAATCCAGAGAGGCCGAGAGATGAGCTACGGTCACACAGCAGCTATTCCATAAATGGGGCTAGGGGATCCCGGCAATGAGATCAGACACTCCTGGCCTCCAGGCAGGGACCTGAGGCTTGACCTGAGGGTGTGTATGAAGGGCAAAGTGTTCTTTTGGGTTTGTCTGTCTATTTGCTTTAAGGACAGACCTTTCTACGTACTTCATAGTACTTACTAGGTAGCTCAGGCTAGCCTTGAACTCTCCATCTTCCTGCCTCAGCCTCCTACGTGTTGAGACTGTAGATGCGTGGTCCCACACCCAGCATAACTTAATCATTTTGAGCCTTAGCTTTAATTTTTTAAATTAATTTACATTGTTTGACGATTGATT
This sequence comes from Peromyscus californicus insignis, assembly GCF_007827085.1. Classification (NCBI taxonomy): domain Eukaryota; kingdom Metazoa; phylum Chordata; class Mammalia; order Rodentia; family Cricetidae; genus Peromyscus; species Peromyscus californicus. The sequence goes on from NW_026294540.1 coordinate 27,478,844, forward strand.
GATTGATGAGGGGGGCTTGTTGCGTAGTGTGTGTGTGTGTGTGCACGCGTGTGTGTGTGTAGGTCAGAGAATACCAGTTGGGAGTTAGTTTTCTCTTCAACTCTGGTTGTGGGGAGAGAAGCCAGGTCAAACAGCGTGGAGGCAAGCACGTTTACCCTCTGAGCCCTCTCACTGGGCTCCAGTGGCTTTTGGTTTTTTTTCTTGTTGTTGTTGTTTGTTTTTGGGGGGATCAAACCTAGGACTTTACTGGGCAAAGATCTTAACTCTCCTGCGTGCTAATTATTAGCCGTGTGTGCGTGCGTGCGAGCAGCTGCTTGTACATGTATGTGTGCATTCATTAACTGCTCTCCAGCTCG